>NC_073389.1:32295829-32636454 GCF_028641065.1 Leucoraja erinaceus
TAAAAATAAAGAAAGTAACAAATCAATTTGCCCAAGTCTTCCAAATCTCCTTCATTCTGAATGTGGGGGGTGGAGGGTGATGGCAGGTGGAGAGATGGTGGGAAAAGCAGGAACACACTGGGACAAGTTGAATCAGTTGTGATCTTATTGAATGACAATACTAGTTCAAGGAACCAATTGGGGGGAGAGTTCCTTTCACAGCGTGTGGTGAGTCTGGCCAGGGGTAAAGTTGCGAGGAGGGCTGGAGCGTTAAGAAGGAGAGGGTCGGGGATAATGCCAGCAACTCACTCATCGCTGCCGCGGCGCTCCGGGCACGGAGCCACAGCACTGTGGCCAGGGAGGGAAGTAGCTTGGGTGGCTGCGAGCGGCTGCCGGACCTCAGTGCCTTCTGCCGGCCCGCTCACCTCTGGCAGTGCTCTCCATCTGAACAGTGAGAGGACCAGCTCAAGAGCAAAGATTATAGAGCGGAGCGGGTCAGTGGGCGATGGATAACAGGACAGCGTGCAGTGGAGCTTACTCCTGTGTCAGCGCGAACAAGGGACCAATTGAGGTTACTCGCACTGACACATGGAGTAAGCTCCACCGCCCGTTGTCCTGTTATCGATTGCCCGCTGACCCACTCTTGAGCTGGTTGCTCTGGCATGATCCCCGACCCTCTCCTTCTCAACGCTCCTGCCCTCGCGCAACTTTACCGCTTACTAGAGATTATGAAGAAATATAACACCTATTTGGTGAGCAGTGCTATTTCAAACACACTCCTGCATTTTATTTTATCAATGACTTGAGAAATAGCTTTTCATCTCTGAACTGCCAACTCCTTTTTGAGAATCTAACCCGTTATTGAACAATCTAGTCAACTGCATATCTACCACCTCAAGCACAGCTAAATTTATATGAAGTCATCTTTCTTTCTTCTAAACTGAAGAGACCATAGGTCCATTCTTAATCTCTCCATACACAAAGTCACCATACCAAGAAGAAAACCTTCAGTCTGAAGAAGGATTTCAGTCCGAAACGTTGCCCATTTCCTTCGCTCCATAGATGCTGCCTCGCCCGCTGAGTTTCTTCAGCATTTTTGTCTACCATTCCAAGAATCAATTGCCTATCACGATATAGGCAGAGTTTAGGATCAGCACAGTTTTATGGAGGCTACAAGATAGCAAGTGAACTGTGAATTGTTTTTTACAGAATTAATATTCATCAATAATAGTTTATGCAGATGGGATAAAGTAGGAGTGAAGTTGAATTGGGGAAGACCAGCGAGCTGAAAAAGAAAATAGTCGAGAACTGGCTCAACTTCAGATAATTATCTTGGACTTGAACCAAAGCCAGGACGTAGATATTTTTGTTCACTGGATCAAAGCACAAATTGATATGTTGATGAGAGAATTGAAATTTCTTGACCATTAAGATTGGCTGGCTAAAGATTGCTCGCAGATATCGCTGTTGAAGTATGTAAACTTGACATATTGCATCACAGCAGAGAGGACTTAAGTACACTTTCAAGGAACTTCATCAGTTAAATCAAATTAAGAAGAGCAAAAATAATCCTAATCAGAATCTTAATCACCTAGTCTGAAGAAGGATCTTGATCCAAAACATTATCTATCCATGTTCTCCAGATATGCTGCCTGACCTGCTGAGTTACTCCAGCGCTGTGTGTCCTTTTATGCATTAACCAGCATCTGCAGTTCTTTGTTTCTGCATCCTAAATCTGAAACGCCAATCTCTTCTGTGAAATGATTTGTGCCCCATCAAATCTTTCCTCCGCCCACCAGCCTTCCTGTCGTTTTCCAATGTTTAGGTGAATAGGCAGCATATATACGGTTGCATCTTAATACACTGGAATGCTTTTCAGCAGCAATATATAAATACAAATGGGAGATCAAACCACTGTTATGCTCCTGCTGTTCCTACCCAATAACATAATTGAATTGTTAAGATGTGAAAATACATTATGCAAGTTTAACTGGAGATCAGTTTATCTTGCTTCAATCCCATGACCACATTATATAAACCAATGAAAAGACACATTGACTTACAAGTATATCCTTATGTCCTGAAGTCTACTTGCAGTTTCTTTCACGATAGAATCTTACAGTTTCACACACTTAAACTGGACGTATTACGTGCCCAGATTCGAAATGCAAATTTGTTTTAGAAAAATCAAATGAAAAAATATTCTATATGCAAGTAAAATCACATTTCCATCTCATATTAAGCATGCTTTGACTGAAAACTACTAGTCTTTCAGGAAAAAATTACATTTAATTTAATTTTCAATTCAAGTGAAAAATTGATAAATAATTTTAGAAAAATTATAGGCATTTTTAACCAAGACAGAAAATGGACAGAAAATTGTAATTCATAAAAATAATGGTGCAAAATAAAATAAATTACACTCATATTCCAGCAGTATTCAGATCACACAATCTTTGACAGTCATCTTTTTTATCCAAATCCATCAACCATCTGTTAAGCATTTGTACAAACTTTGGCACAAGGCACCAGTTCTCCAACAGCTCCATGCCAATCATCAGTGAAAGGGGAGGTGGAACCAAGCCCCCTGATCAGAGTGCGATAGCATTACACTATTCCAAAGTAATGTGGTTCAGGCAAGCCAAACACTGGGTGATTCAGTGCTCAGCTTATATTCTACATAGGTCACATGACCCGACCTATTTTGATAAGTATTGTATCTGCTAGATAACCCTTTCATTTTTAATCTCAATTTCAGTACCAGCATGTACCTAAAGTAAAAAACAAAAATAAATTAAAACCAGCTTCCTTTGACAAAGTTGTCAAATGAGTGAAAAGCACACTGGTAAAGGCCGAGCCCTTCCATTGGGTTAGGCAGAATTATTTAGAAGTTTAATTGTTCCAAGATAGGAATTTTTCAATTGTGTACAACGAGAAATCTCTCAGTGTAACCAGCAGTTATTCAGCTAATTTTCTCCCCTTTGCTATGCTGAACAATCAGCTGCAATGGGACTAAGTATCTGATAACCACAAGATCTGTACAATGGGAAACAAAATTACAAGCCTCACTTCTGGTTTAAACTTTTATGAATATAATTTAAAATACTTAAGCATTGACCGTCATGCAAATATTTTAGAGATTCATTCATTCTTTTGCAGTCTGTGAATGTTAAGATTCTCACCCATCTTTTCTCTGTTAACTGTCGCTTAATAAAAAAAATAATTAATCCAGAAAATCAAGAACAGTAATCTTCACCTATCAGTGTCCAGTCTGTAGTTCCAGTACCTCTGAAAAAAACATCTTAATAAAAATGTTTGAACTTTGTGTAAAGACATTAGTATCCAGAGCATGCCAACAGCAGCCATTATTCAAATAAAATACACAAAATTAATATATAAGACTTAGCAGGATCATATAATTACAACACAAGAGCTTACACTATTTTCTTTTCAATGAGTTGCAAGCAGCTGTGCTGAAACTACTCTTACCTGTCGTCTTCACCATCCACAGGTTGCATGGACAGTGGCAAAGTCTTTAAAGGAAGCAACGATGCAGAAGCTGGTAAGTTGGCGCTGCTGGCAATTTCCTGGACCAGAGCATTGGCTGCACTCAGCATGGTTTCTCCAATAGCTACCTGATGTACATTCAGTACTAACTGGTCTGCAGGTAGGCTGGAATCTTTCACTGCTTTCAACAATGACTGGCCTGTAACCGAGTACTGGGCAGAGCCTGGTGCCAATTTCCGCAGTCCTCCTTGTACCACAGGGAGGTTTGCATTTATTGGTATAGATGGCTGGCTACCATTCTGCACAGCAGAGGTCTGAGTGGTGGTTTGTTGTGGAACCGCACTTGCAGGTGCAGCAGGTATACTGGTGGATATATTTGACCCAACACTGGGAAGGTTGGCAGTAACAGTAGATGGTATAGAACTTATTCCGGTTATTTGTTGGTTGTTCACACTTTGAATAATATTCTCAACTCCTTGACTTTGAGGTTGTGTTAACAATTGTTGTATCTGTGCTGCTGTAGTTACTTGCTGCACATGCCCTGGAGCACTGCCCTGCTGTTGTACCATTCCACCATGCAGAGGTTGTCCTACTTGTTGTACTGAAGAAGGTTGGGGATCACTTGCTTGCAAGCCAATCGACGCCGACAGGTTTATCGGTGGTGAACAAGACTGCTGTAACAATGAGATTGTACTCCCTTGTTGACCTGTTACCAGTTGCCCATTGGCAGAACCAGCAGGTGGCATCATTGCTGAAACATGTCCTACAGGTTGACTTGGTGCCAGTCCAGATTGCACTTGTGCTAATACAGATTGTGCTTGGCCTGATGGTGCTGCTGATCCAACTCCAGAACTACTCAGCTGCACAACCTGTGAAGGAGGCTGCATTTGAGAATGCTGCACATATTCTGTAATGACAGCACTTGCATTAGACGACATAACATGCTGTGTTATCTGTGAAACTGGCTGTTGCTGAGGATACGACAGTTGCTGTGGCTGGCCTACAGCTGACAAAGTCTGTGAAGGTTGCTGCTGCTGCTGCTGAGAATATGGTAACTGCTGTGGAATTGGGGCTTGTTGAACCCCAGTTACATTACAGACATTTGTTCTACCAGGAAGAGGAGCACTTAGCTTCTGCTGCGAATGCATAATATCTTGCGAATGCAACTGAATTTGCGTAAGCTGCGGCTGGGGAACACTTTGTGGCAAAGGACCACTGCTTCCAAGATCTAGCTGCTGGTTGCACAACGTTTGAAAAGCCTGTTGCTGAGGTCCAGATGCCAAACCTGGTTCTCCATTACCAGCATTCTCTACATAATAACTTACTGCACTCAAAGTACTGCTCACCGAACTTCCTCCACTTGCGCTTTCCCGTTCCAGATTTGCATCAACGGCAGATTGCTTTACATTCTCCACTGTCCGGTTCATCGACATGCTTTCAACGAGAACCGTGGCATTATCCTTGTCATAAAACTCAGTACAAACCCATCGGCCCTTCTTGAATGGTTCAGTACTAGAATCCAGTTTCACAACTCTAAATCTAGAACTGCCAATTGCAGGCTGTTGGCTTCCTGCAGGCATTTGGCCTCCTGTTGCATTTGCAGAAGCTGCATTAGTAGAAGCCCCAATAACACTGGCCGTACCCCCAACAGTATTAGCATTGGAGCCACCAATGGTCCCAGCAACATTAATGTTCACATTACTATTAACATTGCTCACTCCACTTACATTTCTGGCGTTTCCATTGACTGGGGTGATGTTGGATGTCAACGGTGCAGAAGGCCCAACTAAGCTATTCGCTAATCCAGGCATAGGTGCGTTGATGTTACTTTTTTCAGTACTGGTTGTAACATTTGAAAAAGGCGTTATTCCTCCTGCCGAAGGAGGGATTCCAGCTGCGACACCGACCATCCCGGATCCTGATACCATCGCAGAGTGAAGATGGTGGTGGAGATGATGGTGATGAAGAGGGTGAGGGTGATGGAGGTGATGTGGATGGAGACCGTGGATGCTCCCATTGAACAAAGTTGTTTGGTGCTGAGGCAGGCGAGGCTGATTCGGAGACAAGGCGCTGGGGGTCTCTGCATCCCCGACGTTATTTAAAGTTTCCTCCGAGGAGCTCCGCTCCGGCTCGTAGTCGGTGGCCCGAGAGACGTCCAAGATCTCGGAGGAGGACAAGTCCTCGGTGTGAGATTCGTCCATGTCGTCGTAGCTCTCAGTGTCCTCGGCGATGCTGTTGTTGGAGCCGGCGTTATTCTGCGCGGGGGTCACGCTGGTAATCTGAAAGCCACTCTTTTTCTTCATCTGGGCCCCGGCCACGGACACCGACGGCGCAGGAGAGGGATGGAGGCTGAGGCTCTGCGGCGGATGCGGCGCGGACGGAGGCGGCACCGACCCGGGGTTGGGGGGGATGGGCCCGCCGCTGGGACTGGGGCCCTGTACAACAGCGGCCGAGCGCACACTGCCTGGCGGCATCTCGTCCGGGTGCGGGCGCCCGGCCGCGGCACCCATCAGGCCGCCGAGCGTGGCCGAGGAGGCGGCACCGGCCGCGCTGCTGCTCCGCCGAGGGTAGAGCGGCTGCGCCATCTTCCTGTCCGCCGCGCTTTCCGACTGCTGCATCATCGCATTTAAAATTAAAAAGAAACCCCCCTCCCTCCCCTTGACTCTCGCACCTCCCAGCCCAGCCGACTGCGGCAAACCAGCCCGCTCCGAGCGGGGGGCCCGCGGCTTTGAGCTGAGTCTGACCCACCTCCCGGGCGGCCGACCGGCGTCTGCTAAACCCTCCCCCCCTCCTCCTCCCTCGCAAGTCAAAGGAGACGCCTCCTCCAACTCTCCTGCCGCCGGCTCATTTAAACGGGCCGCTGGGGGAGGAGAGGCGGGGTGGGTAGATGGTGGTGTTTCCGTCGGGTTGCAAAAGGATGCGACCGTTTGCTTTTTAGTCACAGGTAACGGTTCCAAGCCGGACACCCCCCACCCCTCCCGCTAACTCAAGCCCGGCGCTGGTTCGGCGGCGGCGGCGGCTGCTGCAACATCGCAGGCCTAAGTCCGGGTGCCCAGGAGGAGGAGGAGGGATTTGCTGGCCGTTTCACTGCATCATTCAAAACTAGTATGTGGGTGTGATGGGTGTAGTTGTGAGAGGGAGGGAGGGGTGCCACCGTTCTCCGGACTGGCGTGGCTAAAGGGCAAGTTGAGGGTACGCGGCTCCTTTCTCTATTATTTTCCACTCACAGTCTCTGTCACTGGAAAGCTGAGCAAGATGGCGACCGCGCACGCGCATTGCCGTACCCCCGCCCCGCGGACGAGGCAGACATAAAGCCGTCTGGAAAGCAGGCGGGGACACCCGAGGCTTGGCGGAAAGAGCCGAGCCGAGCCGAGCCGAGCGCGCCCCCCCGGCCGACCAACGGACCTGATGGAAAGAGCCGAGCGCTAAGTTCCTCCCGAGCCTGACGGAAAAAGCCGAGAGGCAAACTTCAGGGTGCAGGCCGTGATTAGCCGAGTAGCTTCAGGGATGACTGTCGGAATTGTATTGATTAATTAATTCATTAAAATGATCGAACTCGTGAGAATTGCGTGTCTGCCGAGAAAGGAGAAATATGAGTTTCCCCTCATGATCTCAGGTCACCCAGAGGCGTCAAACAGCGAAATGAGCCACTTCTGAAGTTGACTGGCCAATATAATGTGGGAGCCGCAGCAACCAGTCTGCACACACCATGCTCTGGAGTCACAGCGGTAACGTGGCAGTGACCAGATAGCTGACATTTACCAGGATATTGCCTCGGCTGGAATATTCATAGCAGTACAAGAGGGAGGGGAAAGAATTAATGCGTACAAAATTATGAAGGACCTCTACGGAGTAGTTATAACGAGGGAGGCATACAAAGACCTTCCAGAAATCAAGGTCGTAGTTTTAAAGTAATCGGTTGCGGATTAAAATTACTCTGAGAAAGTAGATGTTTGGAATTATCTGCCCTGGAGGTGGTGAAGGCTGAACATTAAATATATTTGAAATTAATGTGGATAACTATTTGACAGATTGAGGAATTAACTAAGGATTATGGGGAATTGAAGAGGAGTCGAGAGCAGCATGGATTAGCTGTGATCATTTTGAATGTCAAGGCAGGTTTGAAGGGCCAAGTGATCTATTCCTGTTCGGATTTCTTGCAGTGGAGAGGAGATCCGGACACAATTTTTCCACAGGAAGGTGTTAACGTTATGGAACTCATTGAGAGAAGCGAGTGTCACCAAACTTCTGAATTCTCTGGGGTGGAACCCTCTCCAAGACAGACGTGAAGCTCACCGTTTGACCTGTTTTTACAAAATGTTAAATGGACAGCTCGACAAAGACTACAATACCTACACCAAACCCAAACCAATTAGGAGCAGACAAGGGCATTTGATCCAATTTGTGATCCCAGCTACAAAGACAGATGTATACAGCAATTCGTTCTTCGCATGCACAATTAAAGCATGGAATAATCTCCACCCAACTATAGTTACCCAACCAGATGCAACTAAATTTAAAGTAGCTCTTTCTTCCCAATAACTCTTTCTGGCTTAACCCTCCCTTCACCACCTCCAGTTTAAATTCCATTTGGAATATTTTGGAGGACCAAGAAACCAAGAGAGGATAGTGGAGTCGGAAACTCGCATGGCATTTTACTCGCGCAGCTGTGTCCTTAAGGGCGATGGACCCAGTAACGAAAAATGAGATTAGCGCGGTTACCCTGGTTTAATGGCCACATACACGATGGGCCAAATTCCCCTTGATTCTATTCTGAGACGTCAGAGAATAATTTTTAACAAGGTTACAAGTGAAAATATCTTCTACACAGCACCATTTTCATGCACTTCCCTTTATCCCACAATTTCCTTAATATGAAGAAATATGTTAATTTCTGTTTTTAATCCAATCAAGGACTGAATCTCCACAGCCTTCTTGGGTCGAGAATTCCAAAGATTCGTCTACCCAGGGAGGGAAAGAATTAACCTTTCATCTCAGTCCTAACTGGCCTACCCCTCATGCTGAGACTATGACTGCTTGCATCAACCCTGTAAAGCACTGGGAATGATGTAAATGCTAATGAAATCACACCTGATTTTTCTGAATTCAAGAAAACGTATGCCTGGTCAGCACAGTGATGCGGTGGTATTGAGTATAGAAGTTGGGATGTAATGTTAAAATTGTACAAGGCATTGGTGAGGCCAATTCTGGAGTATGGTGTACAATTTTCGTCGCCTAATTATAGGAAGGATGTCAACAAAATAGAGAGAGTACAGAGGAGATTAACTAGAATGTTGCCTGGGTTTCAGCAACTAAGTTACAGAGAAAGGTTGAACAAGTTAGGGCTTTATTCTTTGGAGCGCAGAAGGTTAAGGGGGGGACTTGATAGAGGTCTTTAAAATGATGAGAGGAATAGACAGAGTTGATGTGGATAAGCTTTTCCCACTGAGAGTAGGGAAGATTCAAACAAGGGGACATGACTTGAGAATTAAGGGACAGAAGTTTAGGGGTAACATGAGGGGGAACTTCTTTACTCAGACAGTGGTGGCTGTGTGGAATGAGCTTCCAGTGAAGGTGGTGGAGGCAGGTTCGTTTTTATCATTTAAAAATAAATTGGATAGTTATATGGAAGGGAAAGGAATGGAGGGTTATGGTCTGAGTGCAGGTATATGGGACTAGGGGAGAATACGTGTTCAGCACAGACTAGAAGGGTCGAGATGGCCTGTTTTCGTGCTGTAGTTGTTATTGTTATATGGTATTGCTATTGCCTCACGGCGCCATCAACCCGGATTCGATCCTGACCTCGGCTGTTGTGTGGAGTTTTCACATTCTTCCTGTGACCACCGGATGCTCCATTTTCCTCTCACATCCCAAAGATGTGCGGTTTTGTAAGCTAATTGGTATCTGTAAATTGCCACAACTGTGCAGTGGGATAACTGGTGTTAATGGTCAGCGTCGACTCCATGGGCCAAAGGGCCTGTTTCCATGCTGTATCTCCAAACTAAACCAAATTAAACTAGTCCATTCAATATGTCCTCACAGGGCAAATTTGGCTTTGCAGAAACAACCTGATGAATCATTGTTGTACTCCCACTATGTCAAGTACATAAGGAAATTAAAACTGTTCAGCATATCCTCGTATCAAATTCCTCGTATGTTGCAAAACATACTTGGTTAATAAAGTATGATTACGATACTCTAGGCGTAGTCTCACTATGGCCCCTTGTACAACATGTTTACTACAACATTCAGTACAGCATGTTTATTCCTCCACTCAAATCCAATTGTAATAAATGGCAAATTTGCCTTGCATTAAAGGATAAATCCTCTTCCAATAAAGACCAAAATAGTACAGTGAGGTAATCTGGGTTTTTATGTGGGCTTTAACTTCAGTAAAACATGAATGCCATAATGAACCTGGGAATAATGCAACTATCTCACAGTTCAGCAACCTGGGTTCGATCCTGACCTCCAGTGCTGTATGCAATTTACATTTTCCCCTACTGCATAGATTTCCCTCAGGTGCTCCAGTTTCCTTCCAAGTCCCAAAAGTGTGAAGAGGTTCACCTAACCCACCAGTGTAAATTGCCCCTTGTGTGTGTTGCTTGTGGAATTATCAGAATGGACAGAATGGATACAAGGAAATAAATGGGGAATGTTATATATGTGTCTCCTCTTCTGGCCCTAAATCTTGTTTGAAAAAATGTGTTGCAACAGTTTAGTATCCTTTCAGAGGGTTGCAGTGGGCTACTTTCATTAGCCACCACATTTCTCTGATGTCATGAACTCCAGGGGCCTGACAGATTGGTATTAAAAACCATTTCAAATGTGATAATTGTCCTCATAACTGACTCAATCACTGCGCATTATGTAAAATACTTTGCCCATTGAAAATTTCAGCAAATTTTCATCTGAACATTGCACACTCAGATGAATCACTCCCCAACTCTGTGTCTTGCTTCAAGTTCAAGTTCAAGAGTTTATTGTCATGTGTCCCTGTATAGGACAATGAAATTCTTGCTTTGCTTCAGCACACAGAACATAGTAGGCATTTACTACAAAACTGATAAGTGTGTCCATATACCATAATATAAATATATACACACATGAATAAATAAACTGATAAAGTGCAAATAACAGAAAATGGGTTATTAACAATCAAAGTTTTGTCTGAGCCAGGTTTAATAGCCTGATGTCTGTGGGGAAGTAGCTATTCCTGAACCTGTTTGTTGCAGTTTTCAGGCTCCTGTACCTTCTACCTGAAGGTAGCAGGGAGATGAGTGTGTGGCCAGGATGGTGTGGGTCTTTGATGATGCTGCCAGCCTTTTTGAGGCAGCGACTGCGATAGATCCCCTCGATGGAAGGAAGGTCAGAGCCGATGATGGACTGGACAGTGTTTACTACTTTTTGTAGTCTTTTCCTCTCCAGGGCGCTCAAATTGCCGAACCAAGCCACGATGCAACTGGTCAGCATGCTCTCTACTGTGCACCTGTAGAAGTTAGAGAGAGTCTTCCTTGACAAACCGACTCTCCGTAATCTTCTCAGGAAGTAGAGGCGCTGATGAGCTTTCTTGATAATTGCATTAGTGTTCTCGGACCAGGAGAGATCTTCAGAGATGTGCACGCCCAGGAATTTGAAGCTCTTGACCCTTTCAACCATCGACCCATTGATATAGATGGGGCTGTGGGTCCCCCTCCTACTCCTTCCAAATTCCACAATCAGTTCCTTGGTTTTGCTGGTGTTGACAGTTGCTCGATCTCTTTTCTGTACTCTGACTCATCCCCATCAGTGATACGTCCCACAAGAGTGGTGTCGTCAGCGAACTTGATGATGGAGTTCGCTCTGTGACTGGCTACGCAGTCATGAGTATAGAGTGAGTACAGCAGGGGGTTGAGCACGCAGCCTTGAGGAGCTCCCGTGCTGATTGTTATCGAGGCTGACACATTTCCACCAATACGAACAGACTTCACAAAATATGTAGCTATAAGATGCTTTGGGATATTCTGAGGTGACGTAATGGTATATAAATGAAAGTTTTTGAAACAATCATCATTTGTAGCCATGCTGAAGATATAAACACAAAATGGCAATATGATTTCTTCATCCTCCATGCTTACATTCTACATGACATGTTAGAATTACAGCAAAACACAAAGCGCTGGAGTAACTCAGGCAGTGGCTGTACAGAGAATGGAAAGGCAATATTTCAGGTTGGGACCCTTTTTTTAAATCCCTAACCGTTCCCTCCAAAGATGCCACCCAACCCGCTGAGTTACTCCAGCACTTTGTGTTTTGCTCAAGATTCAAGCACCTGTAGTTCCTTATGTCTCCATGTTAGAATTACAGGTTACTTACAGCAGAGAAGGAGGTAATTCGCTCCAATGAGCCTGCATCAGCTCCATGTAAATGCAATCCAGGAAATCCCATTTTCCACCCATTCTCCAGAGCCCTGCAAATACTTTTATTTCAGGTAGTTACCCAGCTCCCTTTGTGCATTCAGACCCCAACCATTCATTTCAAAAAAAAAAAAATCCTCATGCCACTTTTAGTTGTATTGTCAATCACAATGCTTCCATATAGACAAGTTCTTGATCCTTCTGCCTTTGGGAAAAGGTTTGCCCCATGAATATCCTTCACGTTTTTTAAGATTTCTATTAGATCTCATTGCACCTCCTCCATTCCAATGAGAATAACCCCAGTTTACTCAGGCAACCCACATAATTTTAGCCCCTCATTCCTTCAAACATTTTGTTTAATCTCTCCTGAATGCTCTCCAAAGCCTTCTCATCTCTTTTAAAGCATAGCAATCAGAACTTGGTATAATGCACTTAGAAACTCCATGTGTACTTCTCTCCAGTTGGTAAACCAATCTTTCTCTATTACTCTTATTTAGCTGTTTTTCTTTCCAAGCTCCATGGAGACTTTAATTTTGTTGACAACCCTATTTTGTTAATAAACCATAGTCTTCAATTTCGATGACAAATCAATTTTGTGGCTTTGTATTAAATGCCTTTTGGAAATCCATTCACACTGAATCAACCCTTTATGTTACTCCATTAAAAATAAAAATCAATATGGTTAGACATGATTTGCCATAAATAAAATCATGCTGGCTTTCTCTACCCAATCTACTCATTCAGGAGACTGCTAATAATGGTCTTGATTATAGTTCATACATTATAGGAGCATAATTAGGTCATTCGGCCCCACAAATGTGCTCCGCCATTCAATCATGGCTGATCTATCGTTCCCTCTCAACCCCATTCTCCTGACTTCTCTCCATAACCCCTAATACTAATCAAAAATCTGTCATTCTCCGCCTTAAAATGATCCACTGACTTGGCCTCCACTGCTGTCTGTGGCAATGAATTCCACAGATTCACCACCTTCTGAATAAAGAAATATCTCCTCATCTCCTTTCTAAAGGTACATCATTTTATTCTGATGCTATGGCCACTGGTCCTAGTCTCTCCCACTTGTGGAAACATCACATCCACTCTATCCAGGCCTTTCACTATTCGTTGTTCCCTTCATCCTTCTAAACTCCAGCGAGTATGGTCTCAGTGCCGTTAAACACTCATTATTTGTTAACTATCATCCCGGGATCATTCGTGTAAACCTCCTCTGAATCCTCTCCAAGGGCAGCACATCCTTCCTCAGATATGGGGCCCAAAGCTGTTCACAATACTCCAAATCTAGTCTGACCAGTGCCTTATCAGCATCACATCCCTGTTTTTATAATCTAGCCCTTTCAAAATAAATTACACATACCTTCCTTCCTAGCAATTCGACTTGCAAATTAACTTTTTGGGAATCCTGCACCAGCACTCCCAAGTCCCTTGCACCTCTTATTTCTGAATTATCTCCCCATTTAGAAAATAGTCTATGTCTTTATTTATACTACCAAAATGCATGACTCCACACTTTGCTATGCTGTATTCCATCTGCCACTTCTTTGCCCACTCTCCCAGCCTGTCCAAGTCCTTCTGCAGTCTCTGCTTTCTCTATACTACCTGCCCCTCCACCTATCTTTGTATCATCTGCAAACTTGGCCACAAAGCCTTCAATTCCCTCATCCAAATCCTTGATATACAACGTGAAGAGTAGCGGCCCCAGCACTGATCCCTGCGGAACACCGCTAGTCACTGGCAGCCAACCAGAAAAAAAACCCTTTATTGCACTTTTTGCCTTCTGCCAACCTGCTATCTATGCTCGCATCTTCCCTCTGATACCATGGGCTCTCATCTTATGCTAGTAAGAGTGCTGTTGTGATCTGTAGAACCAAAGAGGATAAATGCCTAAAATATCCTGATTTTAAATTGTCTGACAGCAATCTTAGTGTCTGCAATAAGATAAAATATCTAGGGCATATTATTACAGAACAAATGACAGATGATGAGGATATTTATAGGCAACGACGCATGCTGTATGTACAGGCGAATATCCTCTTGCGTAAATTTGGTGCGTGTGCAGATGTGGTGAAGATGTCGCTATTTAGAGCATACTGCACACCACTCTACACTGCGCACCTGTGGTTGAACTATTTAAAGGCAAGTATGCAGAGACTAAAGGTGGCATATAACGATGCCATGAGAACACTGCTAAGGCAACCTAGATGGTGTAGTGCCAGTAATATGTTTGTGGCTGCAGGAGTCAGTACTTTAGAAGCTATCCTAAGACACCACATGTATAAATTCATTTGCAGGATAAATGACTCTAAAAATGTGCTTATTGTGGCCTTGACAAACATAAGGGTTAGCACTACACGCTACGAATCCCAGCTGTGGAGACACTGGTATCGTTGTCTCGTTGTAGGACATTGATCATCTTTTAATCTGGATTTTTAACTTAAGTATTGTGTTTTAAAAAATATATAAATTATGATGTTTTTATAAGTGATATACCAAGATTTTATATGTATTTATGATATTTGATATGCAATGCATTTTTAATGTAATGTTGCCCCTTGTCTGGACCTTGAGTCCGTAATAAAGTTTATTATTATTATTATTATTATTATCAAAGGCCTTCTGAAAATCCAGGTAAACAGCATGCACTGACTCTCCTTTGTGTATCCTGTTATTTACTTCCTCAAGGATTCCAACAGGTTTGTCAGGCAAGATCTCCCTTTCACAAAACCATGCTGACTGGCCTATTTTATCATGAGCTTCTAAGTACTCTTTCTTTATAATGGATCTTACCGACCACTGAAATCAAGCTAACCGGCTTATAGTTTCCAATCTGCATTGTTCCCTTCTTGAACAGCGGAGTAATACTTGTAATTGTCCAATCGTCCCAAAACCCTTTTGATTCCAGTGATTCTTACAAGATCATTACTAATGCCTCCTCAATCTCTAAAGCCACCTCATTCAAAACCTTTTGGGATAAACCTTAAAGTTCTGGTATTATTTATGCTAATCATCTTTGTCTGCTCTAGCACTTTTTTTTTTACCAGACATGTTCTGTGCAAGGTTTGCAAAACTGGTATTCACCCATACCTTCTACCCGGAGATGCTGCCTGTCCCACCGAGTTACTCCAGCATTTTGTGTCTATCTTCAGTTCTTGATATGATCCCTGATTTGTCTCTCTATTTTTATGGCCTGATTTACCTGCATAATCTGTGGGTGGAATTAACATTTATTATGTACTGGCTTTCTGATAGTGGTGTTGAATTCTTCCCATCAAAGAGACGCCTTTAACCCTGGAGGAATCTCTGGTTCTTGGAATATTTCAAACAAGAGCACAATCTCTGAGCTGCTAAACAAGATGGCTTTTTTTAATCTTACATTTGAAATGTTTGCTCCTGGGGATTGTCTTTTGCCACACACTGTGTGAGATTATCCAGACCTGACAATTCACTGCCAAACTTTGAATCCTAGATAACAGGCTGTAATGGATGATAGTATTCATGTTTCAATGGGCATTTTAGCTGCCAGGCCTCCCCTCCTGAAGAGGGAAGTGACAGGGACATTGCAGGGCATGACTTTGAACCATTCTTTGTCCAATGCATGCCTGATCTGCTGATAAAAAACAGGAGTGGAAGAAAGTCTGAACAACTAACTACTAATTAATCAACCAGATGGAAGGCTAAACCAAAGAGAAAACAAGACAGCTGCAAGCACAAATCAAAGAAAGTCAGATCATTGCAGATGCTGGAAATCTGAAATAGAAACAAAATGTTGGAGAGAAAACAGCAGGTGGAGAAGTATCAGTGAAAGCAAAACAGAGTTAAGTTAGCTCTATTTCTTTTCCACAAATACTGTCTGACCTGTCAAGTGTTCCCAATAGTTTCTAATGTTATTACAGATTAAGGAAGGGTGACTGCACTCGAGTTATTCCGTGGTCTGGGTTGGCTGCTTCTTAGAATTTGTTGGTAAATGCAGCTGGGTTACAACAGAACCATGATGCCCCCCCTCTGTGGGCAAGTCCAGCATTTCCATTCAAGCATGGTCAAACATGTAAGTTTGGAACTTGCTCACATCTGATGCTGAATTTCCCCACAAGGACTGGCTGCAAAACTAGATTTTCCTAATTTCCACAACATTTATCTGTTTGGCTTCAGGTCCACATTCCCAATAGTTTGAATAAGGATGGTAGGGTTACAAGGAAGCACATCGGCTGTGGGTACGTTAAACTTATTAGTTGTTGATTTTTTTAAAATTATTTTAATTTCTGTGGCCTGAGCAGGTGGAACGGCAGGATGCTGTGGGGAGCAAGAGAATAAATTGTTAGAGGTAATTTAGATACTTTTTTAGCAACAGGTGAGGTAGCAGATGACTAGTGGGTAGCTAATGTTGAACCTTTATTTAACAAAGGCTTCTACGGACCTTCTAGGGATAGTCAGCATGTCATTAAACCGGAAAGAGTGCAAAAAAGATTTATGACAATGTTCCCAGGTCTGGAAGTTTGAGTTACAAGGAAAGGCTGTGTGTTTTTTTCCCTGGAGCATACTGGCTGAGGGGGTATAGGATAGTGTTAATGTGCGGGGATTGCTGGTCGGCACAGACCCGGTGTGGGGATTGCTGGTCTTCACGGCCTGATTCCATGCTGTATCTCTAAACTAAGCGAAACTAAAGGTGATGAAGGTGTTTTGTTTATTTTTGTCCCGTGTACCGAGGTACAGTGAAAAAAAATTTCTTGCGTGCTATACAGTCAGTGGAAAGATTATACATGATAATAATCAAGCCATCCACAACGTACAGATACAAGATAAAGGGTATAACGTTAAGTACAAGGTAGAGGCCTGAATAAAGTCTGATTAAAGATAGTTCACAGGTGTCTGATGAGGTAAATGGGAGGTCAGAACTGTTCTCAAGCTGGTGAGTGAACAGTTCAGTTACCTGATAACAGCTGTGAAGAAATTGTCCCTAAATCTGAAGATATGCGTTTTCAAATATCTGTACCTCTTGACTGATGGGAGAGGGGAGAACAGGGAGTGACCAGAGGGAGACTGGTGCTTAATTCTGCTGGTGGCCTTGCCAAGGCAGCGTGAAGTATAGATGAAGTCGACGGAAGGGAGACTGGTTTGCTTGATGGTAGGTGCTAAGCCAACAATTCTCTACAATGTCTTGCAGTCTTGGATGGAGCTGTTCCTACACCATGCTGTGAAGCATCTGTAGACGTACAGTAGGTAGGGGTTGTTGGAGACATGCCAAATTTGCTAAACATTCTAAGATAGTCGAGACATCGGTGTGCTTTCTTCGCCATTGCTTCGATGTGGCTGGTCCAGGACAAATTGCTGGTGATCGCTTGTGAGCTGCTGTCACACAACTCCAAAGATCCGAGTTATTGATAGCCTCAAGTGCTGTCTGTGTATTTGTTCTCCCTGTGAACACATGGGTTTCTTCTGTGTGCTGTGGTTTCCTTCAATATCTTAAAAACCTGTGGGTTTGTAGGTTAATGGCCTTTGTAAATTGCCCCTAGTGTGAACAGGTGATCAATATTCATCAGGAAGCTGGTGGGCCGAATGACCTGTTTCCGTGCTGTATCAATCAATCCATACGATATGATATAACTTTATTTATCCCAGGAGGGAAATTGAGGGTAGGGCAGTGGATGTTGTCTACTCATACTTTAGGAAGGCATTTGATAAAGTTTCCCATGGTGGTCTAATTATGATGCATGGGGTCACTGGTAATTTTGCCAGTTGAATTCAGCACTGCCGTAGTCAACGTTGGGGTCGAAGTTCATTGCTCCCTGATAGTGGCAATACAAATAAATATAGTGGTTAAGAAGGCATTTGGTTGATTGCCTATGTCTGTTGGTGCATTGAGTGTTAGACACAGGAAATCATGTTGCAGCTTTACAGGACTTTGGTTAGGTCGCACTTGGAGTATTGTGTGCAGTTCTGGTCACCCCATTACTGGACGGGTGTGGAGACTTTGGAGAGGCTGCAGAAGTGGTTTACCAGAAGGCAGCCTGGATTAGAGGGTATTACCTATAAGGAAAGATTGCACACACTTGGATTGTTTTCTCTGGAGTGTCAGAGGCTCAGGGGAGACCTGCTAGAAGTACAGTATATAAGATTATGAGACATATCGATAGGCTAGACAATCAGAACCATTTTCCCAGGGTAGAAATGCCAAAGGGATAGAACAAAGCTTTATGGTGAGAGGGGCTGTTTGAAGAAGATGTGCGGGGCAGGTTTTATACACAGAGTGTGGTGGGTGCCTGGAACGCACCACCACGTGGTGATAGTGGGATTTATGAGGCTCTTGGATAGGCACATGTGCAGGGAAGGGAGGGATATAGAACATGTACATGCAGAGTAGATTAGTTTAACTTTGGCATCATGTTCCTGTGCTGTACTTTCTATCTTACTGTCAAATTAGACACAATACCTTGAAAAGAATAATAGGATGGAACAGTCAGTATGGGTTTATGAAAGGAAAATCATATGGGCGGTGCAGTGGCACAGCTGGTAGAGCTGTTGCCCCGCAGTGCCAGGGATCCAGGTTCAATCCTGACCTTGGATGCTCTTTGTGTGGAGTTTACATGTTCTTCCTGTTTTGTTTAAAGATACGGCATGGAAACAGGAAACCTCTGAGTCCACACCAATCAGCGATTTTAACACCATCCTAAACACACACTAGGTACAATTTACACTTATACCTGCCAATTAACGGACAAACCTGTACGTCTTTGGAGTGTGGGAGGAAACCGAAGATCTCGTAGAGAACCCACATGAACATGGGAGAACAAACTCCGTACAGACAGCACCCGTAGTCGGAATCAAACCCGCAGCCACTGCGCCACCGTGTCGCCCACCGTTCTGAAACTGCGTCGGTTTCCTCCAGGTGCTGCAGTTTCCTCCCACATCCCAAGACGTGAGGATTTGTAGGGTAATTGGCCTCTTTAAATTTCCCCTAGTGTGTAGGGAGTGGATGAGAAAATGGGATAACATAGGACTCACTGGTCAGTGTGGACTCGGTGGGTTGAAGAACCTGTTCCCGTACTGTAGCTCTGAAAACTAAAACTAAAAATAAATCCATTATAAACCTTGTAGATTATACAGTTACCTTGACGACACCTCCTCCCACCCTTTCTCCTGTAAGAAAGTTGCTATCCATAAAATACTCGGCCTCATGTGGGGAATGCACTGACGTAATCTGTTGCTCAAGCTCCAAAAAACAGAATTTAACCTCTTCCAGTTGACAATATTTTCTGCATTTGGATGTCCAGGACACAGGAAGCGTGCTGGAGTTGCCACATTGCGGGAATTGTGTATCTCATGGGTCTTAAGTTTCTTTATTTACTACATATTATGCAAATACTTTTACTGCAAGACTATTTGCTGTTATACATACCCTGAAGGAACTGCTGACTTCCCCGGGTTAAAGAAGCTTTTGCCCCGATTTATCAAATGCTTGTTTAAAACTGACTGGGTGTCTTGTTTCCCATGCATCTTTCAGTCGTTTTCCCAGCCAGTACCAGCTCCACCCAACTCCAAAACATCAGGCAGACAGTAATTACACCGTCCCCAAGGGAGTCCAGATCCACTTAAAGAGTCATTAAAGAAACAAAGAGTTTCCCACAGCAGTAGGAACAACCTCTGGATACCCCAAATTGCTTTACTTCTGCTGAACATAGAACAGTACAGCATAGGATCAGGCCCTTTGGCCCACAACATCTGTGCTGAACGTGAAGCCAAGATAAACTAATCTCATCCTCTTGTACATGATCCATATCCTTCCATTCCCTGCATGTCCATGTGCCTTAGACAGCAAAAAGCTTATGTGCCTAAAAAGCTTATGTGCTTATGTGCTTAAATGCTACAGTTGTATATGCCTCCACCACCCCTGGCTGTATGTTCCAGGCACCCACCACAGTGTATAAAAAAACTTGCCCTGCACACCTCATTTGAACTTCGCCTGCCTCTCTCACTTTAAAGTAATGCCCTCTGGTCTTTGATATTTCTACCCTGGGATAAAAGTTAGGACTGTCTAACCCAGTGATTCCCAACCTGGGGCCATGGCAAATTTCAGGGGGGCCACAGAAAAATTTGGGGACTTAGGTTCAATGAAGGGGGCCACTTTTTTTCCGCTAATAATGTCAGGGGTGGGGGGCCACAGAAAAATTAAAGATCCCAAGGGGGCCATGAACTAAAAAAGGTTGGGAACCACGGGTTAACCCATCTCTGACTCTCATCATTTTATATACATCTCTCAGGTCTCCCCTCAACCTTCGGCATTCCGGAGAAAATAATCCAGATTTGCCCAACCTTTCCTTGCAGCTAATACCCTCAAATAAGGCACCATCCTGGGAAACCTCTTCCGTATCCTCTCCAAAGCCTCCATATCCTTACCGTAAAGGGCTGTTCAGAATTGCATGCGGTACTCCAAAATACTCGTGGCCTGCAGTGAGTACCCACCGAGCCGGTCCTCTGCGACCAAACGCAAGATCCGGTGGGCGGGGGCCTGCAAGGGGAAGATGCCGAGCTGGTCCCCTGCGACTAAACGCAAGATCCAGCAGGCCACAGCCTGCAGGGGATGACCACCGAGCCAGTTCCATGCTTGTAGAACTCGGTGGATTGGGTCCTAGAACGGGATGCCCACTGAGCTGGCCCCTGCTCATCCCCCAACGGCCAGAGACAGGGAGGACGGAGCCGGCCAAGATGACAGACAAAGCAGGCAAAGAGCGAGGCCGGTAGGAGAAGGACCAGGATTTGGCCTTCCACACCCTAAAGGTCAGCTCGTGCGAAACAAAGGTGGACAGGGGAGGACATCGGTTCACTGGTCGATCCACATGTCCAAGGGAAGGCGACAGCTGGAGCTTACCTGGAACAGGCACCGTTCATAGCAATTAGAGCGTGCGGGAGAGAAGGAATGGGTGACGTTTCGGGTTGAGACCCTTCTTTTTACATGTAGATGAGATACAGTGAAAAATGTTGGTTTGCATGCTATCCAGCTAAACTATAGCATACATGAGTAGAAAAAAAAAGAAAGGAAGCAGAGTGCAGAATATAGTGTTACAGAGTGGTTTAGCACCGTGCTATCCATGTGAGAGGGCTCATTTACTAACTTGTTTATACTAACTTGGATTGAGCCGTTTCAGAATAATTTCTCAGTAGGCATTGTATGTCTGTTGCTGGCCATAGCAAAAATCTCCCCGAAAATGGACCTCTGTTCTGAACTTTGTCACTTGAGGTGGACAGGTGTACAGAGGGCAGAGGAAAATCTTTGGGGGGAAAAAACAACATTTTCACAGAATCCTTGGAATGTGTTCCCCATATTCCCGTGAAGAAGGAGAATTCTGGGTGGCATTAAGAAACCTCAACCATGCATCGGGATCACACGTACATAACAGAAGGAATGCCCCAGCTCACAAACCACACCGCTGTCCATTTGACACCTTCTTCCCCTCTATGGAAGAGTCTGCTGTTCCCACATTGTCCTTGGCTGTCACTAAGAGCTCACAGAAGCAGAGTTGAAGCAACCCAGGAGGTTGCCTAAGAACAAGGAGAAAAATCTGTCCCGCACTGTCAATGTGCCATAATATATCTTATTTCAGTTTAGATCATTTGATATTTGCAGCTCATGACCTGATCATCACAGCCCTGACTTCAGAGTCAGAACTTTGACACTCAGCATGTCAGCTTTTCTTCAAGGATATTGGTGTAAGGGATCTTTCTGCCTGAGGAACAACACCCCATCTTCCTCCAGGCAAGTTGCAGCCTTCCAGAAAATTATCAAATTTTCCACCTTCAGGTGATTCACTTTCAATGTCAACATCAGAACTGTATATTTCTGCTGTAAGTCATCCATCCGTGATATTGGCCCTTTTCTCTCTCTCCATTGCCATCACTAGACCTGCTGGGCATGTCCCACTGCCCCACAACATTAGCAAAACATTACAGGTCTTTGTGTGTCTCATTATCATTCTCTCAATGCCCCCATGAACCCATTTGACCAGAGGAACCGTACAACTCATCCCCAAGCAACACCAGCCTCACCCAATCTCAGATCTTCCCTTCATCCCATCTATCCATCTCACCACCTTCTCTGAGGCTTAAAATTATATATATATATATATATATTTTTTTAATTTTATTTTTATTAGAAGTACGGTAAATTACAATACTACACAACACATATATCTTAATACATTTTTTGTACCGCTTCATTTTTTTTGAGCTTTAAGAAAAAGATAGAAGTAAAGAAAGTAAAGAAAGTGCGCAAGAGTCGTGAAGTGCAAGAGTGTTGGGAAAAGAAAGCCCCTTAGAAAAGAAGTTAGAGAAGGAAGTAAAGTGAGAAAGTAGACCCTAGAAACGAAAGAAAAAGAAAATAGGAACAATCGCTCTATTATAACATTTATAACCGTACAACTCATCCCCAAGCAACACTAGCCTCACCCAATCTGAGATCTTCCCTTCATCCCATCTATCCATCTCACCACCTTCTCTGAGGCTTAAAATTATATATTTTTTAATACCTTCCTCAGTTCTCCCTCAGGATCTTAGACATGAAATGTTATTTCTGTTTCTCTTTCCTAAGATGCTGATTGTTTCCAGCATTCTCCAGTTTTACATCAGCAATTGCTTTGCATTTCAATCCATTTTTACAAATTGGACGTTTTGAAATGATACAAACAGAAATGTAATGACGTCCTATTGTCAAAGTTGCAAACAATATTATTATTAAATACGGATTATTGTGGGTGAATTCAGATGTGCTCCAGCTATTTGGCAATATGGTAGAAGATGAATAAGGGCGAGCTGGACAATTAGCAAAAATCTTTCCATTGGTCCATTTTCCAGGTTTTGCCATTCCCTAGCTTTGGATCCCAGCTAATCTGCTTGGGTCTTCAACTCTGAATTTCCCTATCTAATCATCCTGCTTTTCATCCAGTTTTTTCCTTCCTAAACTGTACTCTAGGCCATACCTAGAGAAGTGCTTGCTATCTGATGAGATTTCAAACTAAGTTCCTATCTGATCTCTCAATTGAACACAACTGATCTCAGATCCTAATTTCAAATAGAGATATTTATTGGTTCATATTTACTCTTGAATCAACAAACGTGGATTATAAACTCATTAACAATGTGCTGTTGTGGGAACTTGTGAGCTTCTTGTACTTTCCATGCTATGACACGACTAAACTTAAAATACATTGTTGGCTGCAAAGTGCTTTAGAATGGCCAATTAAATGTATAAATAATCATCGGGTTTTTTTCTCGTTTATCATATTTTTTACAGTGTACTCTGTTTACATATTCTGTTGTGCTGCAGCGAGTAAGACTTTCATTGTTCTATCATGACAATAAAACACTCTTGACTTGAAATATAATTATTTGTAATCTGCTCATTCAATAGCCAAATCCTATGGGTTGAGATAAACTAGCGTTTGTAAGTATTGATCAGGAGAACACGGAGCAGAGCGATTCAATCTTGAGTTGGAATAAAAGCATATAATTCTGAGTTGAAGAAAAGGAATATCTCTGATAGTGTGAAACTCTAATTGCTACATTCACTCATCGGTCTCACCATATCAGACGCATTCCCTCCATGGAGCACAGGGGAGCACAGTAGTAGAAACAGCCCCCGTCCCACACACACACACACACACACACACACACACACCCAAGTCTGCACTGATCATCAACCAAACTTTGACAATAAATAATGCCATCCAAACTCCGGGACCTAGGTATCAGCTCCCTCACTGAGGGAAGGTGACAATACATCCTTCACAATAATTCTCAACATGCCATCACAGTTCTTTACTATACTTCCTTCACACCAATGACTGAATAGCCATATTCTGCTCTAACTGAATCGACAAGTTTACAGATGATACCATTGTAGTGTCTAGATCTTGAACAATGACAAAATGAAGCACAAGAAGGAGATAGAAAACGTAATAATATGGTGTCAAGACTGCAAGCCCTTCCTTAGTGTCAGCAAGATGAAGGAGACAGTGATTGACTTCAGGAGGTGTGATGGAATACATGCCCAAATCAGGATCAATGGTGCTGAAGTGAAGATAGTGGAGAGCTTCAAGTTTCTAGACATAAATATTACCATTTATTTGTCCTGGACCAACCACATTGAAGATACGGCAATAAAAGCACTCCAACGCATCTACTTTCTCAGGAGACTAAGGAAGTTTGGCATGTCTCCAATTGCTCTTACCAACTACTTAATATTACCAATGATCTGACATGGACCAACCACATTAATGTGACAACCAAGAAGGCGCACCAACACCTTTACTTCCTTAGGAGACTGAGAAAATTCTCCATATCTCTAATGACACAAGCATGGCTTAATTTGGGAATAGCTCTGCCTAAGACCGCAAGAAATTATGGAGAAATGTGGATGTAGTCCAGTTCATCACACACACCAGAATCCCTACTGTCGACTCCATCTACTCTTCATGCTGTCTAAGGAAAGCTGCCACATAACCTCTGACCTTTTTCACCCTTTACACCCCTTTCCCAATGGGCATAAGAAACAAAAGGTTGAAAGCACATACACCAAACTCAGAAACAGCCTTTTCCCTTCTGTTGTCAGACTACTGAACAATCCTCCTATACGATAGGGAGCAGTCTCCATCTCCCAACTTACCTCATTGCGTAATTGGACATTTTCTCGGGAAATGTAATTTTTAAAGTTGCAAACTATATTCTGCACTCTGGTATTTTTATCTTTGCACTAATGTTGTACTTGTCTATGGCTTGATTGTATTTGTTTAAAATATAATTGGAATTAATTGGTTAGTTCGCAAACAAAAGCTTTTCGCTGTACCTCGGTACACATGACAAAATGAAAGTAATCCAATCTAAGCCTCCACCAGGCACACAGGTGGCCACTGAGCTCTCAGTGGAAATGACCCCACGGGTGTTTCTCTCAGCGTGGCCACACTTTAAATCTCTTCATTGATTGTGCTTCCAACAACAGCTCTAATCTGGGCCAAACGTCTATCATGCGGGGCTAATTAAATCTTAAGTTAAAATCCTACGTAATTAATACTGGGGTGAGCTGGGTTCCATTTATAGATTTACCACTGAGAACTTTACCCAGTGCTTATTGAACAAAGGGGCAGCATCTTATCAAGGAAGGACGGCTTCTTTGATCTGCATCGATTCCACAGAAACCTGTCCGACCTTACAGTTACTGCCCAAATTATAACTGAACAAAGATTGCTTCTGTGGAAATGTGGATTATTTTCCAAGGTAATTTGTGCTTTGATTAGGATTTTATGGACTCCTGATAAAAAAAGATGCCATGCTACAGATCTTTCCACAACTTCTCATTCATTCAATCAATTTAATTATTACTCAATAAACCAAGCCAAGCGAAACCAGGAGCAAACACAAACAAAAGCACTTGCCAGCTGTGCCAGGTTAGGATCTGAGTTTTGGCAAAATCCCAGCAATGTTTTGCAATATATTGGAAATCAATAGCACCACCATGTTTGTGTTTGATGCTTTCTACTCAAATCAGATTGAGAAGTGAAGAGAAAAAAAGTTATTGCATAAATGGGATTCTTTCAGCAAAGATCTGCAACGTTTGGATTCTGCACACTGATATAAATGAATGTCAAAGTAGAAATAATTGTGAAACACTGTAATCATGCCACTGATCTTCTCCGTCGTATCCAGGAATCAGTTCTGAAGCATTATAGAGTACCTTCTTGGATAAGTTGTGGCCAATTTGGGCAGAAACAGCTGATAATGTTCAAATTTAGGTTTAGCTTCATTATAGTCATATGTACAGTGAAAAATGTTGCATCCCATCCAATCAGATCGAATAATACTATGCATAAATACAATCGTCAAACTCAAGTATAATGGGTAGAGTAAAGGGGAAGATACAGAGTGCAAGATATTGTTCTCAGCAATGTAGCGCATCAGTTCTTTAGGCAAAGTCCAATGTCTACAAAAGGTTGAGGTGAATCGGATAATACCCTAGCTCATTAAAAGAGCCCGACAACAGAGGAGAAGAAGCTATTCCTGAGTCTGGTGGTGCACACGTTCGAGTTCTGTACCTTCTGGCCAATGGGAGCAGGGAGAAAAAGGAATAACCAGGGCTGCCTTTCCGAGGCAGCATGAAGTGTAGATGGAGTCAGTGGTGGGGAGTCAGGTCCATGCGATGGGCTACATCTACCACTCTGCAATTTCTTGTGTTCTTGGGCAGAGCTATTTGAAACCAGGCTATGATGCAACTAAACAGTATACATCATATGGTGCATCTGTAGAGGTTTGTGAGAATCATTGTAGACGTGCCGAGTTTGCAAAGGAAGTAGAGGTGTTGGTGTGCCTTCACATCAATGTGGTTGGTCCATGACAGATTGCTGGTACAGGTAATATTAACCCCAAGGAACCTCATGCTCTCAAACATTTTCCTTCCGCACCATTGATGTTGATACATCCACCATACCTCCTGGAGTTGATAACTAACTCCTTCATCTTGTAACATTGAAGGAGAGGTTGTTGTACTGACACTGTTACTAAGTTCTCTATCTTCGTCCTGTACTCCGTCTCGTCATTGTTTATGATCCAGCCCACCACAGTGACGTAATTTGCAAACTTGTAGATAGAGTTAGATATAGATAGATAGATAGATAGATATGCACGCTCAGGAACTTAAAGCTGTTGACTTTCGCCACCACCATCTCGTCAATAAAAACAGGTTCATGAACTCCCTGCATTCCCCTTCTGAAATCAACAATCAGTTCCTTGTTCTTGTTTTGAACAAGATTGTTCTTTTGGCATCGTACAATCGGATTATCAATCTCCCTCCTGCACTCTTGACTCGTCGGGACCTGATGGCTGGCTGCTCTGCTGCATATTTACAGCATTTTCTGATTTTAGTTCCAATTTCCAGTAACTTTTTTATGCTTTTGAAACTGAAATGTTAATTCTGTTTTATTTTATCTACTCTGCACACTACGTACAATGAATCTCTTCTTATTTTGTATCACTATCTCCATATGTTGACTACAAAGTATCGTTATATTTTCTGCAATCTGATTATAGTTTCACATTTTATGCTGTCTTTGGTCAGCTTACCCCCTTAGTAAGACCAAACTGGAAGCAGAACCTTGCAACATGTGCCATCATAACATAGGGGATTATTTCCGGATTGATGTGCATTGCAGATTGTTGGACAGTTATGCTACAATAACAGTGTACATGAAGTAGCCACCAGGGTACTCTGCAAATAATTGTATTGTAATTAATTTATTAGCCAAGTATGTAAAAACATACAAGGAATTTGATTTACCATACAGTCATACCGAAAAAGCAACAAGACACACAACTACATAAAAGTTGACATAAACATTCACCACAGCACACTGTGATGGAAGGCAATAACATATTATCTTCTTCTCACCTTTTGTCCCGTGGTCGGGCCAGTCGAACTACCCGCAGTCGGGGCGATCGAAGCTCCCGCAGCTGGCGATTGACTCCCGTGTCGGGGCGATCAAAGCTCCTGTGACTTGGAGCTGTCGAAGTCGATCCCTGACAAAGGGACCGCCAGTTGCAGCCCCTGCCCCACTATCTAAAGGGGCTGCTCCTTGCCTTCTGGCTGCACCTCTCACCCACCATCCTCATCTTCGGAGACCCTGTGCGTAGGGGAGAGGGAAGGACCGAGGCTGCCCTGCTGGTGTTGTTCCTGGGCCTGGCCAAGCTGACCATCCGTGAGACACGGCGCCAGGCTGAAGAGGGCTCTGCCCGAGCCAGCTGCCTGCCCCTTTCCCGGGGTTACGTCCATACCCGGGTGGTGTTAGAGAGGGACTATGCACTGACCATGGGCGCCCTGGGGGATTTGCGGGAATGCTGGGCACAGCGGGGGTTTAATGCATCCCTGACAAGGATTGTAACATAGTTGTATATTGAGTATATTTGTTCGTCTTGTATTATGACGGTGGGTTCTGTTTTGTTTTATTGTATTGTAAATATTATTTTTAATACTTGAATAAATATTAATTTATTAATATTTCACGGTTAAAAAAATTCACGATGTTAAGTCCGCAGGCTACTGCGCTTGGAGCTCCCATAATCGATCCCCAGCAAGAGCCCACCAGCTCCTCGATGTTAGGCCGCAGTGCCGACGGAGATACGATACTGAAAAGTCGCATCTCCGTCGAGGAAAGAGATTAAAAAACGTTGTTTTATGTAATGCACAGTATTTTAACCGATTGCCAGTAGTTATAGGATATTTTGGGCATTTTTTTTTAAACTGGGGAAAACCTGCCCTTTGCATGAAAATCCATTTCACATTTGATTCCTGAAAGGTTCCAGCCCCATTTCATGTTCCTCATTCTCCCACTCACTCCACGTCACCTAAATATTTGCACACCCAGCTTTGATTGAGTGCCCAAATGTAGACACCATATTACCATTATTTACCTAGTTTGAATAACTTCATAGTTTTTACAATCAAATCCTCTAATCAAGAATCCTTTATTCTTTATTAATGGTTTTTGAAACTGTCCTACTACAATTAAAAACATTGCGTTTTCCCTGCAGTCATTTCAACATTATACCGCCTACTGGGATATGGGCCAAACGCAGGACTAGCATAAATGGGGCATCGTGGCAGGCATGGAATAGTTGGGCAGAAGGACTTGCTTCGGTGCTCTAACAAGGACACTGAATGCTTCAAGCCAGAGCTGAATCAACCACCAAAAGATGGCCTCCTTTACATTCCATTGCCATTCTTCCTCAACCAGCGGGAGCAATAAGAGCTGTACATCTTTACTCAGAGAGTGGTAGCTGTGTGGAATGAGCTTCCAAAGGTGGTGGCCTTCATTTTTATCATTTAAAAATAAATTGGATAGTTATATGGATGGGAAGGGAATGGAGGGTTATGGTCCAGGTATATGGGACTAGGGGAGATTATGCGGCACGGACTAGAAGGGTCGAGATGGCTGTTTCCGTGCTGTAATTGTTATATGGTTATAGGATATGAATACAGTTGTGATATGAACACAAATGTTATTACTTGTGGAAGAGAAAGGATTTGAAAGTTAAAGGTAACTACAAATAAATCCATCATGAAATTCAGGAGATGCATCTTTATTCCTAAAATGAGAGTGGCATTTGATACCACATGGACTCTCTCTCAATGCCAGCAAGATACAGAAGTTAGTCATTGTGATATACACACCCCAATCTGCATCGATGGTGCCAAAGTGGAGATGATCAAAACCATTATGTTTCTAGCTGTGAATATCATGAACAAATAGTCCTGGACCAATCATAATGAAGCTGCAACCAAGAAAGCACATGCCTTTACTTCCTCGGAGACTAAGGATGTATCTGATGACTGCTACCAACAGTCTACAGATGCACTATAGAAAGCATCCTGTTGGGATGCATCCCAGCTTAGTTTGGGAAAAACTCTGCCCAAGATCACAAGGGCTAGCAATGAGTTGTGGATGTAGCCCAGTCCATCACATAAATCAGCCTTCCTCACCATTGACTTCATCTATACTGCGTGCTGCCTCAGGAAAGCAGCCAACATAATCAAGGACCATTTCAAACCCTGCCATTTCTTCTTCTCCCGCCATCCATCGAGAAGAAGATACAAAAAAATAAGCATATGCCACCAGTCTCAGGAACAGCCTCCTCCCTGCTGTTATCAGACTACTACTGCCATAAGCTAAGCGTGTAGTCCTGATCTTCCAGTTTGCCTCATTGTGGCCTTTAGACAGTTTTTTAACTATACTTTCCCTATAATTGATACTCTATGCTGCTGTGACACGATATTCTGCTCTCTGGCATTTTTCCCTTTGCACTACTTGTTGTGCTAATGCATGCTTCGATTATGCTCATGTCTGGTTTGATTTGACCGGATAGCACCAAACAACTTTACTCGATACAGGTGACAATAATAAACCAACTCCACTGTTTGAGCTGTTTTACAGTGGAGATGCCGACCCTTCTGGATTGTCTGGGAGTTTCCAGTAATTGAACTAAACCTCCCAGAGAGCACTGAGAATGAACCGGGAGATAAATCCTTCTAGAAGTACATGGGAGATCATGTACATTGAGGGGGCGGATTGACCCAAACTAAATGTTGACGTCCAAGACACGGGCTAATGCAGCTCTGTAGAGATGACCTGCCTTCTACCCAGAACAGAGGAGCGGGTCCAATGTGAAAGGTCACAGGCCGTGGCAGTAGTGTGACAGCTCCCTGCCCGAGTCTGATCCATATTTGATGTTGCAGTCAGTCTCAATTACAGCCAAGCCTCAGCGCACAATGTGCGTTGTCCCACTTTCACGTTCTCTAAAATGATGTGAGGATTCATGGATTTGACCATCATAAGCATTCTCCTAAGCAGTAGCATGCTGGAACAAACTGGGTACCCAGTCACTGTTATCGACTGTTTTCGTTACCTTCCAGACTGACTTAATAATGGGCGGTCAGCAGAGACATTGGATCAGTCACACAAGTGGGGCCCCCACCTGTATTATTGGGGCACAGGTTTGGTCTGAAGCCAGAGCATGAAGCAGCCGGTGCTGATGCAAACTAAAGCCTGGGCTTGGAGATCCTCTGCTCACCACAGCTCTGCCACTGTTTGGACATCTGTTATTACTATGGTTCTGGTTGTACCAACCTTTCTGTACATGGCCTCCTCCATTGCTCGAGTGAAGCCACACACAAACTGAAGGAACAGCACCTCATATTCCACTTGTGTGAGCTCACAACCTAAAATATGAACCTGGCTTCTCCAATTTTAGGTAACAATCCAACCACCCCCCCACCTTCTTTCCAGTGTCCCACTTGGATGCGCTCCCATGCCTTCACTATCCCACCTCCCCCTTTCCCCATCCCTCTGTCTCCTCCAATCTATATCCATTTTTTCTGGTTTCACATTTCACTCATCTTCTCTCCTTATCTCACAGCCTTCTGTCTTCTATTAATCTCTAGTCTTTGTCCACCCTCGACCAACCAAGCCCCCCTCACCACTATTCACTTATACCTTGTCGGGCATTGTCCTGGCCCCATCTCTGTTCCAGCTTTCTCCCCACTACTGCAATTAATCTGAAGAAGGGTCTTGACTGGAAATATCAACTAAGTCTTCCAGAGATGCTGCCTGACCTAGACTATACTCCAGCACTTTGTGTTTTTTTTTGTTGTAATTAGCAGATGCAGTTCCTTGTGTCTAGAGGTACTGGGAGCCCTGGGTCTCACTCTACATTCATGCCCTTGCTCAATCCCACCAGTATAAACTCACCCTTTCATGCCTCTTGCAGCCAGTACGTCTGCTGCTGCCTTTACCAAGGTTTATTTTTGCCTGCCCAGAGTTTTAAAACATACTTTGGCTACAGTTGCAATTAAATGGTAATTATTCAACAAATAATGAACACGTTGCCAGAGAGAGATAGAGATTGTGTTTACTTGCACCCGAGGACATTGAACTAATTTGAATCCTTTGAAGTGTAATCGCGGTTGTAATGTCCACCAGTGCAGCGGCCAGTTTGTGAATGGAAAGGTCTCGCCAACAGTGTGGAGATAACTGGCTGTGTTGTTTGTTGAAGAATGTTGTACAGCACACCAGCTAAACATCACTCGTTATCAACCCCAGCCACACTCACAGTGTGGACACCCTGACCAGTAGGTATCATTACAAGCACACTTTGGGAAATAAGCCTGGATCTTATGTTAGATATTGGTTTCAACATCTTCTGCTGCAGGAGTAAGATAACAGAGCTTGATCCAACATGACCTTAAATAGCAAAGGTTGGAAATAATGGCGTGTGAGATATTGGCTCAGAATTTGACGTGGGATTTTCATATCCCAGAGGAATAAAGCCGCAGTTTATGGTGATGCAGTGATCGGTTGCAAGTAATGAATTGCTACAACTTTCTGCTGACTCGCTCCCCTAGGTTGAGGTGAAGACAGGAACTTGCAATCACACACACCTCAGCAAATCACACTCAGCTTCCTTTAGCACTTTCTTCAGCTTCTCCCCTACTCCAATTTAAGCCCCCTCCCCCCCCTCCCCATTCCACTGAAGTACAACAAAAACACCCACATTCACACAGTTCCTAGGTCATAGTCTGACAACATGGAAACAGGCCCTTTGTTCCAACTCATCCATGCGGACCATGATGTCCCATCAGTGCTAATGCCTTTTACCTGCATTTGGCCAATATCCCACCTTTTCGATCCATGTCCAATTGTCTTTTAAATGCTTTTATCGTACTTGCCCCACCTACTTCTACTGTCAGCTCATTCAATATACCCACCACCCTCTGAATGAAAAGGTTTCCCATCAGGTTCCTATTAAATCCCTCTCACCTATGTCTGCCGGTTCTTGATTCCCCTACCTTGTGTAAAAGAGTTTTGTGCATTCACTCTATCTATTATGCTCATTCGTTTATGGATCTCTATATGTTCATTTCTCAGCCTCTGAGCTCCAGGGTCCAAAGTCCTAACCTGCCCAACTTCTTTCTATAGCTCAGGCCCTCAAGTCCTGGCTACATCCATGTAAACATTCTCTGTACTTTTTCCAGTTTAATGCCAACCTTCCTATAGCAGGGTGACCAAAACGAAACCCAGTGCTCCAAATATGGCCTCAACAATATATTGTACAACTGTAGCAAATACCTCTGCTAGATTCTGTGCTGAGAATTCTGCCAGCCCAGTAATCTTACCCCTTCTTTCAACTCACTGCTCTCTCTGCCCCCTTAGCCATTGACCATTTCCCTTCTTTAGCACTTCCTCCTCCATATAATCTTCTGACCCACGTCTATGGTCACACATGGTCTTATCATTTCCCTCTCACTGTTCCCAATCCTTAATCATACATGGAGGTCATCACCTCAGCCACCGATCTGGCCACTCACTTTCTTGTGTGGCTTCCCTCATCTTTCCACTCTTGCTTCTGCCACTTCCCTTGGATAGATGCTCTTTTCATTCCCTCAGTCTGCATTTACAAATTCCCCTCAATTTGCCACCACATTTCCGCAGCTAGTGATCCAGATATGACCCCATGTATTAGAACTAACTCAGTAACCACTTTGTTTTTGGTCCTTTGGATGTAATCATCAGGCCATGACTTGTCAGCTCAGACAATGACTTGTTTCATACCACTGCCCAGGTGATGGTATTTTTCTGAGCTTCTCCCTACCTTCCAGGTCCTCAGTTGCTCAGCCAAACTCTTTACTTTATTTTTGGTGCCTTAGTTCCCAATACATCACCATCAAATTGTTTGTCCGACATCCAACACAGGATGAGCAGAAATTCCCACTCCTGAATATTATTAACATAAGAAAATAAAAAACTGAAGCAGGTGGAGGCTATTTGGCCCCTCACGCCTCCACCCGTGTTAAAAAAATATCATACTGTTCTGATAAAAAGGAACAGCAAATGCTGATTTATACCAAAGATAGAAACAAAATACTGGAGCAATTCATCGGAGAAAGCAGCATCTCTGGAGAAAATGGGTAGGTGATTTTTTGCATCGGTATGCTTCATCAGACTGAGTGTCGTAGGGGAGCAGGGGAAAAAATGGAAGCAAAAAGAAGCACTACAAATTATGGCCAGCAACAGATGACCTCAGGCGAGGGACTTCCCTGATAGGCAGATTGTTGGACAAAGGCTAGATATGGAAACGGATGTGAGCCCAAGAGGGATACATAGAGACCCCAGATTAAGGAGGTCCATTATTGGTCCCAGAATGATCAAGGTCCAAGACATCCCTGTTTACAATGCAATTAAACTAAGGCTTGTGGGCAAAAAAAAATAAATGCTTCCAACTCAGAGCAAAGTGGGAAATGTTCATTGCAGCTAATTCAAACTCTTAACTAGTGTAGGTTGAGAACAAAAAGCAGAGGCATCAGCGTCATAAGACTACACTGAAATATAAAAGAGTTCTGCAGTTAGTGATTTTATCAACTTGAAACAAGCAACTTGTTTGTGAAGGACACCAAGAGGTCACATGACCAACAAAGCAACACACGTTGGTAATGTTTTGCTCCTCCAGGCTACAAGCTCACTGCCAGCACCCAGCGGCGAATTACCCCAGATGCAACCGATAAAGCTCAGCGATGCGAGGCAGCCTGCGTGCTGAGTGGGCAAGTAGTGAAGGGGACAAGTAGTCAGCGGGGAGAGGCTGCTGATGGAATTTTACAAAGCTGCCTCACTCATCCACCACAGAATTGGCAAATTGAGATGCTCCATGGCTCAGGCTTGTCATTGTTCAGTCAGCACCCCGGCCTGCTGTGCGTGCTTCAAGGGGGTTGAGCTCAGCTCGTTCAGTTGAATACTGGCAAGAAGGATCGCAGATGCTCAACGTCACTTGTGTTTTATGCTGACATCCCAGTGATATCTTAGAGTTATGCAGAAGTAGGGAACTGTCTTGGTAACTTAGCCCTTTCAAAGGCTTACTGATAAGGGTAAGGGACAGAGTAGAGGACATATCTAGTCCCTTCAACAGAGAAGGCCACCTTCGTTGAGCTTGCCCAGCATCACTTCATGTTGGACTCTAATGACCAGTGGAAATAATGACTGGAGGAGATTTGAAGCCAGATTCAAAGAAACAAAAGCATAAAAGTCTCTGCGCTGTAACAGCGTACAGTCCCCTGTAAATCAAACATTCACACGCGTTTAGGGAGCACATGAGGCTGTAAAATTCTCTGCCTGTAATTCAAGAGAAAAGAAAGACATTGAAAGAGTGGGAGACTTGTACTTATACAACTCTCATGACCTTGGGATGCCTCTAAGCAGTTTAGAGCCACTTTTTCAAGGCCAGCCCTCAGTTGTAATGAATGGTTGAGCACAAACAAGACTGTGATAATGGTCAGATAATTTATTTTGAAATTTATACAATACTAGACCAAGTGCAGACCCATTGGGTCTGTTCCCCCAACGTGCGGTTGTGGGGGGGGGAGGCGAGGGGGGTGAGGTGAGGGAAGGGGGAGAGGTGGGGAGCAGGGAGGGGGAGGGAGGGTGGAGGGAAGGGGGTAGGGGTGTGTGGAGGGGAGGGGGGTTTTGGGGAGGGACGGTGAGGAGGGGATGGAGGGGAGGAGGGGGAGAAAAGAGAGGGAGAGAGAGAGACAGGGGGGGGAGGGGGGGGATAGGAGAGGGGGAGTGGAGGGGGGAGAGGGGGGGGGAGAGGAGAGGGGAGGAGAGGAGAGGGGGGGAGAGGGGGAGATGGGGGGGGGGAGAGGGGGGGGAGAGAGAGGAGAGGGAGAGGGGGGAGAGAGGAGAGGAGAGAGAGGAGGGAGGGGGGGGAGAGAAGGAGGGAGGAGGAGAGAGGAGGAGGGGGGGGATGAGAGGGGGTGGGGAGGAGAGGGGGGGGAGGAGAGAGGGGGGGAAGAGGAGGGGGGGAAGAGGAGGGGGGGGGAGGAGGGGGGGGGGGGGGGGGTGGGGGTGGGGAGAGGGGGGGGGGAAAGAGAGAGGGGGGGAGAGAGAGAGAAAGAGACAGAGAGAGGATAGGGAGAGAGAGAGGGTGGGGAGAGACAGGAGTGGAGAGAGAAAGAGAGTGCCTTTTTACTTCAACACAAACCCCCCAAACAACCATTTGCAGGCAGTGCTTTTTTACTTCAAACTAACCATCTTTTCATTTTCAAACCACATTAAGGGTACTCACAGCTGTGTAGGCATTTGTTCAGTGTCATTCAGAGCTCAGAGTGACCTCCATCTCGATGAGAGACTGATTGAGGCACACCACTTCCTGGTTTTATAGTCCCACGACATCCCTCCAGCAGGGGCAGCAGAGAGAATGGGGAATTTTGTAAAAACATTAATATCTCTGTCATTTTTCATCGGCGGGAAAAATCCTCGGCACATATGCGGCGGATGGGGGCTCTGAGCCAAAAATGACGGCGGTAGGTGGCGGCATTCTCTCAGAAATCGCAGAACAGACAGCCAAAAGCGGTCAAGAACAGAGATTTAGTAATATAGACATGGGTGATATGTCCATCTGCATTGCTTTAACTATAACTAAGGCCACAAAGGCCACCACAGATTAAAATCTGGGTCAAAACTAACCAGAGATTTTGAAAAGCGCAAGGCTGGAGTCTTTATCAATACAGTTCATGTAAAAATAGCCCTGATTACTTTCTTGCCTGTATGGTGAAGTGGCCTGTATTGAGCTACTTTGACTTCTACTGACATCTTATTAGAGTGACTTCACCTGCAGTAACATAGCATGTCCTTGGCAAGGTATTGGGATTATTAACTTAACTTTCTGGAACACACTTCAACTGAAGATGACATGAGACATTTAGAATAGTTAGATTTCAGAACTGCTCTTCCTTGCGTGAAGGTGTAACCACATTGCTCGCCACTGCACAACAAAACAGCTGAGACCATCATGATATATCCACTGCCACCTTGAAAACAAACATAACTCCAAACTAGCAGCACAGTGGTTCCATTGATGACAATGAAGGTGCGGATACTGGATTTCAGTACAAGGAGAACAAGACGCCTTCGTTCAGTGACATGAAAATCAAAAGATTTCCTTTCAGTTCAGGGACGCGAGGACATTGGGAGGTATTGAGTGAGAGCAGAATTCACAACATCAACAGCATAAAGAACAAAAATTAATGAGCTGCTGTTCAGTGAGCTAAGACTACCCATTGTATTGCTTCCTCAGAGTCCACTCCAACAATGAATAAACTTAAGGTGTATTTGATTTGTTGTAAAGTGCTTTGTAATTGTTAAGAAAACTTAACAAAAATTGAGAGTAAGTGAAAATTAAATAAAATTGTCAATGCTGAAAATCTGAACTAAGAACGCTGGAAATATCCAGCAAGTTAGGCAGCATCTGTAGAGAGAGAACCCGTTCATGTTTCAGGTACAAGATCCTTCAAAAGTCTTTCTTTCCATGATTGTTCCACCCATGGTCTCACTAATTCTGTACACAGTTTGTAGAGTTTACAGTACTAGGTTGGGTGGTTCCAAACTACAACTGACATTGGTTTATTGTCCTTCCAGTAATACACTCCATCTGCTGCCCAGACAATGATTGACATTTTGTACCATGATGTTGCAAGGATGACTAGTATTGCTTTTTTATTTCTCAGCCAGTGAAGTTTCAGTACCAGTTGCCTTAACCCAGCATAATTCTAAGCCTTGGTAGACCTCTGAAATGTACTCCTTTTCTTCAAACATGCCACTTTCCAATGGGCTTTACTTTATCTACACATGCATGTTACGCTTTCAAAACCACTCTCAAGGACTTTACTTTATCTACTTTATCTGCATGTTACGCTTTCAAAACCACTCTCAAGGTCATTTCTACATGCTTCATGCATAGTTGCTGGAATGCTTCCGACTTCCCACACCAAAAGAATTCACGCACAGGCACCTGCTACTCTTCAGGACGTGGTACAGTTAAGTCACTTTCCAACCCCCAGGGGCTGTCCAAATAGCCTGGTTAGCTGAGCTCAACACTTCTTGCACTGAAGCTTAATTTTGATTTGATCCCAGATGCCTGAAAGGATAGGTTGGTGGAAATGACAACTTGTACTGAAGAACCTCCAACCTCACCCATGGGAATGCCGGTGTTTCTTCCTTTTCGCTGCATTAGGATTCTTAAACTCCCTCACCAAAAACACGATGGGAAGATTGGACCCTGAAAGGTTACTCACCACCACTTCGTCAATCAGGGATGGACAATATGTGCCGATGGTGGTTGGTATTTTTCCACTGCCTTGTGATACCCGCAGTAAGTAGCATGGTCAGAAGCATTGAAGAAGGCTGCCCAATAGACCATGAATTTTGTGCCATTTCCAAACGTTGACTTTCAGTACACCTTTCCTCCATCGATCAAAGCCTGTTATCGTTTCTAGATTTATTAATGACTATCTTTTATTCATGGTCCATAGTTTTGAATCAGTTGAAAGAAAACTCCCTGTCTGCCATGCAAACACCTTTGTAATTCATTCTTGACAAAGATCTGACATACTTTCTTTTGTGGAGTATACAACCCTAGCCTATGTGCTGTCCTTGTAACACTTCTTCATACTTCCTCCAGGAACAACTTTAGTTCAGCCTCTAATTCCCGATTTGCCCTTTAGAAATATTTTATGAAATGGATTTGATTTGTTGGCTTTATAATAGGCCCCAGTGTTTTCCCAATGATTTATATCAAACAAACAGGCCTATAATTCCGAGCACTGTCGATCTGACATGAATTTGGACGCAAAAACGTTCCATTTTTTTAGACTTACCCTTCAGTTCAAAGAGATGTTAAGAAAAAAGTGTTGTTGAACCTTCTCCTCCTCATTTCGTTCATTGTATTTGGAAGCATGTCGTAGTGACCTGTTGGCCAATAAACGGGAAAGTTCTCTTGTTCTCTCTTAACCATTTCATTTCCAGTCTCCAGTCTTTCCATGAAGTTGAACCCATTGTCACCGTGCTAAATTTCAGTTATCAACAGTAATTAATATTTGTTAATTACTGTTGATTGTCAGTAATTAAATCTCTGACAGGAAAATCTTCAAGGAAAGTGGAGTAAATTGAAAAAGCAACTATGCGTATTGGGGCTTTGAGTATAAAGTTAGGCTGCAAATGCTGGAAACACTCAGCAAGTCAGGCAGCATCTCAGGAGAAAGAAACAATGTGCTGGATCAATGAACTTTTCCCGGTGTTCATTACTTCTGTAAAAAGGTCAAGAATCTGAAATGTTAAGTGCTTTGAATCATTTTTTGACATTAAAAGGCGTGTAAACTGTTTTTAAAGAGCAATCTTTCTTACCATGTTCCCTTGGCTCATCTCTAGATAATGGACCTACACAGTACCTCTATCAAGGCCAAACACTCTGACACTTCACAGGACTGCAGAGATTGCTCCAATTGGTTTTTGCACTTGGTGTTTTGAGAGTATTGGTCTTCCAGATGCTTGTATTTCTTCTACGAAAGAACATCCTGCTATTGGATGAACCAATCCATGGCTTGGTGAGAAAATACTTCTTTGTGTGAATTTTAACAACATTGTGCATCCCACTGCTTCAAGAACAAACCGTTTTCTCCATACAAGTACAGATTGATCGCTGGTGGGATGCATCAGAAGCTGAAGGAGATCTTTACTGAAGCTTTTGGTGGCAATGTGGCTCATTGAGCCCGTTCCAGTAATCAATCAGAAAGGCTCTGGTGCTGCTCTATTCACCTCTACCCTCTACATCCCTCAATCCCCTTTGCTGAACAAAATAAATTAACCAAATGCAGTTTTGTCTTTCTTAGAAGGTTAAAGACATTTTACATGTCACCGAATACTCTAAAAAAACCTATAGGTGCACTATCGAAATGATCCTGGTTGCGTCATGGCCTAGTGTGGCAATTTCAACACACAGGAATGCCAAAGATTAGAGTGGTGGACCAGCCCTACCCATCATGGACAAAGCCCTCCCCACCATTGAAAGCATCTACATGAGGTGCTGCCTAAAGAAGATCAAAGGTTCAAAGGTTATTTTATTGGTCACATACACCTAGGTGTAGTGAAATGCTTCTTGCCATGCAGCACATAAAGAAAGAATACAGACATAACAATAATAAAGAAATTTAAACATAAAAACATCCCCCCACAATGGTTCCCATTATGAGGGAAGGCACAGTGTCCAGTCCCCATCCCATGTCCACCCAAAGTCGGGCCTATTGAGGCGTCCACAGTTGCCTTTAAGGAGGCCCGATGTTCCAGGCCGTTCTCACCGGATGATTGTACTCCGGCGTCGGGAGAATCCTCTCGGCGGCATGGGAACCCTGGAACGGCCGCTTCCCTCACCGGAGACCGCGGCTTCCGAAGCCAACAAGGCTGCGCCGGTTGGAGCTCCACCACTGGCGATCTCATCGAAAGATTTCCCGATGTTTAAGTTCAGCGCCGCCGCCCTCAGCTGGCTGCTCCAAAGACCCGCAGCTCCGCGATGTTTATCTCGGCGGTCTTCAGCTCACCGGAGCTCCAGTGCGGCGACCCGGGCAAGGCATCGCCCGCTCCGCTCCACGATAGCGCTCCAGCGCTGTGCCACCACCGAAACCGAGGTTCTGGGCGGTCCCCGACAGGAAACACCGCTCCAGGCCCGCTGGTAGGCCGCGAGGACGGGTCGAAACTGCAGCCCGGAGAAAAGCTGCCTCTCCGACCAGGTAGGGACCCTGAAAGATAGTTTCTCCTCCCCCCCCCCCCCCCCCCCATGCCCCCCATAAAAAAGTCTAGACCTCCAGAACAAAAACACTTTAACTAACTAAAAATAAAAAAAAGAGATGAAAAGCCATGCACCATGCACAGGACAGCGCCCCCTTCAATGGCATCTATCATCCAGGTTCCCCACCATGCTCTCTTCTCACTGCTACCATCGGGCTGGAGATACAGAAACCTTACATCCCTGAAGTTCAGGAACAACTACTTTCCTACAAATACCAAGTTCTTGAACTAACCTGTACAACCCTAATCCTATCTCAACAATGGAATACTACAGGCCGACTCTTGCACTAATCTTGGACTTGTTTTCTAATTGTGCCTTTTTGCAAAAAAGTTTTTTTTTTTTGCAGACTTTTTCTTTTAGAAATTGTAGAAATTATATATAATTTATGTATAGTTTATGTTGTTACGTGTTGTCTGAGTCTACATGCAGTGATATTGCCTCGGGCAAGGTTTTCATCGTATCTATACTTCACCGCACATGCAGTGCATATAAACTAATAACATCAACCTTGATGATTGTCAGCCTTAGTAACCACAGCACAGACAAAGGTTTTTCAGACCTGTGGCCATGTAGGTTCCATCCGGCTGCTCCGTTCTTCTCCCACATCCCAAAGTAGTGTGGGCAATGGGATGAATGACCACTGTAAGGTGCAACTACTGTGCTGGTGAGTGAGTGGTGCAATCTGGGGGGGGGGGGGGGGGGATTGAGGGGAGAGGGGGGGGGGGGGGGGGGGGGGGGGGGGGGGGGGGGGGGAGAGAATAAAAACTGAGATTAATGTAGGATTAGTGTAATGGTTGATGGTTGGCACGGACTGGATGAGACCCAAGGGCCAGTCTGTGCTGTATCTCTCTCTAACTCTACTGTCCCTGTCCCAGTGCTCTTCACCGACTGCCCTTCACTGGCTTCAGGCTACCACACCTCATTTTTTAAATGTTCAGCATTGCCTCCTTGGTCTCGGCACCCCTGTAACCTCAGGCCTCTAACGTTCCCGTCCAAGGTATGCCTCCTTCCCCCAGCCAACCCCCACCTTCTCAACTAATGCTGAATTTAATGTGCCATGTCTTGAACTGCCAGGACCCCAAACTACTAAATTCCCTCACAAAACCCCTCTCCCACTCCCTCGCTTTCCTTCCTAAAACTTACCTCCTTGACCAAGCTTTCAGCCACCAGCCCCGACTTTCACTTAAGTGGCTGAACGTCATCTGGAAGTATAAACGTTCTTAAATAGTAATTAACGCAACACACATGGATGCAGGGAGGTAGAGGAGGGAGGGGGTTGGGGAACATTACAGAGTTGGCAAGGATGATTTGAAAACAAGGATGGCAATTTTTAAACATATACTTGTACGCGCTAGTTTTCATTGTGCTTGGAGCCACACAAGCACATTCTTAACCGATGACAGCATGACTGGATTTCAGTGTCTGTTCCTCCAACATACTCTGGATTCCACAGCTGTTCTTCTCATTACAGGGGCGTCCATGTTACACGACTTACCAATCACTTCTCCTGCGTCCCACAATGTGCACACAATGCACTGGTATCACGTACAGTCAAACTCCAAGCATTCTAGGTGCTGCTGGACGAGCGGATTTTAAACACTATTGAAAGAGACTACAATAAATATCTAAATCCTCTTTGATTGCATATGTTACTCTGTGGTAGAATAAATGTTCCAATGAACCTGGCAGGTTTAAAAGAGGCAGGAAGTATATAAGTATTCCAGCTCCCGGTTCAGGATGATAACCTACCCTTGTTTCCACCCCCTTGGTGATCCAGACTCCTACCTTGGCCTCCGCTGTATTCTGGACCCCTGGCTCCGGCCACTCCGCTAGCCCAGACCCATGCCCCTCCCTGCTCATGTTCCGGACTGCCCAGCCCACTCATACTCTGCACCCTCAGCTCAACAATCTGGACCAAGGCATGAGCCGGATGCTGGACCGTCAGGATTCCCGAACAATCAGATGCCAGATTATCAGAGTTATTGATGTAACATACCTGTGTTAGGAGAACATCATTACTTCAGAAATAGACATAAAAAGCTGGAGTAACTCATAGAAACATAGATAATAGGTGCAGGAGTAGGACATTCGGCCCTTCGAGCCTGCACCGCCATTCAATATGATCATGGCTGATCATCCAACTCAGTATCCTGTACCAGCTTTCTCTCCATACCCCCTGATCCCTTTAGCCACAAGGGCCACATCTAACCTCCCTGCTCCTATACTCAAATCCTTTTGCTATGAATGCTAACATACAATTCGCCTTCTTCACTGCCTGCTGCACCTGCATGCCTACTTTTAATGACTGGTGTACCATGACACCCAGGTCTCGTTGCATCACCCCCTTTCCTAATCGGCCACCATTCAGATAATAGTCTACTTTCCTGTTTTTGCCACCAAAGTGGATAACCTCACATTTATCCACGTTATACTGCATCTGCCATGCATTTGCCCACTCACCCAGCCTATCCAAGTCACCTTGCAGCCTCCTAGCATCCTCCACACAGCTAACACTGCCTCCCAGCTTCGTGTCATCGAAGGCAGCATCTTTGGAGAGGAGGAATGGGTGACATTTCGGGTTGAGACCCTTCTTCAGACTGGTAACTCCTTCATTACTTCGGAGTATGATGGAAGAAAAATGATCCATATTTGCTGGGTCCTCACTGCTCCGATCATACTATGTCAAAGAGCAGGGAAGATATCACAAAGTTTTGGGCACCAATATGATTATCACATCCCTACGTTAGTGGGAGCTGTTTGTGCATTAACTGGCTGCCACGTAAGTACATCATAATAGACACTGCAGAGGCAAGGAACTGTAGATGCCGATTTACAGAAAAAAAAATAAAGTGTTAGAGTAATTCAGCGGGTCAGACAGCATCTTTGGAAGTAGATAGGTGACATTTCGGGTTGGGACCCTTCTTCAGACTGATTATAGTAGGGAGGAAAACTGGAAGGGAAGTAGGGCTGGACAAAGCCTGGCAAGAGATATCGGTGAGTGGGAGGTTTAATTGGCAGATGGTCGAGCAAAGGTCAGAGATGAGAAGACATAGTGTGAGATAAGGAGATAAGGATAGATCTTCAGAATGATTGTAGTAGAGGGGAGAACGCTAGAAAAGAGGTGGGGTGGGAAGAAGGGTCTCGAACAGAAACATCGCCAATTTCTTCTCTCCAGAGACGCTGCCTGTCCCGCTGAGTTAGATATAGATATGCCATTTATTGTCACTATAAATGGAAAGTGAAACTGAAAGCTGCTCGTACTCAGTGCATAAAAACAATTTTAAAAAAAAAACAAAAAAAAAAAAAAAAAAAAAGAAGGGGGGGGGGGGGGGGGGGGGGGGGGATAGGTGCACAAATTCTGCAGCGCTACATACATATATACATATATTCAGGTGGAAGTCCGTGTTGGGCGGTGTAGTCAGTGCATGTGTGAATTTGAATTTATAGTAGATATAATTCTCGGAAAGCAACTATTCCTGAGTCTGTTTGTCCTGGATTTGATGCACCTATAGCGCCTTCCAGAGGGCAGCAGGTCGAACAGTCCAAACGCAGGATGGGAGCTGTCTTTGATGATCTTCTTTGCCCTGCTAAGGCAGCGGGAGGGGTAGATGTCCATCAGGGAGGGGAGAGGGCAGCCAATAAGTTACTCCAGCTTATTGTGTCTGTCTGGGGTAGGATAAAGTCTGGCAAGTGATAGTAGATGCAGGCAAGGGGTGGGATGCTTTGATTGATAAATGGGTGGACAAAGGCCAGAGATAGAGAAGAAGGCAAAAGGCTGTAAGGAGAGAAGAGGAGTAAAATGTGAAGCCAAAGGAAGTGACATAGGTGGAAGGGGTAAGGGGTAAGGGGGAGGGATGGTGCAAGAAATGGGTGCGCACCAGGCTGTTGTGCAGTATTTATAACCGGATTCCATTCATAAGGGATCGGAGAATTAGTCAAGTCTACTCTGCCATTCAATCATGGCCGATCTATCTCTCCCTCTCAACCCGATTCTCTTGCCTTCTCCCCATAACCTCTGATGCCTGTACTAATCAAGAATCTATCTATCTCTGCGTTAAAAATATCCACTGACTTGGCCACCACAGCCTTCTGTGGCAAATAATTCCACTGATTCATCACCCGCTGACTAAAGAAGTTTCTCCTCATCTCCTTTCTAAAAGAACGTCCTTTAATTCTGAGGCTATGACCTATAGTCCAAGACTCCCCCACTAGTTGAAACATCCTCTTCACATCCACTCTATCCAAGCCTTTCACTATTCTATCCAAGCCTTTCACAATTGTTACCATTGTTACATTCCAGATTAACATCTTGATCTTCATACATTAAGTTATGGGCTGTCACATACAAAAAAACACGCTCTTTTTCTCTTAACATTACTTTACATGGTACAGCCAACATTACCCCAGCCTAGGACATCACTCCAAAAAATTTCCAATCAATTATTTCAAACCACTTTTTATAACAGGCTAATCTATTTACAAAGCAAATTAGTTACAGGAGCAAGCCACATGGGCGACATTAACCAGCTCAATGCATTGCTAGAATCTGGAAGTAATTAACAGAAGTATTCTTCTGAAAGAATCAAAAATTAAACATTTCTCAGAAAGGAAACAGACTTGCTTCGTGCCAATGAACAGGAGGCAGCAAGATCTTGGACGTTAGTTTGTCAACGTACCAAGATCAACCTACACACATGCTCTTTATTAAAGCAGTCGTTAGGGGAAATCACCAACACTTCACCCCTTGCAGAGGGAAGGACATGCCAGAAGGGAGTGTGGCTTGAGGATGTGATTTTAATATTGTCGTCCCTAACTCGCTCTCCCTCCCAGGTCACTCCTATTATTCCATCCTTTATTTTGTCTGATGAAGGCAAATGCCCAAAACATGAACAACCAGCCTGACACACTGTGAGGGTAGACAGTGGGTGCTCAGGACAAATAAACCATGTAGGCTGGGGCAGCTGTACACAACTTCACCTTCCAACAAACACTGAGCCATATTCTATTCCCTCTGGCTCAGTTGCTTGATCCGCCCACACTCTCTTAAAGTCCTCCAGATTCCTTGGGGGTTGAATCACTAAACTGGCCTCTTAACTTGGTAACACAACATGGACAAAACCAAGTATCTTAGTTTAGAGATACAGCATGGAAACAGGCCCTACAGCCCATTGAGTCCACGCCAACAATCGATCACCCATTCACACTAGTGCTATGTTATCCCACTTTCTCATCCACTCCCTAGACTTTAGGGAAAACTCACATTGACGAATATATTACAAGCCCACACATCTTTGAGATGTGGGAGAAAACCAGAATACGGAGAGGAAACTCATCCAGTCACAGGGAGAACATTCAAACTCCTCACAGAAAGCAACCGTGGTCATGATTGAATCCGGATCTTTGGCGCTGTGAGGCAGCTGCTCTACCATTGGGGTTTGAAATACATATGTATCTTAAAGCCAACCTGGCTCATCTTTCTGTGTATGCACAATCCTAAGAACAAAGAATAAAACCAAAATTGACACGAATAGGTCAAGGATATATACATAAAACAAAGGTCACTCGTACATGAACAAAAGGGCACCAAGTGTAAACGTTTGGAACTTGTAGCGTTTATGAACAACTATATCTCTCCCAGTCATGCTCTAAGTGCTTGGGCCTGGCTTATTATTAACACCCACATTATTAGACGCTTTTCTGCAAAGACCCATTTACATGGAGAAATGTAGTTGCATTACGCATTTCAGCGAATGGGATTGTTTTTGTAGTAAGGTAGGGACATTGTAAATGCTGGTAGCAAAAGCCATCACACTTAATGTTTCCTTTAATGGCATTCCTCAGAAGCAATGAGGCCATACAGGAAGCACAACCCAATAGCCTTTTCTTCATTTATGGGCCTGCAGTTTTGTCAGCATCAATGTTCTGAGCCAGGTATGAATGGTTTCACATTCTACGTTCCTGGAATGGTGAGCAATGGAACCCCATCAGCGAGGGCTGGGTGTAGTACCCTTTTCTTTACAATGGACAGCTCAGATATCGCCCAGTGCAACATATCAGTCTCTGCGTTATGCGGGTTTATTAAAACCAAAGGACAGAGATACAAAACTGAATGAAGTAAAAGAAGAAATCATTGCTTCTGTCGATGCATTTCTGTGACCTACATACAGGAAATTAGGTGTGATCTGCATTAAATCGTAAAAGCCCTGCTCCACGGTACCAGTTCATTCCAAGAGCTCTCCCGAGTTTGCCCCGATTCGATCTCGGAGATTTACGGTAATGGCCACTCGTCGGTACTCGGCTCACTGGCTCCCGGAGAGTTGCCAACGCCGCCGGGGCAGATTCCGGTTGCCCTCGGAAGAAAGTCCCCGGGCACCCGCAAAGCCGAGCCATACACTAACTCAGCGGACGATGCGTCTAAGTCCGCTTTGGGGGTCGTGCGGATGCCCAGTAACACCCAAGGCAATTGGTCAATCCAGTCTGGACCCGTGAGCCGTGCCTTCAGCGCCGACTTGAATTGGCGGTGGAAGCGCTCAACGAGCCCGTTGGCCTGGGGGTGATAGGCGGTGGTGGGGTGCAACCGCGCCCCGTACAATTGTGCCAGTGAAGTTCACAAAGAGGACGTGAACTGTGTTCCCCGGTTGGTAGAAATGTCTGATGGAACCCCAAACCGAGCAATCCAATTGGCCGCAAGGGCCCGGGCACAAGAGGCGGCGGTTCACAAGAGGCCTCCAGCCACCTCGTGAACCGATCCACCACAGTGAGGAGATGAGTGGCGCCTCGGGATGTCGGTAACGGGCCCACCAAGTCGACATGGATGTGCAGAAACCGGGCTGAAGGGACAGCAAAGTCCTGTACCGAGGGCCATACATGCCACTGCACTTTGGAAGTTTGGCAGAGAATGCAGGCACGAGCCCAGGCTGCAACCTGCCAGATAAATTTGTCCTCCACCAGCGCGGAGGTCGCCCGGATGGAAGGGTGGGCCAGGCCATGGATGGCGTCGAAAATCCGACGGTGCCAACGCAAGGGAACGATGGGACGAGGTCGACGAGTGGAGATGTCACACAGCACCACCGTTCCCGAGGGCCCGCACGGGACGTCAGCCAACCGCAATCCAGAAGCAGCTGCCTTGTAGTCCGCCATCCCACCATCCGTGCGTCCGTGGTAAACTCAGAAACAAAGGCGAGATGGCGGATGGCGTCCACCCTAGAGGGTAACGGGGCGGCGCCCTGAGATGTTACAATGGAGCGGAGGCCAAACTGGCATTTGGAGGTGTTGATGATAAGGCCATGGTCCTGGAGCCGCTGGAAGACAGTCTGCAGGTGCGCGAGGTGCTCCTGCTGAGAGCGGCTCGCAACCAGGATGTCGTCGAGGTAAATGTAGACCAAGTGCAAACCCCTACCGACCATGTCCATGAGCATTTGGAATGGCTGCGCAGAGTTTTTGAAACCCAAAGGCATACAAAGCCATTCAAACAGCCCGAACGGGGTGATGGTTATGGTCTTGGGTACGTTGTCCGGGTGCACAGGGATTTGATTATAACCGCGGACCAGGTTCACCTTGCAAAAAAAGGTAGCTTCTTCCAGATGGGCCGAAAAGTCTTGTATGTGTGGCACGGGGTAGCGGTCCGCGGTTGTAATGGCGTTCAGATGCCTATAGTCCCCACATGGTCTCCACCCCCCAGATGCCTTAGGAACCATGTGTAGTGGGGATGCCCACGGGCTATCCGAGCGTCGCACAATCCCCATGTCCTCCATTAACTGGAACTCCTCCCGGCCGATGCGCTCAGGCGTGCACTTTCGGTCCCACGGTGGGGATATGATACAGGACCCCGTGCTTGGGGCCACCGTGCGGAAACGGGGGGTGAGGAGAACCGGGAACTGGGCGAGGAGGGAAGCATAGGGGCCCGCAACTTTGGCCAACGCGCTGAGCTGCGGGCTGGGTCAAGCCTAGGGCCGCGGGTCCGAGGCCTGCCGGTAGAATCATGCGCTTGCCCTGCACATCGACGAGGAGGGAGAAAGCCCGGAGGAAATCGACGCCCAGGAGCGGTTGCGCAACGTCCGCGACGATAAAGGTTCATTCATAACGGCGGGAGTCAAAGGATAGGGAGAGGTTCCGCGTGCTGTAGGTTCGGACCGTACTTCAGTTGACGGCTGTGGGCACAGGGCCCCGCTTACCAGCACGGGTGTCCAGCCCAGTCAGAGGAAGGATGCTCACAATGGCCCCGGAGTCAATGAGGAAAACATAGCCCAAAGTGGCTGTCGCGCATGTAGAGGCGGGTTTTCGGGCAGAACATGATCGCCTCTACTGACGAATGGTTGAGGCATTTCCCGAAAACGAGCAGGGTTGTCGGCATCGGCGGGCTTCAGCGCCCCAGCGGAGATGGTAAAAACCCCACTGGCACTTACCCCAGTCTCCAGCGCGTGGCTGGGGCTCTGCGACGTTAGCGGTGGGCGAGGCGTGGCCGCGGTCTCGACGTGGCGACTGGCGTGCGGGGCATGGAGACCCGGTTTATAGACCCACCATCCTGTTGCTTCGCAAGCCATAGCTCGTCGGCCCGTTCTGTGAGCTGTATGGGGTCGGTGAAGTCGGACCCGGCGAGCATCAAGCGAATGTCATCTGGCATTTGTTCAAGGAACGCCTGCTCGAACAGGAGGCACTGGCGATGGCCGTCCATTAAGGCGAGTATCTCGCCCATTAGGGTGGACGGCTTGCGGTCGCCCAGACCGTCCATGTGTAGGAGGCGAGCGGCGCGGTCTCGGCGGCTGAGCCCAAATGTACGAAGGAGGGCTTTGAGGCCGTCATACTTCGCGAGCGCCGGTGGGGCCTGCAAGAACGGCAATAACCGCGAGGCCATCTCCTGATTGAGAACTCCGACAACATGGAAATACTTTGTGTCTCTGACGACGATGTTCCGCAGATGGAACCAGACCTGTGGTTGCTCTGCCCAGCACACGAGCAGCTTGAGACCACTGCATTTTGCTGGGCGTCGGGGATGACGGCGGCTTACATGATGGACGTCCAATATTCAGATGCACGCGTCGGGGTCACCAGTTTGGCGAGTCAAGACAGTGGGTAAGTAGAATTGTTTAATTTTGAGAACGAAAATAACAAATTTACCAGAGTCGCTAAATACAGCCACATACATGATGTTGGATCCACACGCATGGCGCTAGAATGAGTCAATACAGTAAAAAGCCTGCGAATAAAACACCCCCGCTCCAGCCAATCGCGAGGGTTCGACTACACAGAGCCACCGCCAGGTGTCGCTACAATAGCATTGTAGTATTACAATTCCAGAGAAAAAGTCCAATGTCCACAATGAGGTAGGTTGAAAGATTGGGACTAAAGCCAAACTTTTGGGAGGATTCTTTGGAAGTCTGATAACAGAAGGAAACAAGCTAATCCTGGTGAAACAAGTGTTCAGTGTTTTGTATCTTCTGACCGACGGGAGAGAGATCTTGTTAATGTTGGCTGCGTTTTCAGGGCAGCGTGAAGTAGAGATGCAGGCAACAGTGGGGAGGACATTCAGAGATTGCAGGTGGAAAGTGTCTAAAGAAGAGAGAATTCAATGTTATGCCTAGATTGGATTTCCATTATTAACTCAACTACAACCAGTGCAGGAAAGAACCTTCAATTACAACAAGACCTACTTAAGTTTCTCTCTTGGTTCCTTTCACACAAGGAAATAGGAGCAGCAGTAAGCCACTCGGCCTCTCAAGCCTGTCCTGCCATGATCGCTACTGACCTATGCTGGCCTCAATTCTTCACCTTTTGTTGCCCTCAGGAATATTTCCATTGGTTCCATGTGAACGGCTGAGTCTGTTCATCCGCGAGACCTCCGTAAGCTGCTCACCATGCCCGCTGCCTGCCCTTGCCACTGCACCACAGAAAATCCCATTGCTATTTTCTTCACACTGCATCACCATCTTGTTGTTCTGTCAAGCCACAACACCGCAGTTCAACATCATTGCCACTTCTGTCGACTCCTGCGTGTTGCTAGCTGCAGAAGGAGATACAAATGGCGGAACTATCAAGCCAATTTTCTTCACTGTAGACAGTAACTGTAACAGCGGAGTCCAACACAGCAATGCATCAAACGTCAAACCATATTGATGGACGCAAAATGCTGGAGTAACTCAGCGGGACAGGCGGCATCTCTGGAGAGAAGGAATGGGTGACGTTTCGGGTCACAAAAGGGAACATATTCTGCTTCTGCGATAGAGGATGCAGTGTAGTTTGTAAGCCAGATGCAGCATCAAGGAGTAGCAATGGATCATTTAGATTTTAGCCACGGTCCATCGGGTGTTGGCCACATTCCTGCTGGTTGGAGCAGTGTGAAGAGACCGATCAGGGGCCCAACTCTGCCCACCAGGATGCATCGTAAAATGTGCTGGCAATCTCAAACCACTGATAAATCACACAGTGGCGCAGCGGCAGAGCTGCTGCCTTACGGTGCCAGAGACCTGGGTTTGTTCCTGACTATGTGTGCTGTCTGTACGGAGTTTGAACGTTCTCCATGTGACTGTGTGGGTTTTCTCCGGGAGCTCCGGTTTCATCCCAGATTCTAAAGACGTATAAGTTTGTAGGTTAATTGGCTTTGGTTGTAAATTGCCCCAAGTTTGTAGGATAGTGGGCCACACTGTATCTCAAAACTAAACTAAACTAAATACTCACACCTTTGCTATGGGGGATCCGTCTGCTCCAGCAACAAAGGCAGAGGAGGCAGAAAATTGGCCTCAGATCTGTTAGGTTACTCTCAGGTTTTTCCAAAATATTCGAACATTATGCTGGTTTCACCAACATTTCCCAGAACGGTTCAAGGGTATTGAGCAACATATTAATTGCCAATCATTTGTGGTTATTTATATTAAATGTCTTTCATTCCTTCAGCAGCTCACAGTGCAAGCAACACCTTTCCACCATCATGATCAGCCCATTAGAAATGTTTCACTAGGTTTTATAGATTGTTAGCCATCAGCAACTTATTTAAAGCAGAGACATTATTTTCCTGATTACATTTTGTTTACTGGCTGCCATGGCTACAAACTACTGGCAGTCCCAGTGGTATCACACACCACTGCATACGCGGATCTCTCAACCTCTCGCCTCAACACATCCAGGTTTTCGGGTCAGGCCAGTGTCGCAACAGCACTGGGCGACGTTCCCAGAGACCTGGTCACATGATGGGCACGCTATGTCCAATCACGACATCCACCCCATGACGTGCTGATCACACGGTACATTCTGCTTCTTCCCAGACAGTCCCTTGGGATTGAGGATCGCTCACTCCGACCCCTCCCCCCCTGCAAATAGGGCAGGAGGTGCCTGGCAGGGCGGAGGGGTGGAGATTTGTGAGCCAGTGCTCCCCTTCTGTTCAGATTTAGATTCAATCTTTATTGTCATTGTGCAGTGTACAGTACAGAGACAACGAGATGCAGTTAGCATCTCACCCAGAAGAGTGAATATAGAATAATGGAACAAATGTGCTGGCAATAGACAATAGACAATATGTGCAGGAGTAGGCCATTCGGCCCTTCGAGCTAGCACCGCCATTCAATGTGTTCATGGCTGATCATCCACAATCAGTACCCCGTTCCTGCCTTCCCTCCATATCCCTTAACTCCGCTATCCCGAAGAGCTCTATCCAACTCTCTCTTGAAAGCATTCAGAGAACCAGTCTCCACCACCCTCTGAGGCAGAGAATTCCACACGCTCCCAACTCTGTGTGAAAAAGTTTTTCCTCATCTCCGTTCTAAATGGTTTAATCCTTATTCTTTCTGTGGCCCCTGGGTCTGGACTCCCCCAACATTGGGAACGTGTTTCCTTCCTCTAGCGTTCCCAAACCCTTAATAATCTTATATGTTTCAATAAGAGCCCCTCTTATCCTACTAAACTCCAGAGTATACAAGCCCAGCCGCTCCAATCTTTCAACATATGACAGTCCCTCGATCCCGCGAATTAACCTTGTGAACCTACGCTGCACTCCCTCAATAGCAAGGATGTCCTTGCTCGGTTCCTGTGCACTCCCAATACACGGGCTCAACGTTTTAATGCCACCTCAAAGGCCCTGTCTCCATTGTGAGAGGTCAAAGACCAGAGACTCGCTGGAGTCAGTGGGGATGATGCTTTCTTCAAGGAGGCTATGAGCACGTTCTTGAATTTTTCCCTCTGTCCTCCTGGTATTCTCTTTCTGTGACAGAGCTCGGAATAGAGTGCCTGTTTCTGGAGTCTGGTGTAGTTCTTGTGAATGACTCGACCTGCCCAGTGTAGCTGCCTGAGACCACAATGGCTTGGGAAAGGACACTGATGTCTGTTCCCTTATGCTTCCATTACCACAAGCCCTGTGACATGAACAAATGGCCTTGTTCGTCGTATTCAGTTTGGGTCTGACAAGGTTAGGTAGCTTGAGGTTTTGTGCCATCACCTACTCTGCAAAAGGTTCTGATGACTCATTTTCTGGGAAACGTTTTCAGCTCTCATGCTGCTGCTATCAAGTGATGGGGCTGACAGCACGGAAGGTCATTCACCTCTTGGGCCTGTACTTTCACCCACTAAAAGTGGTGTCATTGATTGAATACCTCATGTGGCATCAAGGTCAGAGGTTGTGTGGGCAAACCAGTTGAAGAGGAAGTGACTCCTTGCCAGTGCAAAACTACTTCCTGCTGTGACGTTCATGAACAGTTCAGAGGATCGGAGAACGGTGAACATTCTGCTGGGCCCCAGGAGAAAGGACTCGATGGAGCTCCCACCTCACCACTAAGGACTTGGTCTCCAGCTTGCTGCAATGCACCCGTTCTGATTAGAGATAGAACTATCAACAACGACAAAACAACAATCAGTTTTATTCAAGTGCAAGTGAAATGAATTTGCCAGCAGCGGTACAATGGAAAAGAACACACAAAAACACACAAAAAATTTAACACAAACATCAAGTCAAGTCAAGTCAAGTTTATTTGTCACATACACATACGAGATGTGCAGCATTCATCACTGTGGTGGAAGACACAAAATTGGCCAGTCCTCCTCCACTTTCCCCCGTGGTTGGGACCTCAACCCTCCGCAGCCGCCGCTGCGGGTGTCCAGATGTGCAGACAAGGTAAAAAGTCCAGGTAAGTCCTGAAACGGTGCCTCCCCCACCGGAGACCGCGGCTTAAAGTTGGTGTGGGTCACAGGCAGGCGGTCGGAGATTTAAAGTTCTCGCCGCAGACAGAAGCACTGCAGACCGCAGGGCCGGCAGTCGAAGCTCCCCTCAAGGGGTCCCCGGCGAGGGACCCCGCTCATGATGGTAAGTCCCTGCCGCGCCCGCGGTAGAAGTAGGCCGCGGGCCGGCAGTCGGAGCTGCTTCTTCGCCCCGGGTCCCCCACGAGGGATCCCAGGCTGCGGTCATATTGCAGTTGTATAAGACGTTGGTAAGACCGCGTTTAGAATATTGTGTTCAGTTCTGGGCACCATGTTATAGGAAAGATATTGTCAAGCTTGAAAGGGTTCAGACAAGATTTACAAGGATGTTGCCAGGACTAGAGGGTGTGAGCTATAGGGAGAGGTTGAATAGGCTGGGTCGCTATTCCTTGGAGAGCAGGAGAATGAGGGGTGATCTTACAGAGGTGTACACAATCTTGAGAGGAATTCAGTATCAGTATCAGTATATCTTTATTGTTATTTCCTGAATACTCACATACCCAGAGGAAACAAAAAAACGTTGCTCAATCAGTGTCCGTTCAGTGTGCAGTACAAATAACAACAAGTAAATAGAAATAAAAATACATATATCATGAACAAATTAAATTAAACACTCATGCTCTACTAAACATCAACATGCGTTCCGATCGACAGCTGCTGCAGTGTGTCCAGGTTGGTGGTTGGTGCGCGATACTTTGGCAGGGGGCTAAGTCCGTTTATCAGTCTTATAGCCTGCGGGAAGAAGCTGAGGAGCATCCTGCTGGTTTTGCAGCTAATGCTCCTGTACCTCTTCCCAGATGGCAGGATGGAGAATATGTGATGCGATGGGTGGTAGGGGTCTTTGATGATGGAGATGGCTCTGTTGATACATCTCTTCCTGTATATGTCCAGCAAGAAAGGGAGTGGAGCACCAATAATCCTGCTGGCGGTCTTCACAATCCTGTCAAGTTGGTGCCGTTCGTACGCCTTGCAGCTCCCGAACCAGGAAGTGATGCCGTTGGTTAATGTGCTCTCGACTGTCCCCCTATAAAAAGTTCGTAGATGTGTAGTGGGGAGACCTGCTTTACGTAGTCTTCGTAGAGGGTGTAGTCGCTGCTGGGCTCTCTTGACCAGTGCTGTGGTGTTGGTTGTGGACAATGATCGATCGGATAGATGCACAGAATCTCTTGCCCAGAATAGGGGAATCGAGGACCAAAAGACAAGGTGCAGGGGAATAGATTTAATAGGACTCCGAGGGGTAACTTTTTCACACAAAGGGTAGCGGATGTATGGAACAAGCTGCCAGAGGAGGTAGTTGAGGCTGTAACCATCCCATCGTTTAAGAAACAGTTAGACAGGTACATGGATAGGACGGGATTGGAGGGATATGGACCAAACGCAGGCAAGTGGAACTAGTGCAGCTGGGACATTGTTGGCCGGTGTGGGCAAGTTGGGCCAAAGGGCCTGGTTCCACACGGTATGACTCTATGACCTCGTTCCAAGCATCCGAATCAACCCGAATCAAATGTCCTAGTCAATATTCACCTCCTATCAATACCTCATTGTGCTGGTGAACTGGGACCAAAGCTAGCTGCCTCCATTCCCACATTACTAAGTAACAGCTCTTTGTGAGCACTTATTTGAAACTGCTCTCAGACTCAGTCACCCCATGGAAGTTGCTCAGGAAGACAGGGTCTTCACTTTCCCTGAAATCTGGCCTCGGTCTTCGAGTTAAAGGTTGTGCTCTCCCATCCTGCAGTTCGGAGTACAAGAGCGGTTTGTGTTGGGGAGTGTGTTAGGAGCAGGTTCTCTGCCTCGATGACAGGTCACCGACAGGAAGAGAGGGAAGAAAAGGGGAAAAGAGGGAGTATCACGTTATAACAAGAAAAAAAACAAAGGAGAATGAGACAAAATAATTTGCAGGTGTACCGAAAAAGAGGGAGAGTGTACGGGGACTGAGGGAATTAGGTTGCTGGCAGTTAGCATACATCAAATGGATCTTTTGCGTCATTGTAAGGTTAAGATTTAATTCTCAGGGCTTTGTATTCCTTACATTGGTGTAAGAATGCCATCAGTGAAATTACTACCTCAAGCCCATTTTAAAATTAATTGCAATTTTCTTCTCCCCATTGAACACGTCAATTATTAAACAGGAAAGTCTACAAAACAACTCTGTGTTGGGCCCTTTGCAATTCTATTGTTAATTAAAGTGCCAAACGGTCTCTGGATTATCAGCCATTGATACTGAGGCAGGCTTCATAGAACACTCTCCTGATAACACACGAGGTGACATATAAACACATTGCAAATTACTTGGAATCATTTATAAAGGGCGTTTAGAGATGCAGCGCGGAAACACCGACCACACCTCGACCAGCGATCCCTGCACACTAATACTATCCTCCACACACTAAGGACCATTTCCACTTATACCAAGCCAATCAACCTACAAACCTGTACGTCTTTGGAATGTGGGAGGAAACCGTAGATCTCAGAGAAAACCCACGCGGTCACAGGGAGAACATACAAGCTCCGTACAGGCAACACCCGTAGTCAGGATGGAACCGAGGTCTACTGGTGCTGTAAGCAGCAACTCTGCCGGTGTGCCACCGTGCCGCCCTAATGGTGAGAGGTTATCAGTTTAATATCTCATCCAAACACAGGAATTCTTGAATTGTCAAGGCATAGAAGATCAAGTGTTGGTGAATGGGATAGTATACATAGGGACTTGATGGTCAGCATGTATATGGTGGGACAAAGGGCCTGTCTCTGTGGTTTATGATGGGCCTGTCCGACTTGGCGATGTTTTAGGCCGGCGACTGTCATAGTCGTAGCAGGTCGCCGAAAAACCGGCAACAACCTATGTCATCGTGGCGACAACCTACAACAGCACCTACGTCAGGGGAAGTCGAGCTACACTCATTGGCATCTAACCCACTGTCGCCGAAAATCTTTCAACATGTTGAAAATTTATCAGCGACCAGAAAGACACTACGACTAATTGCGCGGCTGAGGAGACTACTTCCGGTGACCACCGGCGAACATGCGGCGACAAACTAGTCGCCTGTGGTTGCCTGAAAAATCGCCTAAGTGGAACAAGCCCATTAACCACGCACGTCTGACAGTCTGACAGCTCAGTTACTACTTAAGGCAGCTCTAGAGTGAGGGCTTTACTTTTATTTACAATAGTCTAAAGGGTTTATTCAAATATGAAGCCCATTGCTAAAGTTCATTATTCCCCAGAGGAAAGTAACGTGCATATTTTTAAACAGTAATATTTAACGTTTGACACTGACACAGTTTACGATAATTAGCACCAGTGCTTTTTTTACGATGGTTAGTGCCAGTGCGGCATACCAGCACCTCTCCAAAGTTAACCGTCATTAGTAGAAACAAAGAACTGCAGATTCTGGTTCACATAAAAGGACAAAAAGTGCTGGAGTGACTCTGCGGGTCAGGCAGCATCTCTGGTGAATATGGATAGGTGACATTTTGGGTCAGGACCCTTGTTCATTATTTTGTTTTTGGCCACGTGACATGTTGATTAATCATGTGCACACACACACACACCTTATAAGTGTTTTTAAAAAAGCATGAATTAGCAGCGATATAAATTTTCCGCTCTTTCATTGTAACCTAAATTCCCAGTTAGCACCTAAATCAGATTATAAAACAGAGTCATTTCTGGACTAAAATTACAGAATTCCTGCTACCGAGTTAAATACTGCCAATCCAGACTTCACTTCTACCGGTGTTTCATTGTGGCACTCAATCCTGATTTGCATAAAATGCCTTAAATTCTGGCAAAAAAAAGTTATGGGTGATTTGTTTTTTAATCTCTAATCGTGGTTCACCGCTTCACCCAACTTCATAAACGCAGCCAACATAACCAAGGACCTTACATCTCGGTCACTCCCTCTTCTCATCTCTCCCATCAGGCAGAAGATACAGAAGCTTGAAAACACGTACCATCAGGATCAGGAACAACTTGCTCGCTGTCATCAAACAACTGTCTGGTCCTCTCATGAACTAAGGGTGTAGCCTCCATCTCCCAGGCCATCTCATTGCATCCCTTAAACTTCCTTGTACCTACTTTACCTGGAGCTGCAACACTATAATGCTACACCACTACATTCTGCACTATGATCACGTTTTTCTTTATGCTACAAATGGTTTGATTATACTCATGTATGATTTGACTGGACAGCACGCAAAACGGTGTATTTCTCTCTATATTGGTACATGTAACTATAATAAACCCATTTGAACACAGACCATCTACAGCAGATGGGGTTGAGAAACAGCAGGTCAGAGAATACTTTGAGCTGCTTACATCCTCCTGCGCCACAATTATGAAACAATTACTTAACTGCATTCTAATCAGAGCCAACCATCTAGGAGACACTAGCTTCTCGATTCAGGCAGGAAATGAACAGAATATCTGGCTGGTTTTGATATTTCACAGTCTACACAAACTTGGTGATTGTACTCTGATAGGAAATGTGTTAAAATAAATATTGCAGAACATAGAACATAGAACAGTACAGCACAGAAATAGGTCACTCAGCCCACAATGTTTGTGCCAAACATTATTTGCATGTACATGATCCATATCCCTCTACTCTCTTCATTTCCATGTGCCTATCTAAAATCTTCTTAAACAACACTATTGTATCAACCTCCACCACCCCTAGCAATGTGTTCCAAGCCCCATACTACTCTCTGTGTAAAAAACTTGCCCTTCACATCTCCAATTTAGCCCCTCTCACATTGCTATTCCCTCTAGGTTGGCCATTTCCACCCTGGGTAACAGTTCTGACTATCCAGCCTATCGATGCCTCTCACCATTTTATATACTTGTATCGAGTCTCCCCTCTCAACCTCTGACATTTCCAGAGAAAACAATCCAAATCTATCCAACCTCTCCCTATTGAAGCCTTCAAGTATGCAGCCTTGTAAGGCACCAGTGTTGAAAATGATCATGGAGGAGATTTTGTCATTTACTGATTGCAGTCGATGGATCAGGAAGTCAAGGATCCACTTGCAGAGGGGATAGAAACGTAGAAACATAGAAATTAGGTGCAGGAGTAGGCCATTCGGCCCTTCAAGCCTGCACCGCCATTCAATATGATCATGGCTGATCATCCAACTCAGTATCCCGTACCTGCCTTCTCTCCATACCCTCTGATCCCCTTGGCCACAAGGGCCACATCTAACTCCCTCTTAAATATAGCCAATGAACTGGCCTCAACTACCCTCTGTGGCAGAGAGTTCCAGAGATTCACCACTCTCTGTGTGAAAAAAATTCTCCTCATCTCGGTTTTAAAGGATTTCCCCCTTATCCTTAAGCTGTGACCCCTTGTCCTGGACTTCCCCAACATCGGGAACAATCTTCCTGCATCAAGCCTGTCCAACCCCTTAAGAATTTTGTAAGTTTCTATAAGATCCCCTCTCAATCTCCTAAATTCTAAAGAGTATAAACCAAGTCTATCCAGTCTTTCTTCATAAGACAGTCCCGACATCCCAGGAATCAGTCTGGTGAACCTTCTCTGCACTCCCTCTATGGCAATAATGTCCTTCTGATTGCTGAATCCTAGGTCCAGTAGCTTGGAGATATGTTTGTTTGGAATTATGGGGTTGAAGGCAGAACTATCATCAATAAATAGGAGTCTGATGTAGGTGTCCTTGTTATCCAGATATTTCAAGGATGAGTGTCAGTCCAGAGAGATGATGTCTGCTGAGGACCTGCAATGGTGAAAGGCGAATTGCAATGGCTCAGTCTGAAGAAGGGTTTCGGCCCGAAACGTTGCCTATTTCCTTCGCTCCATAGATGCTGCTGCACCCGCTGAGTTACTCCAGCACTTTTGTCTATCTGCAATGGATCAAGGTTGTCTAGGTGGCTAGAATTGATGATTGCCATCTCCAGCCTCTCAAAGCATTTCATTAAGAGGGATATCAGAGCTTAGTTATTAAGGAATGATCGTTATTAAGGAACTGCCTACTTTTTCATTGGCACCAGGATAATAGTGGTCATCTTAAAGTAGGAAGTAATGTCAGAATGGAGAAACTAGGTGTGCCTTCAGCAGTCTACAACCCAAGATCTGAAATTCTTTCCTTAAACCACCTATGCCACACTCTTTGTTTATGACCCATCTCTTTGGCCAAACTACATCACGCATGCTAAACTTTCCCAACATTGATCTTTGTTAGATTGTACTTATTGATATTACAATGGGATAGATATATCATTGTGTTTAAAAGGTGCTATGCAATGACATGGTTTCATTCCTTAATTCCAACTTGATTGAAAGAGCAACAAAGGGTTTATACTGAAGATAGACACCAACTGCTGGAGTGAAGCAACAGGTCAGGTAGCAACTCTGAAGAAAAGGAATAGGCGACGCTTTGTGTCGAAATCCTTCTTCAGACTTGTAGTTCTTGCAAAACGGTGTCAAGCGCATTTCTCAGTCCAGGAAACCCTGATTGTATATGCTCTCACATTGATGCTCAGGTGAATTGTACAACATGGTTCATATGTTGTTGCAGCAGACACATTTCCCTCATCATCCACCATCTCTGTTTTGCCAGATTTCACCTCCAGGAGTAGGTCGATGTTCTTTGGTGGGCAAGTCTCACGTGAGAGGATTGTTCGAGAAACTACAGGATTGGAGCCAAATAATCACCCCCTTCCTCTCTTGTATCCTTTCTCCAACAGTTAGAATGTTGATTTCAATTGTACCTTAAATATTTCAGTAAAATCTGGGTTGGATTTGTACGGTTGCTGTACTTGCATGTGAACAAATGATTATCAAGAGTATGGCTGCCAACTAGGAATCTTGTCTAGGATCCAAAAGAATATTGGAATTGTTGATGTAAAAACTTATTTGTCCAGATAGTTTCTCGTAGCCAAAGTGTTGTGTGACAATAATAACTGATCAAATTAATCTCCAAATTAGTCTAGAAGAGATACAATGGAAAATCCAGTACTGAAGAAATCTATAGTCACAAGGAAAGCATGGCAACTCCACACAGACAGCACTGGATGCCTGGATCGAACTTTGGTCGCTAGAGCTCTACATGCTGCGCCACAATGCTTATTGTTTAAATATTGTCCTGGTGATTGTACTGCTATTGGCCCACCAAGACCACACTGGCCATCGATCACCCATACACTAGCTCTGTGCTACCCCAGTTTTGCATGCTTCACTCTAGGGCAATATACAGTTCTATAGAACCAGAGCACCCAGAGAAAAGCCACGTGATCACAGGAAGAACGTGCAAGACAGCACCCATAATCGGGATCGAACTGGGGTCTCTGGTGTTGTGAGGTAGCAGCTCTACTACTGCCCCACTGTACTGCCCTGAAAGATGATGGACAATTATTCATACTGACGACCTGTCAAGGGTTATATGTTCTTTTAATCTCTGAAAGCAACGACGGTCCAGACATCGTGGTTGACACTGGAGCAGCATCGCCAACGCTGGGACAATTTAAACCTCACTGTAACAACTGGAGAATTTGAATTAAAGTAATTAAATAAATGCACACCCAGAAGTCAGCATCAGCTGTGGCAGCACCAAGAAGCTACCAGATTGTTGCAAAAGCCCATATGGTGCACTGATGTCCTACAGCGAAGGAAACCAGCCATCTTTATCTGGTCTGACCTTTTGGCAACACTAAACCAAACACATATGTCCAATTCAAAACTGTGGCTTAAAAAGGCCTAGAGGGGAATGGCAATGGACAATAAATGTCTGTCTTGGTAACACATAGCAATGAATAAATAAGAGCTTAACCTTATGGAAATTAGACAGGCCAAGGGAATTTAACAAGTGCAGATGTTGTTTGTTTCCTAGTTTCAGTAAATTCTGATCCACTACTCCCTCTCAGTAAATCAAGACCACAGACAGGATAAGGTGCATTGGTTTTTGTGCATTGCCACCATCTATTTAGGAGTCTGACTTGATTCTATTCCATTCACTTGAACATGGATGCACTAAATTCCCTTGTTTTGATGGACTAAATAGTGTACAGAGTATATTGTTGAATGATTGTGTTAAAATTGCATCTTTAGATCCAAAAACCACAGAATTTAAACCTCCCAGATAGAAGGATTGCATTTAGATCACTGGAATTCTTGGCTTGAATCTGGAATGCATTTATCTATACTTACAGTCACATTGGTCTTTATCTACTTTCCAAGTGGCCAAGGAGTACACGCAGTGCCTTTAGCTTACAGAGATTTTACCCATCATTTCCAAGCAGAGTCATCTCTATACCAGCTGGCAGGAAAGCAACGGTATTCTTGTAAAAACACAGAAAAAAATTACAATATGCCAAATATTAAAAACACCACTTTCGTAAACATGAACCCTACATGATCATTGTAGAAACACCACATCATACAACCTTCTGTTGTGGTTTGGCAAGACTGTGTACTCAGCATTTTGTTCAAATATTTAAATTAAATGCAAAGGAAGCAGAGTCCTTCTGCTCATCAATACCCATCTATGCAGAGTCAGCTATGTCCAGTTGGCTAGTCGATGACAGGGCTGTCCTTTAGAGCCACACAGTCAGTCCAATGTTGTTCTCAGTGCATGCGAGGCGAAGTTTTGAATGGTTAGCATGGAAGGATAAAAAACAAACAGCTGTAGGAACTCAGCAAGTGTGGTAGCATTGGTTGACCAAGGATCTGTGAACAGCATCTAGAGGGGAGAGAGGCAGTATATAGAGTGAGGGGGAGGGGTAGGGTAAACTTTGCAATTTCTTGCTGTCTTGGGCAGAGCTGTTCTCAAACCAAGCTGAAATGCAACTCGACAGAATGCTTTCAATAGTTAATCTGTACAAGATTGTAAGAGTCATGGGAGCCATGCTGAATTTCCTCAGTCTCTTCAAGAAGTAGAGACATTGGTGTGCTTTCTTAGCTGTCATTTCAATGTGGTTGGTCCACAACAGATCATTGGTAATATTAACACAAAAGAACTTGAAGCTCTCAACCATTTCTACTTTGACACCATTGATGCTGATTGGGGTGCGCTTACATTTTATACACTTATGTGCTTCCTGAAGCCGTTAACTAGCTCTTTCAACATGCTGACATTGAGGGAGAGATTGTTGCCCTGCCATCTTATGTATTAAATTCTATCTTCTTCCTAGACTCCATCTCACTCACCATTGTTCATGATCCGGCCCACCACAGTGGTGTCATCTGCAAACTTGTAGAGTTAGACCCACACAGGGTTACAGCATTAAGGTAGTTAAATTCCAGGGCCTGATGGGATCTAAACTAAGTTTTGAGAGCGGCAAGAGAGGAGATTGCAAGAATCTTAATAAAGCTCTTTGTACCCCCTCGAGTCACATGCGAGGTGCTGAATGGCTAGAGTGCAGCCAATATTGTTCATTTGTCCAAGTAGAGATAATCCAGCAAATTATGGGCCAGTGAGCCTCACATCAGGTTAGGGAAGCTACAGGAGAGGATTCTTTGGGCTAAGCTTTACCTGGATTTGGAGGAGAATGTGCTAATTTGGGAGAGTCAGCATGGCTTTGTTCACAGCAGGTCATGTCTTACAAACCTGATTGAGTATTTTTAGTGGTTACGATGGTGCAGTGGATGTTGTCTACATGGATTTGAATAAAGCATTTAATAAAGCTCCTAATGGTTGGCTGAGCCAGAATATAGGATCCACAATGACTTGGTAGTTTGGTTTCAGAACAAGTTTACTCATAGACGACAGTGCTGTGGTGGAAGGGTGTTATGCCAGCTGCAGGTCCGTGACCGGTGTGTTGCACAGAGATCTGTGTTGGGACATCTGTTTGCACTAAATATAAAGCACTTGGACGAAAATGGAGATGGTGGCTAGCAAGTTTGCAGACGACAAATAGCATGGTGTAGACACTTTACAGAAGTGGGCAGAGAACGGCATTCAACCCGAGCTAGTGCTTGGTATTATCACTTTGGAAGGTGAATGTAAGGTGAAAGTATACAGTTAATGACAAGACCCTTAACAACATTGATGTACAGAAAGCATATGGCATACTTGCCTTTGATCAGGGCACTGTGTAGGGTTACAAATATCTGGTTAGGCCATATTTGGAAAGTTGTGTGCAGTTCTAGGCATCCTGTTACAGAAAGGGACAAAGCCAGAGACACACAAGTTGTTGCCAGGATTGGTGGTGCAGCAAGATGCGATAGTGCTGTTTAAATGGCATTTAGAGAGACGCTTGAATATGTAGGGAATGGAAGCATACTGACCACATGCAGACAGACAATATTAGTTTAAATTGGCATCATGTTTGCCGCAAACACTGTGGGGCGGAGGGCATGTTCCTCTGCTGTACTGTTCTATGTTTTACATTTTTATGTTAAGTTACACAGCTGCTAAAAGTTTCATATTGTTGTTTCGTATCTGCACACAAAGCTACTAATTACTGAAAGCTATGCATTAAGATCTTTAAAAAAAAAGCAGCAATGGCACTCACAAACAACTGGATTTGTCATTCTTAGTACAGGTATTGATGTGCACTAACTGATAAATTTCAAGGTTTATTTAAAAGGGCTTCTGGAGATTCAACCTTTTGTCACATTAATGGGGAATGTTGCAATAAATGTTGAAATTTAATTTTTGAATGATTGAAATTGCCTTGAGCTCCAGTTATAGATTACTTCGCTTTTTGAGTATACATTCCAAAGAAACAAGACACAATGCAATAATTTGACTGCATTTATACTTCAATTTTACAAGGGCTTTTTACAAGACCATAAACTAGCGACACTTTATAGCTTTGGCATTAGGTTCCATTAGATCGGAAATGAGCAAATAGCCAATGCAACTCCTTCTTTCAAAAATAGAGAAAGACAAAGTAGGGAACTATAGATGTGTTACAAGGGAAACATTTTAACTTATGGCTGTTTATAGGCGGATACTTAGGATAAACAAATTGAGACAATCAGGCAAAGAAAATGTGGTATTGTGGAAGGCAAATCATTTTTGACCAGCTTATTGGAATTCATAGATGAAACAACTGTTGATTAATAGGAACCTGCTTTTGTTAAAGGTTCTGCAAAAATTATTAGAACAGTACAGCACAGAAACAGCTCTTTGGCACCTGATGCAGATGCCAAACACTATGCCAAATTAAATGAATCCCTTCTGCATGCATATAATCCATATCCATCTATTCCCGACATCTTCATGTATCTATCTAAAAGCTTATTACACAAATCTATTATAGCCGCTTTCACACCATCCCTGGCATCCCGTGTATCTAGTATTTGACATTTCCACCTTGGAAAAAAGATATTGGCCGTCTACCCTAGCTATATCTCTCGTAATTTTTATAAGCTTCTGTGGAAAGTAAACAAGGGGAAGAGTGGACAGAAAATTGGCCAACCAACAGAAGCCAGACAATATCATAAAGCGTTTCTTTTGGGGTGATGCCTCAATGTTCTTTTGCAATCCGTTTAAATAGTTTGGATGAAGGAATTAAAAGCAGGGTTATTACATTTGCTGAAGAAACAAACATGGGCACAAGAGTAAATTGTGAAGAGAAGATGAGGTTACATAAGTGATAAAGGTTAAGTGGGTGGGTAAAGTTTTGGTAAAGGGAGTATCATCTGGGAAAGTACAATATTGTCCATTTTGGCAGGAAAAATAAAAGCATATATTCCTGACTAAGGCAATTTAGATACCCAAGACGTTTAAACAGCTACTAAAACTAGGATTTTTACTATTTCAATGTTTGTTGGCACTGAGCACTATTTCATGAAACAGTGCATCAAAGCAACAATTCCATTCAGTAACAGAATGCAATATTGTGCAGCTGAATGAATAAAAAGCACAAAAGTTAAATTTGTGTCTTTGACCTAATATTACTTAATGCCCTAAAATAAAATAGAAAGCAGAGACGTGGCATCCCATTGCACTTGATTCCTGCTATACCTCTAAGCAAATTAATGTGGCCAATTGCCCCATTTCTTCAGCTGTTCCCCAGAAGAGATATTCTCTTTTCTTGCTATACCTTTTCTCTCATCTGCCTACTGGGAGAAAATGAAGTAGCTTGAAAGCGTGGACGTCCGGACACAAGTAGTCTATATTGTCAACTTTGTTCCCTTTGATTTCTTGTTTTCACACCTTACCTTTCCATATCTCCTTTCGCTCTCCCCTGACTCAGTGCGAAAAAGGGTCTCGACCCAAAACGTCACCTATTCCTTCTATCCAGAGATGCTGCCTGACCCACTGAGTTACTCCAGCATCTTCAGCGTAAACCAGCATCTGCCGTTCCTTCCTACACATTTTGTTCCTCTCCCTGCTATCAGACTGTCGAGGTGCAGCCACATACTCTTACCTCATTCAATTATTACAATACTGCACTTGAAAACATTTTGCACTACTTTGGATTGCCCTACAATCATCGCACCAATTAGCTATCTTGTTGTATTTATTGTTGTATCGATCATTAGTTTTCTGAACTTCATGCAAATAAGAAATTTCATTGCACCCTGCTGTATATGACAAACTAATCACCCTATGTATACGACGAACTATACACACTATTGCTTAGTCCTAAGGAACAAATTGATATTTAAAATAGTCTATAAATAAGGCTAGAAACTGATGCTATTTCCTCTGTCATTTTTTGCCTCAACACCCTGGAGTACAAGCCATCAGGGTGCAATAGTGTTCATGGAAACAAAATCAACAGTTGTTATTGCGCTGAATCCATTAAAATGTCAGATTTTCTGGCCAAAAATGAGCACCTGCCACTACAAATCAAAATGCTGAAAATACTCAGCAGATCAGGTAGCCTCTGTGGAGAAAAAAAAATACAATATTAAGTTTCTCTCCAAATAATTTTGCTTTCAGACTCAACACATTTTTCTGCCTTTGGACGTTCCTACATCTAGTTAGGTCCCATAAACATTCGATTTCATACAAAATTAAAATCAGATGCTAAGCTGTCGGGAAACAGCAAACCATTTATACTATCTTGAATAGATAGAGACAAAATGGTAATTTCACATTTGAAGAAACGGTTGGGGGCGCTGCGCGTTGGCTGCCCTGCCAGCAGTATGTTCGTTATTTCGACTTTTTTGTTTTTTTTGGTGTGTCCAAATGTTTGTTTTAATGTCCTTGGTATGTCTTATGTAGAGGGAGGTGGGGGGGAAGGGGGAAACCGTTCTTTAGTCACTTCCTCAACGGTGAGACAACTTTTTTCCATGTCGCTTTTCCGCCTCCCCTCTCGCGGCCTAACAGCTTGGATTGGAGCGGCCTTTCCCGGAGTTAGGCCCAGAGCTTCAGCAGTGGGTGCAACGTGGACTTTTACATTGCGGAGTGGGGGCGAACCCTTGCCGGGGGTTGCCAGAGAGTGCTCTGATCGCTGGCCTGGTGACTTTGGCATCATGGGGCTGTGGTCTGCGGAGCTTCTAGCCACGGGTATGGTGTGGACTTTCCATTGCAGAGTCTGGGATCCCTCGCTGGGGATCGCCAGAGAAGAGCTCTGACCTCCGGCCTATAACATCGTGAAGCCATGGTCTCCAGTAGGAAGCGGCCAATTCGGGACCTCCAAGCCGCGGATGTGTCCGTCCGTCCGGACGTCGGAGTTTCGAGCATCCCGACGAGAGGGCCTGTACATCCAGCCGTCCGTAGCGGCGACTACGGAGGGTTCATAGCCCCGACCATTAGTGAACAAAGGAGGAGGATTGACTGAACGTTATTGCCTTCCACCACAGTGAAGAATGTTGATTCCACTGTGGTGGATGTTCATGGTATATTCTATTGTGTATTGTGCTCTTTTTGATTGTGTGGCTACATGGTAAATCAAATTCCACTGTACCTTAATTGGTGCATGCGGCAATAAATGTGAACTTGAACTAGAGGATGTTAATCTAGGAAACTAAGCAAGACATTGCAGAGTTGTGGATGTAGTCCAGTCCATAATTTAGACCAGACTCCCCAACATCGACTGCATCAACACTTCACAATGCCTCGGGAAAGCTGCCAACGTAATGAAAGGCCTTTTGCACCCCGGTCATTCCTTCTTCTCCCTTCTCCCATTGGGCAGAAGATACAAAAACTTGAAAGCATGTACCACCAAACTCGGGAACAACTATTTATCATCTGTTATCAGACTACTGAACGGTCCTCCCATTAGCTAGAGTGTAGTTCTGATCTTCCCACTGACTTCATTGTGGACATTGAAGTTTTCTCCATAACTGTAACACTGTAAATGCTCTAAAATAATATTCTGCACTCTAGTATTATCCTCTTCATATTGTTTCACTCAGGTGTGCGGCTTGATTGTACACGTGTATAGTATGATCTAATTTAATTGGATAAAATGCAAACACAAATAGTGATACAATGACAATTAAAAAAACTATTCATCTATTGCAGAGAAATGGCACGGTTCACATCCCAAAAGAGGTGCATCTACAATACTGTTCTACTTGAACAATGTTGGATCACATTGGAATAGGACCTTATGGGCAACATGTTCTCAGAACCAGGTAAACATGATTCACCTCAAATTGTGAATGAATGATGAAATAAATAAATAAACAGAAAATGATACACTCACCAGGTCTGGCAGCAACTGCAGAGAAACTGTTAAAATGCTGCATGGGGTTGGATGATCCAGTGAGAGCTAGCCGACTAGCTAGAGAATTGGCTTCATGGAAGGAAGCAGAGGGTGATGGCGGAAGTGCGGACTGGAAGCCTGTGACCAATGGTGAGCCTCAGGGATCAGTGCTGGGCTCTTAGCTGTTTGTCGTTTATATCAACGATTTGGATGAGAATCTACAAGGCATGATTAGCAAGTTTGCAGATGATACAAAAGTGGGTGGCATTGTAAATAGAGAAGATGGATATCAAAAATTGCAACAGGATCTTGATCAGTTGGGCAGGTGGGATGAGTAGTGGTTAATGGAGTTTAATATAGATAAGCGAGAGGTGTTGTATTTTAGGCAGCCAAACCAGGGCAGGATCTACATAGTGAATGGCAGGGCTCTGGAGTGTTGTAGAGGGATTTGTGAGTGCAGGCACTAGTTCCTTGAAAGCGGCAAACACAGGTAGATAGGGTGGTCAAGGCAGTTCTCGGCACATTGGTCCTCATCAGTTACAGTATTGAGTATAGATGTTGGGAGGCTATGTTAGTTGTGCAAGACATTAGCGAGGCCACATTTGGAGTATTGTGTTCAGTTTTGGTCACCAAGTTTCGGAAAGAATGTTAAGCTGGAAGGGATGCAGAGAAGATTTACGAGGATGCTGCCAGGACTCCTGAGCTACAAGGAGAAGTTGAGCAGGCTAGGACTTTAGTCCTTGAAGCCCAGGAGGATGAGGGGTGATCTTATAGAGGTGTAGTAAATCATGAGAGGAATAGACAATAGACAATAGATGCAGGAGTAGGCCATTTGGCCCTTTGAGCCAGCACCGCCATTCAACGTGATCATGGCTGATCATCCACAATCAGTACCACGTTCCTGCCTTCTCCCCATATCCCCCGACTCTGCTATTTTTAAGAGCCCTATCTAGCTCTCTCTTGAAAGCATCCAGAGAACCTGCCTCCACCGCCCTCTGAGGCAGAGAACTCACCACTCTCTGTGAGAAAAAGTGTTTCCTCGTCTCTGTTCTAAATGGCTTACTCCTTATTCTTAAACTGTGGCCCCTGGTTCTGGACTCCCCCAACATCGGGAACATGTTTCCTGCATCTAGCGTGTCCAAACCCTTAACAATCTTATATGTTTCAATGAGATGCCCTCTCATCCTAAACTCCGGAGTGTACAAGCCCAGCTGCTCCATTCTCTCAGCATATGACAGTCCCGCCATCCCGGGAATTAACCTTGTAAACCTATGCTGCACTCCCTCAATAGCAAGAATGTCCTTCCTCAAATTAGTGGACCAAAACTGCGCACAATACTCCAGGTGCGGTCTCACTAGGGCTCTGTAGCTAGATAGATAGGGTAAATGCTCAGTCTTTTACCCAGAGTAAGGCAATCAAGAATCATAGGTTTAAGGGAAGAAGGGAAAGATTTAATAGGAATCTAAGGGGCAACTTTTTCCACACAGAGGATGATAGGTGTATGGAACGATAGGTAGGTGAGGCAGGTACCATCACAACATTTGAGACATTTGGACAAGTACATGGATAGGATAGGTTTAAAAGTATATGGAGCAAACGCAGGCAAGTGCGACTTGGTCTGTGTGGGCAGGTTGGGCCGAAAGGCCTGTTTCCATGCTGTATTACTCTATGACTATTTCAGATGGAAGACGGAAAGAATGGCGATACTCACTAATCTCCAATATATTCTGCCCTCAGATATTTTTCTCTTCACACTACCTGTTTGTTGTACTTTTGTGGCTTGATTGTACTCATTGATAGTATGCTTTGAGTGGATAGCACACAAATACCATCCAAGTCAGAATGGTGCACAGCTTAAAAAATTTTTTAAAAGTTGATGTTCTTATGACGTTCTTGCTCGACTTTCTTGGTGGTAGATGTTGCAAGGGTGAGCTGTTTCCCCAGCATGGAACAAATGATCCAGAGAGTCATGCACTCAAACCATTTCTAATTGCAATCTCCCCTCAACTGCATGTCGAGTCTTGAAAATAATTTAACTAACGGGTATTTGGTACAAACCATCTTGCCTTTGTATTGTCAGTAAACACAGCATGATGAATTTCAATTTGTCTAGTTGGCTCAAAACCCCTTACAAAGATATAAAATGAGACAATAAAAACTTAATACATCCTCAACTGTAGGATAAATGACACCCAAGATGCTGTAAGGAACACAGATGTTCTACAACTGTTGTAATGATATCTGCAGCTTCAAACAAAGCAATGAGAGAGTTTGGAGCCTCATTTATTACAGTCACAACCTAGTTGTATTTCACAAAGCTTTGAGATATTGAATTAAGATTTGAATCATTTTTGGGCTTTGGTTTACCATTTTCACACTCCTTGCCATTTAATCCTCCCTTGGACCAAGTCAATTACAGACCAAGGTCTTAAATGCCATCTTTTTCCCCACATCACAGTTGGTGTCACACCTGTTAACTCTGCTCTATCATCAGGAAGCAGCACAATTGCACAACAAAAGGCAGCTGGAAATACTGAAGGGCTCCACATGTCAAACTTCAAAACACAGTATAAATTCAAAACAGATGACAAAACCAACCCAACGCTAGAAATATTTTGCAATAATATTGATTAGAATATTTTCCCTGATGACTGTAAGCAATTTGAAGGCCTTTCATCATTAAGCATGTTTACACACTTAGATGATGAAAGAATATTCAAATCACAATGGTAAGCCTCAATTTCTCCAGTCTGTATTGGATGCAGCTTATAATCAATACAGCCCAAACTGCATAAAACCATCAAAAGATAAACAAGGTTTAATTTTGTAGCTTTCATTTTAGAGTCGAGACCAATTTATCAGTGCTGTGTTTAGCTTAAAATCAGTGCCAGATGCAGGGGACATACCACTCAAAAGCTCCTTGAAGTTGCTTAACCTAAGCTTGGTTTACTTCTGAAGCATATTAATGGCATTTTTAACCCTCTCGTGAATATCGGAAAACATGATTTTATTTGTATAAATCAACATAAATTACAAGGTTTTACCAATGCTGAATGGAAGCAGCAAACTCGAGGATGCAGAAATGTTATAGGCATGGCAGATGGGCAAACCAATCGTTGCAACTTGCACCCAGTAAACAAACTGACAAAAGCAAACAAAGGTTTGGGATGGTGGAGGCAGGAATACAGCAAAACTGCAAAAATCCAGCATTCGATAGCTTAGAAATCTTGATGGTTTGGCACCCAATTGCATATCATCCTAGAATAGAGCAGGAGGAGTCCCAAGCTTGAGTTCCAGGATGGGGTTGCCATCATGGGTTGGGGTCATGAATGGGTATGATTACACAGGAGTCCATTGAACTTTGTGTGAGAAGGAACTGCAGATGCTGGTTTAAACCGAAGATAGACACAAATAGCTGGAGTAACTCAGCAGGACAGGCAGCATCTCTGGAGAGAAGGAATTGGTGACTTTGACCCGAAACATCACCCATTCCTTCTCATCAGAGATGCTACCTGTCCTGCTGAGTTACTCCAGCTTTTTGTGTCCATTGAACTTTTATCTTTATCGCCCCCTTTAATCTCACTGGGTTCAAAGTAAAGATTACTATGGAGTCATCTGTATAAAATAAAATAAAAAGCATGTTTGGGTATTAAAAGGGGTAATATTGAATTACCAGGAAAATCTGTTGGTGTTAGTACAGCCAGAGCCCAAAGATACTGGATTATCAGTGTTTTACTGTACGTTGTTACAAGAGCCCTGCACCATTTGATGAGGTGCATTTCCAGCTACTGTGTAAAAGGGAAGCTTTTGAAATGCTGAATTAAATTCTGGAACCACTCACACTTCCTTAGTATTTCTAAATTTAAAACAGCGAGGTGGTTGAGGCAGGATAGATTGTTTTATGAAACAAAACTGGATGTATTTTATTTTAAATGGTTTTTCCTTTTGCCCCAAACTCTAAATGGGTTTGGACAAAATGTAGAAACACAGAACGGCAGATGGTGGTTGAGACCAAAGATAGACGCAAAGTGCTGGAGTAACTCAGCGGGTCAGGCAGCATAAATGGGTTAATCACTCTACAATCAGCCTCAGGTTAGTTGGGTAAAAGTTACAACAACCTCAGCCACTCTGGGTGGGCCTGTTTCCTGACTTATAGCTCTATGACTATGGCACTCCATTAAGTTCCTGATTCTCGAAATCATTTTGCAGAACAATTAACAGAAAGCGGACTGGAAATAACTTAGAAAGGAAAATAATCAGAAATGCAAGTCTTTACAAAATGAGTAAATAATATAAAACGCTTAAGATCTGAAATAGTAATTTAAATTGCAAGTAATTACTTCCGATATTCTACATTCATATTTAAAACTGAACAAATAACAGCTCAAAATGCCTGAAATGTCATAATCACATTTTAAGCAGTTTAATTTATTATGAACAAATTCTAATCTCCATGTAAAACAAAGATGCTGCTGCGGAAGTCCTCAGATTTTCACCAATAGTCTTTGCCCTTTTCCCAAGTTTAGGATTTCTTTATCATCTTTCTTCACAGATGGCTTCCGGGGTCTCCCAAATGTCATCATCTACTGTAGGCAATGTAACCAGGGGCGCTTCTGGCAGCTCAGCTGTGGACAACAATTGTGAGCTTCTTGGTGACAGCAAAGGGCCCGGGCCCATCCTTTCAGCTTTCGGGCTCGTAGTATGTCCAGGTGCATAGGCCTCAGGTCCGGACGTCGTGTTACATTCTACAGTTCCGTTTGTATGTGGTTCCTCATCACTTGATGTTATTGACAACTGTGGCCTGACACTCGCCCCATTTACTTTTTGTTCAAGGTCCCAGAATTTATTCTGTGTAATATACCGAATACACTGCAGGATTACATTTCTTTCATGACGAATGTCTCTGGCCAACAACTGCAACACAAAAAAAAATAGAGGATTGTTTTTTTTATTATTTTTTATTTTTTTATATAAAAGGTAGCACTTCACCTTGAGGTTTTTTTGTTTTTTTTTAAATATGATGCCTTGCCAGAAATAAAATCTGATGAAAATCGGATTCAGGAATTTTAAGGCTTTCGAAAGTCTATTAACCACAGTACTCTTTGGATCCAGTCCATATTAAATCATGAGCTTTTGAATTCCCTCTTTGAAATACTAATGGATTATAATAAATATTGAAATGTCAAGAATTGGATGAAAAAGAAAAACACCACACTTTTTGCTACCAATGTATCATCATGAAATACACAATGCAGAATAAAGCTCACTCATTCCTCATCCAATGACCAAGAGAACCAATCTGGATTTTAACACCCATACCTGAACCAGAAACAGCAACTGAACCAATATTTTGTTGCAAATGTCTTGGCCACCCTTTAATTCAGAGGTTCATTTGCTACCTGCAGCCAACATACTTCCACTTTATTGGCCTACCCTAAACAGCAAATAAATAGGATATAAAGGATGTAATTAGCCAACAGATCGATGAATAGAAGACATGGGTGTTAAAATCCAGTCCCTGGCCTGTTCCACGTGGGCTGACCAGTGCAGCCAGCAGTCGTGAGATTGCTACTTGCTAATAAGCAGGAGTTGGGAAGAACTGTTAGGCACACAGAGGGAGAGAAAGTGGAAAAGGAGTATTAGCCATAAGACCAAGTATATTTGATCTTTTACAGTATTCATACATAGCCTCCACACTTCATACTTAATCTTTTGCTCTAGCAAGTACAAGTGCAACACATACGAACAGAGCATATAGGTGTGTGGCACTGTATAAACAGAGAATGACTCTCACCATTTCAAGCAGGGTTGGCCAAGGTGATAATTTCTGCCGGCAAGGCCGTCTTTCTCGTGCGTTACCTCTTCCTCTTCTGTTATCCTTGCATTTGAAATGACCGCCCAATTCCAAATCTGCAACGCTGCTTTTGCACCTTTTCGTTTCCTGCTCATTTGCATTTTGTGGTGCAGATTCCAGTGCAACGTTTTCTTCAACAGCTTTGATAGGCATACGGACGGGGATTTCTGATAGAAATATTAGGAAGGTTGACATTGTTCTGTTTTAATCAAATGATTAATGTAACACATTCAAAGAATGTACAAAGTTAGATGTAGTGGCGGAGTCAGATCTACCTCATCTGAACAGGCCTTTCAGGCCACCGAATCGGATGACCATTATGCATCCACTTACGCTATTCTCATTTTATTCTTTCCACATTGCCATTAACTCGCAGCAGATTCCACCAACTGCATACTAGGGCGATTGACAAAAGCTACTTAGCCCATTGACACACACATCTTTGGGCTGTGGGATGGCACAAGAGCACTGATGCATCAGATTTCTCTATTCATGTTTTGCCAGTTGGACTTTAGTGGAGGTACTTGCGATTCTTATGCAGATCATAATGATGCACAGGTTATGAACCTAAATGATCATCAGGTACAGAGCTTCAATTTAAACTTTGGAAGGGGATCGATTACAGAGAAGCAATGCCAAACAATGATGGGTAGGCAGATCCAGCTTCACCACAATAACTTGGCCATGTATAGCTTCTTGGTTGTTGGCAGTTCTTTTGAGCTCTCCCCAGTTGAGTCCACTCTCAGACATTTCTGTCTGGACACCTCTTCTTCAGCTGTTCCTGGGGAGACCTCTTTTCCCTTTTCCTTGGGGGTTCCCCCTTGTATAGCTCACAAGGACAAAATGTGAATCTCAGAGAAAAATGTACGAGGTCAAGAGATGGCCACCTAAATTGAGATTGGTCTCAAGCAAAGAACCATTAAAAACAATTGTATTAGGACAAGGCATGATTAGTAACACCAAGATTTATAATCAGATAGTCATCAGCCTAGATTCAAACCAAACCTCGGTCACAGAGGCCAAAGAACGCTATTAATCTACTTTAACTGATTATGGTGCTAGGATTCGGAAGAAAATTTGTAAAACCTAGACAGTTCCATCTACTCCCCAATCAACTTAATGTAATGATAGATCTAAAATAATCTATTAAGAATGGCATTTTCCTCAACAGAAATTAAAAAAAACCTATTTGTTCAGATTTACCCTCTGGCTCCTGGTCACTTCCACTGTCTGATGAGCTGTAATTACCCATCAGTGCGCTCAGGCCTGACGTTATCAGTCTTGGCACAACAACGATTGCTGCTTGTTCATCGCCAGCTCGGCTCTCGTCCTTGTCAGACTCTGCAAGGCCAAACACAACTTTTCAGCTCTTTCAAGTTCCAGCCAAAATCTATCAACAAACAGACAGATTCCCCAGCAGGGGGCTGCACATATTGGCAGCCAGAATGTTGCATAATTAATCCAGACAGTCAGCCTGGCCATGAGCTCCTCCGGTGACTCTTCACTACACCAGCTAGCTTCAAGGCCAGCCCTCAATGGAATGGATACTTTTTTTTCTCACACGCATCATTTCAATCATAGCACAAAAGTGATTTGAAAACATTGAAAACATCAGTGGGAAATTGCAGGTTTGCCTGGAATGCTTTGCTCCTCCATCAGCAGGCTTCAAGCATCAACAGGTCAGCTGCCATGGAGTAGATGAAACAACTGGGAATTTCAGATTTGATTGGTGATCTATTGGGAGTTTAAATCATCCTGGGCAATTTCATGGTGGAGGTTCCCATAAATACACTATGTATCCAGAGATCCTTGGGAAGATCTCTCGATTAATGTGTTTAGCTTAAAGGGCCTACTCATTTACAGCCCTTATACTGCCAGCAAGTGTTATTATTGGTTTAAGAAATAACTGCAGATGCTGGAAAATCGAAGGTAGACAAAAGTGCTGGAGAAACTCAGTGGGTGCAGCAACATCTATGGTGCGAAGGAAATAAGCCACATTTCGGGCCAAAACCCTTCTTCAGACTGATGTAGAGTGGTGAGAAGAAAGGAAAACCCCCCCCAAAAAAACATATTATTGGTTAACAGGGCAGGGGCACACATTTGGAATGGCACTTGAATAAGATGAAGGATGGCAACAGTGAAATGAGTGCACCAATGACATAAAAAAAACTACAGGAACAATACTGCAATTCTGCACAATCAGATACAGCTGCTTCGCCGCCAAAGTGGCTGTAAATCCAATCTTAATCAATCAGAACAGAAGTAATTTGGTAAATAATGATTGGAAACAACTCTCTCCAACCTGTAATATAACCATATAATATATGGTTATTAAAAAAAAAAAAAAATTAAAAAAAAATTGGATTAAAAAAAAAATTGGATAGTTACATGGATGGGAAGGGAATGGAGGGTTATGGTCTGAGCGCAGGTATATGGGACTAGGGGAGATTATGTGTTCGGCACGGACTAGAAGGGTCGAGGTGGCCTGTTTCCGTGCTGTAATTGTTATATGGTTATATGGTTATATCTTCAACTACGTGTTTTCAGACTGAGATAATGCTTCATTTCGCTTGCTCCAAAAGTAATTTGATGAGGAGTTGCAAGCACATTAGCCAAATAGAAACCAGCAATGTTCAGCAAGTAGTGAACAAGATTAACAAAGTGTGAATCTGGTGGTCGGCAAAGAACAGATCTTTCACCTCAGACTCATTTATTTCAATGATCTGAGACCTGCCTCCCTTCCTTCAAGGTTAGGAACCTTCATCTTGGCGAATGAATGCTGCCTATTCATATCCTATTCAGTATCGTCCTATTTATTAAACAACTCTTTACTCATTCATTTACATTGGGATGTGCATTTTTTTCCTAAGAGACCTTTCCCCTGCTGGCATTCTTTGCTCATTCTTTATGGAATTTATATTCTATTGCAAATGTGGTTCCTGTGCTTCACCAGAATTTCCATTATGATGTACACGCACAAGTGCCATATTGGTTTTTATTCTTCTTCCTACAATGGAAACCTACTTTAGCATTATTGCAAAGTACCGGTGGAGCTTGTAATATCTGAATTGCTGTTAAAGCTGGGATTTGAAATCAAGCCCCTAGAGCAAGAATCAGTGTTCCATGTGGCCACGATTCTACCATGGAACCTTTGTAAATACAGTCAATCAAAAGTTAAAAAATTAGGCAGGACAAATTAGTAGGGTTGGAGAGAGGAATACAAAGACCGAATGGTTTCAGCTGAGGTAGTGAGAAACTCTGGTGCTGGGCAATATTTATCCTTCCAAAACAGCCAAAAATATAAATTCTCGGCGGTGGTTTTGGAGGATTTGCCGTGCTTAAACTGGCCGACTTGTTTCTGAACATGACCAATATAATTTGATGACCATAACGCACTTTGGGTCTTCCCAAGGTAGTCGAAGGTGCTACATAATGCTTTCCCTGTTCCCCTCCCCCATACGATCTATGCAGAACATTTCCACAATAGCGGTCAATACACACCTGCGTCATGTTGTGCCAACATGCCGAGAGGGTCCACATCTCTTTTACCACCTTTCTTTGGCTCCTTGTTTTCTGGTTGCTTACTGCAAGTCTCATTAGGCTGCATGCAGCCAGTGTCCCCCTTTGCACTTGCGCCTTCCTGCTCACCAAAGTGCGTTTCACCGAAATGGCCCCCATTCCTGTCATTAAACCTTCCACAGAAATCTCTTTTGTTCCCATTACAAGTCCTTTTCCAACGTCCCTTCATTTTGCTGCAAAACAAGAGTTACAGAGTTATAACTGTATTATAACAAGAGCGCCAAAATAAAAAGCATAAATCAAGCATTTACTATAGTATTATATGTGGTATTGAATGAGGAACAGACAAATTAAAAAGGTTCACTCAAGTAAAGGTAAACAAGTGAAACAGCTTCACTACTTGGATACCAAGAAATGCTTGCAGGAAAATCCAGTGGAACACACAATGTATAGAGTAAAATGTTGACAATCTATTCTCTTATTGTACAGATCCCCATGGGTAAACCTCCAACATGCCAAGTGATATTTCCAACACTCGCTTTTCAATTAAAAATATACTGCCGGATTCCATTCACAAATGTGAATTAAAAATTTGCTGGGGTTCTAATAACTAGAAATAAATTTACACAGATTTATCGCAACCTAGCTGCAAATATGATTAATTTTAAGGGTCAAAACCCTTGGACATCTGCTGTTATACAACATGAAGTATTGCATTAACTAATAACATCCCTAAATTCAAAGACAAGAAAGAAAATCCTTAAAAAGCTTCATAAGTTCAAGTTCAAGTGAGTTTATTGTCCTGTGTCCCTGTATAGGACAATGAAATTCTTGCTTTGCTTCAGCACACAGAACATAGTAGGCATTTACTACAAACCAGATAAGTGTCCATATACCATAATATAAATATATACACACATGAATAAATAAACTGATAAAGTGCAAATAACAGAAAATGGGTTATTAATAATCCGAGTTTTGTCCGAGCCAGGTTTAATAGCCTGATGGCTGTGGGGAATTAGCTATTCCTGAACCTGGTTGTTGCAGTCTTCAGGCTCCTGTACCGTCTACCTGAAGGTAGCAGGGAGATGAGTGTGTGGCCAGGATGGTGTGGGTCTTTGATGATGCTGCCAGCCTTTTTGAGGCAGCAACTGCGATAAATCCCCTCGATGGAAGGAAGGTCAGAGCCGATGATGGACTGGGCAGTGTTTACTACTTTTTGTAGTCTTTTCCTCTCCAGGGCGCTCAAATTGCCGAACCAAGCCACGATGCAACTGGTCAGCATAATTAAGAGCATCAAGAATACAACAAAATTTCAGTTTAATTATACTTTAACCGCAAGGAAAGTGTTGTGGAAGACAACAGCTGGAATAAAGCAGAAGGCACTGAGAGAAAGTTTGGGCTCAATGTGATGGCTTTTCTGGTCTAAAAACATAGCTGCATTCATGACTAAGGCTCATATTAACAGCCATTTATGCAACTGGCCACCCCTCCCCTCCCAATACCCGATTGTTTGTCCCTTATACCCACAAGTCCCAAGGAGGGGAGGGAAAACCAGAGACACTTACCCAAACTGCTGAGTTTGCAACATCTCTCCTCGTTGTTCCTTTTCTTGACTTGCCTTCCTCTTCCTTGTCATATTTGCCAAAGTTGGAAAATTCCTGACCAATGAACAGAAAATGCTATTCAGCAACAATTCAGTCTTTTAACCCATTTCACAATGATGGCTTTGAGATGGACGAAACGTTCAAAAAGCTATTTATGCCAGAAAACGTATTTAAATACACACCTGAGAAGACCCGAACAAGAAACAGAAGCTGCACCAGACCAGTGTAAAATATCACTTCCGCCTTCCATTGCCAAAATACCCATGTCTTACATCAGCTGATAATCAGGCAGATGTTTATCAGTTGGTCACATTGATCCAAAATGAGTACAAACCACTTCCACTATATTGCATCAATGGTTCAGATGACAAGAACCCTCGTTTCAATGGAAAGAAATATTTGATAGCGTCTCCAGGCTGATACAGAAGATAAGATGCACAGAATGAATAGTAACCTGGTCATGTGGATTTGGAACTGGGTTAGAGGATTCAGAACTGACTTACTGATAGAAGTGAGAAGGTTGTGGTGAAAAGACAATCTTCAGGTTGAGCATTTGTGACCAGTAGAGTTCCCCAGAGATCTGTGCTGATGTAAACATATACAGGGTTGTTTAGCAAGTTTGCAGATGACACCCAGATTGTTGGGGTTGTGGACTGTGAGAAAAGCTGGCAAAGTATACACGGGATATAGATCAGCTACAGAGGTGGGCAGCAAAATGGCAGATGGAGTTTAATCCGAGCAAGTGTGAGGTGTTGGACTTTGGGACCTCATATACAAGGGACAAATCTGCAATTAATGGCATGACCCTTAACAACATTGATGTCCAGAGGGGCTCTGGGGTTCAAGTACATAACTACGTGAAAGTGACAGCACAAGCAGATAAGAAGGTAAAGAAAGCATATGGTAGGCTTGGTTTCATAGGTTGGGACATGGAGTACAAGGTTCAGGTAGTCATGATACAGCTTTATAGGACTATGGTTAGGCCGCATATAGAGTATCATATGCAGTTCTGGTTCCCCGTTACAGGAAGCATGTGTGGAGCCTTTGGAAAAGTCTCCCAGAATGATGCCTGGAGTGGTTATTAGGTACAGGGATAGTTTAAAAGGCTAGGACTGTTTTTTCTGGATACCAGAGGTTCTGGGGAGACCCTAGAATATACAATTATGAAAGGCATAGAATCTTTTCAGATTCCTTTAGAAAAGGAATCTTTTCACCAGGACGTAAAAATCAAAAACATCAAGGGCACAGGTTTAAGGCGAGAGGGGAAAGTTAAAAAATGTGCAGGGCAATTTTCCCCCTACTTTATTTCTTTATTTTTACACGCAGCAGTTAACGAGTGCTTGGATTTTTGGTGCGGTGATGGTTAAAGCAAATAGGTTAATGGCATTTAAAAGACTTTTGGATACGCATTTGGATATGCAGGGAATGAGGGTTATGGATCCTGAGCAGGTAGATAATGATGGTCTCCGATTCATGTTTGGCACAGACATTATGGGCCGAAGAGCATGTTCTTGTGTTGTACTGTTCTACATTCTATGAGGATGTTGGCTCAAGCATCATTTCATACGAGCACAAATCTAGTTAGAGACCACCAAGCAATACATTGTAGTAGATGCCACTTTTCAAAAGAGGCTTGAAACCCAGGCCTTTTATCACCTTTCCCTAAACCATATAACAATTACAGCACGGAAACAGGCCATCTTGACCCTTCTAGTCCGTGCCGAACACATAATCTCCCCATGTCCCATATACCTGCGCTCAGACCATAACCCTCCATTCCCTTCCCATCCATATAACTATCCAATTTATTTTTAAATGATAAAAACGAACCTGCCTCCACCACTTTCACTGGAAGCTCATTCCACACAGCTACCACTCTCTGAGTAAAGAAGTTCCCCCTCATGTTACCCCTAAACTTCAGTCCCTTAATTCTCATGTCATGTCCCCTTGTTTGAATCTTCCCTACTCTCAGTGGGAAAAGCTAAAGTGGACATAAATGTTGCAACTTCATAATGTCAAAGTATTGGATAACAGTTATAACTCAAATCTTAAACTATAAATTTTTATTTGTGATAATAACAGTTAGTAGGTCAAAATATAGTGCCTTCCATGAAAATTGAGAATAGTCTGCTGAGACAATAATTAAGGACAATAAGAGGGAAATGCTGGGGGAAAATTATGAAAACCTTCCTCGCCTATATCAACTTTCCTCCTCCACCCCACCTATCCCCCAATCAGTCTGAAGAAACGTCCCAACCCGAAACATCACTTATCCACGTTCGCCAGAGATGCTGCATGACCCGTTGAGTCACTCCAGTACTGTGTCTTTTGTAAACCAGCACCTGCAGTTTTTTGCTTCTACAATAATTATGCAGATTGCTTTGGTCACATTTTTTGTGGACAAGACAAGCTGGGGCAATTCTCCACATTTACAGGATGTGGATGTTGCAGGCAAGACAGTATTTATGCTCCATCCACAAATACCTTAAGGAAGCCATTTCTAAATCAGTGCTAGTGATAATACCACTGCAATATTGTTCGGTACTATGTTCCTGGATACACAGTGATGATAAAGGGACAGTAAAATACTGCTAAATGATGGAATATAATTTGGAGCAGCACTTGCAAGTGGTTTAGTGCTAAGATGCCAATTGCCCTCGTCATCAACCCAATATGCGAAATAAGTTATCGCTCCTCAGTTGTTGCCTAATCACATGTGCATTCCTGGTATTGTATGTTCTGTTGCATGTAGGCAGAGGATGAGGCCTAACACAAGCTTGCATCATGATGGTACTGGTATCAGTGTTCAACAGAGCAAAACTAATGTAAAAGAATACACTAGGTAGAAACATAGTAGTGGTTGATTACCAACTAAATTCATATGAAGTGGTGGTCATGTGGAACAGGGCTTGGAATAATTATTCGTCTGAGCTAAAACCATTGAGTGACAATACAAAAGATGCAGACTGAAGAAGGGTCTTGACCTGAAACGTCACCCATTCCTTCTCTCCAGAGATGCTGCCTGTCCGGCTGAGTTACTCCAGCATTTTGTGTCTAACTCCAACTTAGTAGCAGTTTGTACTGTCTACAGGATGCACTGTTGCAACTCACCACGTTTTAAACGGCACCTTACAAATCCACAATCTCTGCCATCCTGATTTGGGAATATATCCATGCCCCTGGGTAAAATGAAGGAACAGTCCCCAACAGCATTGTGGGTGTAACAACACCCACAAAGGCAGCAGCGGTACAAGTAGGCAGTTCACTGCTATCTTCTCAAGGGCATTTAGGAATGGGCAATTAAATGCTGGCTCAGTCTGAAACGCCTCATCCCTTAAATGATTAACAATCAATGGAGAGTTACCTAGAGCATGGGATGCTCTGCCAGTTTTCACATAGTTTGTGACATGAAATAATTTTTCAAGTTGAAGCAGCAGAACAAAATACAACAATTCTAGCTGTCACCAGGAATAACACTGTTAGAAGATCCAGCATCATTTTAAGTACGGGTCCATTTCAAGCATGCAAAGCAATTGTAATTGTATTGGTATATTGCCACATGTGTCGAGATACAGTGACAGCCGTTGTTTATTTGTGCTATCCAATCAAAACACACCACATTCAATATAGAGGTAATGCAAAGAGAAAAATAACCAGAGTGCAGAATATAAAAGTTACAAATAACTTTTGAGGGAACTGAGACAACGCTCCAGAAAAGATTTTACAAATTCAAGTAAATTAATTAAAAACCGGAGACTAACATTTTGTTCATGGTTTTAGAGAGAGGTTTGGCAGTTTAGTTTAATTAGTGTCGTGCAGTACAAAATAGGCCAACATCCTAATTGGCTGATATCTACATGTCTGCTATATTAGACCCATTTACCCACACTTGGCGCATGTTCGTCTACGCCTTAGCGATTCAAGTGCTGGTCTAGATTTACAACTTCATCTTTTCCAAAATTGCTGTCTGTTAAATGAGATCTGCAATTTTAGGCAACCCATTAGCCCTCTTTAGTATTGGTTGAGTTTCAAAAATTAATAATCATGCAGTCTAAAAACAAGTAATTACATGTAAATCGAGCACCTAATGCTGAGAAATGATTGTTGTAGCAGTTACGCCTCAAAGTTATGAGATCAGTGTTTAAAGCAGACTCCGCACATTAAAACATATTAACCTCTCACTGTTCTGCGGCCAGAAACGTTAACCCTGCTGGCCTACTGACATGTCCAAGATTGCAGGCAACTGTTTAAAAAGTAGACAATCGGCAGAGAGACCAGCTAATAGTTTTTTCACCAATCAGCACCATAAGCAGGTTGGCCAGCTGTAATTCACTTGTGGGGTCGTGGAGTACTCAAATATGCTGCTGTGTTTTTCAATGTAATTGATGCAACTACACTTCAAAACCTCTTCATAGTTCACAAAGCCCATTTGGTGCATTCGCCCAAACTGTATTGCTTTATAATGGAAGATCTGTGTTCAAAGGAGACCTGGAAGTCCACTCAAAAATGAGCTGTTAATGTCCTAGACTAGAATATATAACATTTACAGTACTTTTGTATAACATTGCCTGGTCTGAGTAAACCATTTAATAACATCTAATCAGATTTTGTTACGAATCTGTCTTTAGCACAGTGTAAGTGGCAAACTGTGAGGTTGACTGTCTTCTACCCAAACCCATTCTTTTCAACAATCTCAAAATTGGAATTCTTCACCCCCTCCACCACCCTGTCTTGCCAACATTCTTATAAAGGCACAAGCTTAACGTCACATAAACAGTACTTTCTTACCCGATCAGAAAACAGGCCAAAGTTATTCCGGTCCCTTCAGGAGCAATGTTTATTGGCAAAAATCCAGTCTACCCACTCAGAATGAACCCACAGTATACCCCCCATAACCCCGATGGATTAACAATATAACACAATCATGGCAGACAAAGCTCACCTCCTTCTCTCCTCACGCCATTTGGCAATTTCTTCTGAAGTATCCAGTTTAATTCTTTGTGCTCCTGGCCCATGTGCCTGTTTGGAAGAGGAGAGCAAACAATGTCCTCAGCAATTTTATGGATAATATACATTATCTTTCCCCCATGAATTTCAGAACAGATGGAAAAGAACAACATTCAGCAGAGTGAAGTCCATTTTAATTCTTCACTAAACACAATTTTAGATCAAGTAGAACACTTACATTTCTCCAATGAATCTGAACCAGCTTCTCATGGGCATTGAAACTGCAACCTTGAACTTTGCACTGACAGAAAGAGATAGAGAAATTTAGACTAATGGAATATTCAAAGTTGCATCTTCTGTTATTACCTTGCCAAAATCACTTTCCTTTTCATTCAAGGATTTGACATGAATTGATCTCTCCTTTTTCACTTTTTAAAAATTGTTGTTAAGGTAACTCCTGAACAAAATAAATGAAAAAAATATATATAAACACACACGTATCTGCAGATTGACAGTTTCTTCAATAGTAAGGGTGTCAAAGCTTACGGGAAGAAGGCAGGAGAATAGTGTTGAAGGGAAGATATATCAGCCATGATTAGTTTTAAAGAAACGGTGCAAATTCAGGCCCTCCGGCCCACCGAGTCCACGCCAACCAGCAATTCCTGAACACTAGCATTATCCCACATACTAGGATAAGCGAATTAACTTACAAACCTGTGCGTCTTTGGAATGTGGGAGGAAAACGGAGCAATCTGAGAAAGCCCATTCGGAGAACGTACAAACACTGTACAGACAGCACTCGTAGTCAGGATCAGACCCGGGTCCCTAGTGCTGTAAGGCACCAAGTCCAGCAGTGCGCCACCATACTGCCCCAATGGTAGAGTAAGATGGGCGTAGACTTGATGGACCAAATGGCCCAATTCTGCTCTTATGTCTTAGGAACTTAAATCACTACCTTAAAAATAGGCATTTAAATCTGCAAATGGAAGGAGTTTAGAGCAAAAAGATTCTTGAAAGGTTAGAATAGGCGCAGAGGCTAAATAACCTGTGATTTAATCATTAGATTCAGGTAATTTTATGGGTACATTTTCATTCCCTGAAGATTGTAACTTTTAAATTCTCTGCCTTTTATGACACATTTGTAGAGCACAAGAAGTGCTCACTCACAGTGGTCAGCTCACTTGGAATAGTAAAATACCCCACCAGAAATTATAAAGAAACAAACTGAAAATATGGATTAAAAAGTGAATTAAGCATAGCTAAAAGTTAAGAAAGGAACAATAATAAAAAGGTCAAAATATTTGAAAATAAAGTACAAAAAAATTAAGGATAAATCAGGGAGTGAGGTCTGATTTTTGTTTAAAACATTTTGTCATGTAGTTCAGTCACAGAGATGAATTAGTGTACATGATGCTCTGTGTGCAAGCATGCAAAATACAGTCAATGTCAGACTAAGATTACAAAGGTAGGCCTGGAATGTGACAAGCATTACAGCGATGCTTCAGGTATTTTGTATAATAAATGGAAGAAATCAAATAGGAACTTCTGCAAATGCAACCGTGTGCAAAGACCGCGTGTTTCTCTCTGTGGTTTCCTGTCCTTCAAAAAGAATGTTGTCTTGCAGCCTTCCCTATCAATCAATGAATTGACAAGAAGCTTCTCAGGTTTTCGTAAACTTTCCATAACTCAAGACATCCTAAAGTGCTTCACTGGCGGGCAAAGGACAATGTTGACTATACTTTGAAATGAATGTAGGAAAATGCATTGATTAGCTTGCAAACAGTAATAAATAAAACTGCAGTGCAATACGTCAAAGTCATCAATCTATCTTGGCATGGAACAAAAAACAGAAATATTACACAAAAACATAAGATTTATCCTCTGCACACTTCTTTTCAACACCCCACCCTCCCATTATCACCTAGTTTATTTCCCCTCCCTCACCCACTCAATTTGTTCATCACCAACACTGTCCTCTGCCTGTGTCCCCTCATCCACCCTATCTCCCTTATTTGGTTTCATGATCCACCTTCCTTTCCTATCAGTTTCCATCATTGGCAGCCCTTTGTTGCTGATCATCTTGCTGCTCTGTTGACATTTCAACACTCCACTCCTCCATCTGACACCATCTGCCCATCAACCCCTCCTCACTTGGGTGCTGCTGCCACTTACCAACTCTTGCCCCATCTCTTTACACTGACCATCACCCCTCTGCTCTTTCAGTTCAGTTGAAGAGTCCCAAAATGTTGACAGTCCACTTCCCAACACAGTTTCCGGCCAACACTGAGTTTGTTAGCAAATTGCTTGATGCTACAGAAATGTTACACTATCAAGTGAGGTGCATCTCAGCAGTGCCTCAAGTAATTAAAATATTAATTGCTCCAGGATTCTCATTCCCCGAAGATTGTAAATTTAAATTTCTCTGCCATTTGAAGTACTTAAAGATCTGATCATGTTACATCACTTCTCTTATTCCGACAAAAACAATTTTACATTCCAGGAAATGTTTATGAAATTAAGATGTGCACCTTTTCATTCTTGGCATGTTGTTTGAGAAACGTTTAACCTGCTCCATGATATCAATGTTAGAGGACACCACAGCTGTTAGAAGACAGTGTTGGGAGAAATGAAACCTCCACTGCTGTTAAATCAATAGGGCAACCTTTTTCTAAGCACGGTGGGACATCTTTTGACAGCAAAATCTGAACCAAAGTGTCAATAAATATCAGAAAATATACCAAAATCTGCACTGCAATAGCTAATTTCAGCAGAAGTACAAATACCACACAAGCTCCGATCAAGAAATAATTGCCTGTGGTCAGTCCATAGTGTTGCAAGGAGCAGTCAGAGTAGGTTCAAAGATTTTACTCTGCTGAAACATTAAAAGAGACCTGCGATAAATATTACATGTGTGTGGTATTAATTTCATTTTATTCAACTGAACCAGGTCTGCTACATCCTTGGCTCAGCGACAACATAAGCAAAGTTCGAAGGCAAGGTGCTAAAGTCATAGTTTAAAGACAATGCATGATCTCCCAGCACTGAAACGCTTGTTTAGTCAGAGCTGGTTACTCAGATGAGACAGTAAATGTTAGGTGGACAAATAGATAGAGTGACATAATTCAAAGAGTGGCGATGCCTTCCTGGCCCATTGATTTACAATTAGAATCAGAGCACAAGAGGAGGGTCTTCGACCCACCACATTCATGCACCCACCAAGCATCCATCTATGCTAATCCCACTTACTAGCACTTGGGCTGCAGCCTTTTGTCTTGGTGATTCAAGTACTAGGCTACTCAAAAGTAGTACGTTGTGAATACTGTGCCACATCTCAGAAAAATAGTCCAAAATTGCAATCATCACATGATTCCTTAATGACCTACATTTTATCACAAAGTGGTTGTGTATCAATCATCAGTGTTTAATTCACTCGCCGTGCCTTCATGTAGCAAAGCCCAAACAGCAAACAATTTGGTTTGAAAGTGGTAATAAAGTAATATTTTCAACGCTCGATGAAAAGATGATGATCTCCAACAAGTGAGTGCCCAACTATTGTCATTTCACATTCAATGTCATTACCAGGGTAGAATCCCCCATCAACACCTTGGGTACAATCAATAATTATCAATTCAAATGAAGAAGCTACCTAAGCATCCTGGCCAAAAGAGGTAATCAGAATCTGGGTATTCTTCAGATGGTTCAACTCATGATTTCCCAGAACCTCCTGATTATCTACAAGACACGCCAAGGCCGCGGTGAAATACTATATTTTCTCATCTCAGGGAAGTATTTTAGGACCGAGATGAGAAAATCAGTTTTTTACACAGAGTGGTGAATCTGTGGAATTCTCTGCCACAGAAGGTAGTTGAGGCCAGTTCATTGGCTATATTTAAGAGGGCGTTAGATGTGGCACTTGTGGCTAAAGGGATCAGGGGGTATGGAGAGAAGGCAGGGATGGGATACCGAGTTGGATGATCAGCCATGATCATATCAAATGGCTGTGCAGGCTCGAAGGGCCGAATGGCCTACTCCTGCACCTATTTTCTATGTTTCTATGGTTGTGTATAGTATTCAGCAGCTCAACACCTTCTTAAACAAAGCAGTCTAATTGATGAACCAAATCTAATTTGATGGTGCATGCGAGGCAGCTGAACAAGATGAGAGCCCATGATATCAAAGAGAAGATACAAACATGGATAGTACAAATAAAGGTGGCCTTTTCTGGTTGCCGGTGACTAGTGGTGTTCCACAGGGGTTGGTGTTGGGTCCATTATTCTTCACATTCTCCGTGGATTGTCACCATGTTGTGGTGGAGAAGCTTGTGAGGACCTGAGATCCTGAGAGCGATGCCGCCTGGAACTATGCTCCTGGTAGGGCTACCCATGGCGGTAAGGTCGAGGAGGAGGTCTCTGACAAAGAGCAATCCAACCAAGACCTCAATGGTGGAACAGGCGGAGGACGATGGCTGACGATGGAGCGTCGCAACGGCTAGGAAGGTGGATGAAGGCTGCAGCAGAAAAGGGTCTCCGGTCATCTTGGACTCCATGCCACTGGATCCTGTCAAGGAACGAGGGGTGGCTGCCTGTGCACCAGTCTCCCCTCGTTAAACAAAGTCACACACAGTCGTCCTCCTTAGAGCACCCTGGAGGGATGAAGGAAAACACCAAATGCAAACCTCCACTGACGTGGTTATTTGGAGCGCAATTAGGGCACAATGTTCACGTAGAAAACTGGTGGCCATCCACTGCATTCTGACCTATCGCCAGCCGTCTTGACTATTGGCTTGCCACTGGATCCTGATAGACCGGGACGAGAGAGTGAAGCTGATGATTTGTGCAACTCTCCCTCACTTTAATCCAAGTCAAGCGCATGACTTCAGGACCCATATCACCTAACTGGGCGAAGCAGGACCACCACGGGAGCGCGTGCAGCTGGGAAGGGGCGCACCGCAGAAGCTTAGAGGAAACGCACCGTGCTCAGGCCACTTCGGCTTCTACTGCGGCGCCCACCCAGCTGTGTCCCATATGTGGGTGAGCCTTCCGGGCCCGGATCGGTCTCACCCGTCACCTATGGACCCACAAACAAAACCACTGAAGTCTTGGTCTTCTTCGAGTATGAAGGACGAACAACAACTCTTCACATTGTATATTACTGATTTGAATTGATGGCTTTGTGGCCAAGTTTGCAGGTGATACAAAGATAGGTGGGGGACAGGCAGTATAGAGGAAGCAAGGAGTCTGCAGAAGGACTTGGACAGGTTGGGAGAGTAGGTGAAGAAATGGCAGATTGATTACAATGTAACAAAATGTGCGGTCATGCTCTTTGATTGTAGGAATAAAAGCGTAGACTATTTTGCTAAATGGGGAGGATTCAGAAATCAGTGGTCCAAAGGAATTTAGGTGTGCTGGTGCAGGATTCGCAAAAGGTTCATTTGCAGGTTGAATCAGTAAGGCAGGCAAATGCAATGCAAATTCATTTCAAGAGGTCTAAAATATAAAAGCAGGAATGTTACGGTGAGACTTTATAAAGCGCTGGTCAGACTGTATTTAGAGTATTGTAAGCTGTTTTGCACACCATATCTGAGGATGGATGTAGTGGTGTTGGAGAGGGTCCAGAGGTGGATTCCAAGAATGGTCCCGGGGTGGACTGGGTCAATGTATCATGAGTGTTTGACGGCTTTGGGCCTGCACCCACTGGAGTTTAGAAGGATGAGGGGCGGACCTCGTTGAAATTCAGCAAATAGTGAAAGACCTGGATAGAGTGGACGTGGAGAGAATGTTTCCACTAGTGGAAAAGTCTAAGACTAGAGGGCACTCTGAATAAAAGGACGTACCTTTAGAAGGGAGGAGAGGAATCTTTTTAGTCAGAGGGTAGAGGATCTGTGGAATTCATTAACACAGACAGCTGTGGAAGCAAAGTCATTGGGCATTTTTAAAATGGAGATTGACAGGTTCTCGAGTAAAGGTGTCAAAGCTTACAGGGAGATGGCAGAAGAATAAGGTTGAAAGGAAAAAGATAGATCAGCCATGATTGAATGGGGGAGTAGACTCGATGGTCCGAGTGGCCTCATTCTGCTTCTATAATTTATAATTCAGCCTACAAGCTGTTGCCAGGAAATGGGATAAATCAGTTCCTAAGAATGCTTCCTGCAGCAGAGATAGAAAATAAAAATTAGCTCCAAACTTCCCAATATTTTAATTGAGGCAACTTCTGTTCATCAAGTAATGATTGCAAAGCAAACCACCCCATAATCTGTAGCATCTAAAATTCCCTTTGAACAAACAGTATACAAGGTAAATACAGAGACACGTGTCATTTATACAGAAGTATGTAAAAGTGATACCAAAAGGTGCCATTATATTCTATGCCGAGAAATTCCAGTTGTGTCTGGGTTTAATTCAATGTAACTCTGAATAATCTTGCTAGCCAAATAGAACAAGTTGTCCTACAACTTTAGGCTGTGCACGCCATACGCTAGTGTAGCAATAGCACCTCCAATCACGCAGGACCCTTTCAGTACTACAATGCTCAGAACAACTTAGTACAGTTTGGCTTTTGAATCTCGGCCCAGAATGAATGTTGCAACAAAAACTAGATACTTTAATTGTACTTTAAATTGAGGTGAATGTAAACTTCTATTATGTTGTAGGCTCTCTGTTCAACAACATATTCCTCTTAAGACACATGGCAGACTAGAACACAATAAACCAAAGCAGCTTCAAGCCAGCATTTTTCCAGAACTACATTCTACATTCCAGAACCAATTGGTAGACACCATATTATGACCAGCCTTCAAGTCGCAAAGATATCACTTTCACCTTCAAGTATCTGATTGCAATTATTGAAAGTGAAAATTAAGAAACAGAATCTATTTTTTTCTTTATGCAGATGGAAGAATGAGCAAGGACAGGAACTCATTAACATTCCATTCCACAAGGCACACCTGCATCACACTAGGATGGTGTCAGAGGCCATGGTAGAGAGGTAGACCATCCCAGACGAAGAAACGGGGTCCATTTTAATATGTTCTTAAATCAAATTTTGTCCACGGCAGAAACTGCACAAAAATCTTTTAAAATGGAAATCATACCACTACAGCATTTATAATGAATGGCATCAAACACATAGAAGAAAGAACAATCAACAGACAGAGAGAGAACGAGAGAGCGAGAGAGCAAAGAGTAAAAAGGAGAATAAAGAGAGGAATGAACACATTTACACATGAATTTAATATTACAGGAGCTCATTCTTATATACAGGTGTCCATGTGTCAGGTCTTGCATCAAGTACCTTCACCTTGAAAAGCATCAGCTATATCACCGTCCCAATGCTGAAATTGCATTTTAATTAAAAATAAACTCGTGCTCAATTGAACACGTTGAATGCAAACAATCTTAACATTTCATCCTTTTGCCCTGCAGCTCTAATCTAGGTTTTTGTATTAAGTCCCCTTTCCAAAACTATTACATTGACACTACAGGACAGTTCCATGAAATGCAGCAAAAATATCTGGCCACTGGAAGATCTCTACCTTCCCCATTAAGTTATGTTCATGTCCAGTGCTCCACATTGCAGCCTTTCCCCTTCTGATAATTTCTTTAATACTGAAGCAACACTTCAGTTAATTATTTCACATCAATTTTAATCTCTATTCCCTCCCCCCACCTCCGCCCCAAACAATTAATATGTTTTAAGTATCACAAATCACAGTTGCAATTGGGAGGTAAGGAAGTGTCCCGACCTGAAATATCACTTATCCATGTTGTCCAGAGATGCAGTTCTGTGTATCTACATTTTGCGGCAAGCAGCGTCTATTTAGTCTCTACATATTAAAAAGAACTCATGGCTGAAACAACAGCCAAATCCCCTGATGATAATCATGATTTACTCAGCAAGTCATAGTGATTGAAGGATAATTATATAAAGTATACAAAGTTCAGCTTAATCATTAAGAGCAATGCATCTCTGGATGGAATTGGGAACCAAAGATCTTACAGCGGAGCAAGATGGTTCACTGCGCGAAAAAGCTGTAGTAGGTGATGGGTAATCTTCAGCGCCATTTCCGTAACCGGCTTCTGTCATGGCGTCAAGCTAATTCAGGGAGATTCTACTATATCAGGCTGAGAGATTAAAGGATAGACACAAAATGCAGCGGGTCGGGCAGCATTTCTGGACAAAAGGAATAGGTGACATTTCAGGTGGAGACCCGTCTTCAGATTGAGTCGGGGAAAGAAGAACTCCCAGACCCAACTTCCACCTTCACATCAGGCTGCAAATAAATAATTATCAGTGCAAGCAAAGATCTTCTCTCGCGCCCTTTGCGAATCAAAAACTTGCACGTTGTTATTTACCCTTGGGTCGCAAACCCAAACCATGATAATTAATGCCCCCATTTAACTTCTTTAGCCTTCTATTTTCCAAACCAGTCAGTAAATCTGTTCTGCATTCTCTCTAAATAAACTTTCTTGATGTCATAAAAGTTTAAAGTCAATATAGAAATCAGAAACCTACTTAGGCAAAGAATTGGACTGGTAATCAGGCCAAATACTAGATTGGTCTTGTTTCTCTGTATTAGCCCAATTCATGCATGCATTTTTATTACAGCTCTCAGCTGGCTTATCCCCCACTACTGACTGTCTCTCTCCCCCCCACTACTGCCCCCAATCAATATCCTCTCCTCACATCCACACTTCTCTGGACCAGATGTAGAGGACCTATCGCACTGGCCCAACGCATACCAGACCAATTTGCATTATCCAGATGTAGAAAGGCCACAGGCAGTATACCCCCAAAATACTGTGATAAATTTTGTCAGCTGGTAAAATTTCACCAACCGTGAAAGATATATTAAACTGTTTACATCAATAATGTCTCACTCAAATTACCCATGAAACACTTTACCAATTGGTACAGAATGCAGAATAATATTTGCACTTTTGTTCACTCAGATCTTTGGAGTTCCCAAAATTAGTTGCCTATAGCAATGAGAAAGATAATAGTTTTCAGTAAGTTGGTCTGGACCTCCATTCAGGTCTTCCAATGCCCAGACCACTCACTCTACATTTAGAATTAATTTTGAATAATGTGAAAACATTCAACATTTAAAGCCTCTGATGTGAGCAGGTGCTTGCATTGTAATTTAGACCATCCTATCTGGGCTCAGTAACCGTCATGCACTGGTATCTGTACCAGGTACACAAAGACATTTGACACAATTGATATTTGCTTACTTGGACATGTTGTGATACATGCTCGTTGTACTTATCCACGTTTTTGAATCCTCGATCACAAGTATCACAGAAGTGTGTGAATATTGGGTCCCTTTTTTTCTTTTTCTTCTATTGGAAAGTACAACAGAAAAACAAGTTAAGCATGCAAGAGGGATGATGACAAACCAGAGTTTCTAGGCTCGGTTTCTCCTCCCCCCCCCCCCCCCCCCCCCCCCCCCCCCCCCCCCCCACACACCCACCCACACACACACCCCCCCAGCCCCCCCCCCCCACACACACACACACACACACACACACAGACACATCTTCCCCCCAGTCCCAGGTAGAAAATTAATATATTAATATAAGCACGCAGAATTCTGTTTTTTTCAGTGCAATTTTCAGTGCGATTTCAAAGTGATGTTGTGCACAGTGTAAAAACATTGCTGGGAGAGGGTAATGATCACACTGTTTTCTACTTTTCTTATTTATTGAATGTTCAAGTTTGTCTCCTAGCAAATTGCAAAAACACAGCAAACCTTCCCATTACATTGAAAACAGCTGCTTGCTTGGAACAGTTGGCTGAATCTAGATGCGTTGGAGTCAAAATGTTCAATCCCTCTTCCAGCACTTCAGCAATAAATCAGACCAACACCAAGGAAAACGCGAAAACATTCAGCCCCTCTTGTCCGAGCTGTCATTCAGATCATAAATGACCAAAATATCTTTGGCTAATAAAATGCTATCAGAATCAAAATTAACAATTGACCCCCAGTATCAAGTACTATTTGGGGCTAGAAATCCAAAACGTCCACCGTCTACTGTGTGGCAAAGTTATTTCCTAATCACTCTCCAAAGGGCAAAAATGCTGGAGAAAGTCAGCCGGTGAGGCAGCATCTATGGAGCGAAGGAAATAGACGTCGCCTATTTCCTTCGCTCAATAGATGCTGCCTTACCTGCTGAGTTTCTCCAGCATTTCTGTCTACCTTCGATTTTCCAGCATCTGCAGTTCCTTCTTAACCTCTCCAAAGGGCTCTCGCTTTTGCCACACACTATACCATAGAGCTCAAGCTCCTACCAATGGAAAATGTTTCTCAAGATTTAATTCCCCATAATACCATAGAATCCAATTTCCAAGGTAAACAACCCAAGTTTCTATAGTTTCTCCTTATAATGTATCTTTAATTGTAAACACAGTACTCCTCCCATGGCCAATATATGCACCTTAAGGCCTGGGGCTCTGAACTGTTCGGGGCATTCTGGATGGAATCTGAACAATGTCCCAGAGCCAAAGAGAAATGTTTGTGTCCTATTCCCCTAAATACGAGAGCCAATATTCCACAAGCTTTTGATTACTTTCTGTGCACAACCATGATATTTAATGATTTACTTGTGCAAATCCATGTTCGTTTTTGGCTTAGAGAGTGTTTTAATTTGTCATCTGAAAAATAACTTGCTAGCATTTAAAGTCAAAACTGAATGACCACACATTGTGTCCGCAGCCAGAGTTAAAAAGGCCTTTGCCAGCGTCAATCCACGCAAAGCTGCAGGGCCGGACAACATTCCTGGATGCGTTCTAAGAGACTGTGCCAAGCAACTGAAAGATGTCTTCACAGACATTTTTAACATCTCACTCAGCCAGGCAGTAGTGCCCAACTGTCTTAAGAGTGCCACCATCGTCCCTGTCCCGAAGAAACCAAACCCAGCCTGCCATAATGACTTTCGACCAGTGGCCCTAACACCCATTGTAATGAAGTGTTTTGAGCGACTAGTTATGCAGCACATCAAAAATAGTCTACCTGCCGACCTAGACCCACTGCAGTTCGCCTACAGAGCCAACCGATCCACAGAGGACGCAGTCTCAACAACACTGAACCTCGTATTGTCACATCTCGATCGGAAAAATACCTATGCCAGGATCCTCTTCATAGACTTCAGCTCTGCTTTCAATACAATCATTCCGCAGCAGCTGGTGGAGAAGTTGGAGCTATTGGGGGTTGATGCTGGCACATGCAACTGGGTCCTGAACTTTCTGTCGCAACGGCAGCAGACAGTCAGGGTGGGCAGTAGGACATCAAAAACCATAGCCGTGAGCACTGGCTCACCCCAAGGCTGTGTCCTAAGCCCCCTTCTGTTTAGTCTGCTGACACACGACTGTACTGCCAGACTCAATAACAACTTCATCAACAAATTCGCTGATGACACAACAGTGGTGGGTCTCATCAGTGACAATGATGAATCGGCATACAGGATGGAGGTGGAGCTGCTCACAGGTTGGTGCAAATCCCACAACCTCATTCTTAACGTGGGAAAAACTAAGGAGATGGTGGTTGACTTCAGGAGGGCGGGGAAACATCACCATACACCTCTGCACATCGACGGAGCTGATGTGGAAAGGGTCAGCAGCATGAAGTTCTTAGGACTACATCTGTCTGATGACCTGACGTCCACGGCCAACACCACAGCTCTGGTCAAGAGAGCCCAGCAGCGACTTCACCATCTCCGAAGACTATGTAAAGCAGGCCTCCCCACCACACACCTACGGACTTTTTATAGGGGGACTGTCGAGAGCACACTGACATACGGCATCACTTCCTGGTTCGGGAGCTGCAAGGCGTACGAACGGCACCAACTGGACAGGATAGTGAAGACCGCAAGCAGGATTATTGGTGCTCCACTCCCCTTTCTGCTGGACATATACAGGAAGAGATGTATCAACAGAGCCATCTCCATCATCAAAGACCCTTACCACCCATCGCATGACATTTTCTCCATCCTCCCATCTGGGAAGAGGTACAGGAGCATTAGCTGCAAAACCAGCAGGATGCTCCTCAGCTTCTTCCCACAGGCTATAAGACTGTTAAATGGACTTTGCCCCCTGCCAAGTATCGCGCACAAACCCCCACACTGCAGCAGAGCCACTGTTGTGCCGCTGCCGGTCGGAACGGCTGTTGAATGCTTAGTAGAGTGTTAAATTTGTTCATGACATGTATTTTTTATTTTCATTTCTATTTATTTTTTCATGCACACTGAATGGACACTGGTTGAGCAACGTTTTTTTGTTTCCTCTGGGTATGCGAATACTCAGGAAATGACAATAAAGATATACAATACAATACAATACAATTTGCTTCCACTAAAATATTTGTCCAGTTTTACTCATTCATTTTAGCCCAAATCTACTCAAATTACTTCAGTTTCCTCACGCCTTGGCCAATAGATTTCAAGCCCACTTGTAGTGATGAAAGAGAGTTGGCTGTTTTTCAGACTGGATTATAGATGATGATGATGATCTCAAAGTCTCTACGCTAGGACCACTGCTTTGTAAATAGTCATTGTTTGAAAGCACAGGGTTATCTTTCCAAATAAGTAGATGACACAAAGTCTCAATACAACATGAATATTGTGGAGGAGAGTAGACACAAAATGCTGGAGTAACTCAGCAGGACGGGCAGCATCTCTGGAGAGAAGGAATGGGTGACGTTTCGGGTCGAGACCCTTCTTCAGAGTAATAAATTCTACAAATAACAGGTAGCCGAACAGAATAGCTGCAAATGCAAATTAAATTTAATACAAAAGTACTTTGGCAGAAAGGATAGTCAATTCTGGCTAAATGGGACAAGTCTCAAGAGAGCATCTGTTCCTGCAGGAGTGCAAATCCAAGAAAGTGAAAAGGCACACTGAAAGTAAAACATATACAATCCGGGCAATCATAGGTATTGGCATACACAACAAATGTGGAATCTGCACAAAACTGGTCACCACATTGAGGAAGAATAGGAAGCTTCTGGTGAGGGTGCAGAGAAATTTAGGAAAATACTTCCTGTGAAATCAGACTAAAGAAGTTGTGATTATTTTGTCTGCAGCAAAGCAGATTAAAAGACAGTGGAGCACTAGATCATGCCTTGGTTAGGAAGGATAGGTAGTATTAATCAATTCTCATTCAAAACCAGGTGTAATATTTTGCAACATTGGATGAGGAAATCACTTACCACAAAAATGAGCTGCCTACCTAAACTAAATATGCTGCAGGAAGTCATCTAGAAATGAAATGTGGGACTTTGACAATACCTGCTGTTGTTGTCTGGTGTCATATTGATTGATGTTTGGGGACCAGTGAGCTGATGCTTGCTGGTTCGGCCACTTCTGGCAAAACTGGCCATGGTTACCTGGTTTCATTTAAAAAAAAATGGGGAAGAAGGGAAAAGACGGTTAGGGTCTACATGAACATTTCACCAAACTCAAGGGTGAGTCATAAAGCGTGTAAACAGGCCCTTCAGCCCAACTTGCCCACGCAGACCAACATGCCACATCTACACCAATCCAACCTGCCTGCATTTGGGCCATATCCCTCTAAATCCTATCCCCGACTGATTATTTAACGAAGTTAGCAGATAGAATTAAGTGTTCGTAAAGAGCTAAAGTGAACAACATGCTGTTGGGAAATACAATTCAATACATATTGTGAAGTACATTTAAAAATCTCACAATGGGCATGTCCTCCACACTGAAGCAGCCCTGGTATGCCACATTTGTATCTAGCTCTTGACCCAAAACTTCAGTCTGAAGAAGGGTCTCGACCTGAAACGTCACCCATACATTCTCTCCAGAGATGCTGCTACCCCGCTAAGTTACTCCAACTCTTTGTGTCTATCTTCTAGCTATCCTAAGTGCATTCGAATTGAATATCCCCAGAGGCAGTGTGGCTTCATTCCACTGCATGCAATGCATAATTTTGCAAATTATGATACGTTCAGTAACAAAGCAGCTGGAAAAGTTAGGATAGGTTAAGACTCAAGAGGTGCCTTCTATGTAGTTTTTTTTTTTTTGGCGGTTGGCAAACAACTTTTTAGTGCATTACCGCCACCAACTGGTATGGAGTGTGGATCAAATAACATTATATTCTTTTGTAAAATATCTATTAAATCAAATTGTACCTTTTCTTTTCTGAATCGTTCACTCATTTGTTTTCTTTCTTCCTCATACCTCTCACAATGTATAATGACATGCTCTATTGTCTCTTCTTGCCCACAGTATTCACATCTGCCTGTATTATGCTTGCCTATTATAAAAAGTGTACTGTTCAGATCAGTGTGTCCAAATCTGATTCTTGAAATTACTGTCTCCTCTTTTCTGTTTTTCCTGCACATCTCATTTCTCCCACTTTCCTCTGGACTCTGTAGAACCACCGTCCTTTCCGCTCTTCCTCCCATTGCTTTTGCCATCTTTACTTCAGTCTTTGCTTAATAATGTCTTTGATTTCAGTTTTACCTATGTTAATACTTAAATCAATCTTACTTCTTTTTGTTACCTTATCTGCCATTTCGTTTCCTCTAATGCCAATGTGTGCTGGTACCCATAAAAATATGACTGTAAGCCCCATCATTTGAATTCTGAATAGTGTTTGTTGTATTTCAATCAAAATGTCTGGTCTACTATCTGAATGGCTGTGCTGTAAACTCTTTATTGCCAAACTTGAATCTGAACAAATAACTGTCCTTAAAGGCCTGGTATCCTCGACCCACTGTACCGCTAACAATATTGCAATCATTTCACCTGTGTATACTGAGACCTCATTATTGATCCTCTTCCCTACTTTGATGTGAAATTCTGGTACAATAAATGCTACTCCTACTTTATCTACTGAATCTTTTGATGCATCTGTATAAATTTGGACAAAGCTGTAGTATCTGTCAATGTATTCCTGTATGATGAATGAATTATACATACGTTGTTTATCCTTGTTTTTCTGTTCTAATATTGTAAAGTCTACTGTTGCACCTGGAAGTATCCAAGGTGGAATTGAAGGTAGTGGAACCGTTGGAACCACATTTAATTGTGCTATGCTGATTTGTAATGCTCTCTGGGTCACTGTCCATCCAAAACGTTTTGTTTCCCTTCTCTCCTTTACCCAGCATGGTTTGACAGTAACTTGTGTTGGGTGTTCCTGATTGTGGCCCTGTAGGTTAATCCAGTAATTCAATGAAAGCTGTATCCTTCTCATCTCTAGAGGCATCTCCCCCATTTCAACCTGTAATGCTGCTGTTGGAGTTGTTTTTATTGCACCTGTACATATTCTCAATGCCTGATATTCAAGAGGTGCCTACTTATCAAAGAAAGTAAAGGTTTCATAATTTCTCTCTCTCTTCCCCCTCCTCCCCTGAACCCTGACTGACCTTGCACCAGTAACACCTCCCCTCCTCCACCTGAATTCCTTCCATGAATTTCACAATGTGCACGTTTTCTATCCTCGAGGTTCAATTTGCAACTCGGCATCCTTTTGGATTCACACCTGTCTTTTCACCTTTGTCCTTTGTCCAACAATCTGCCTATCAAAAAGTCCCTTTGCCTGTGTTCAGAACAGGGATGTAATGCTGAGGTTATACAAGGCGTTGGTCAGACCACAGTTGGGGTACTGCAAGTAATTTTGGGCCCCATGTCGGAGAATGTGCTGGCACTGGAAAGGGGCCAGAGGAGGTTTGTTTACAAGAATGATCCCAGGAATGATTGGGTTTACATATGATGAGCGTTTGAAGGCACTGGGCCTGTACTCGCTTAGAAGAATGAGGGGGGACCACATTGAAACTTACCGAATAGTGAAAGGCCTGGCTAGAGTGGATATTTCTACTAGTGAGAGAGTCTAGGACCAGAGGTCATAGCCTCAGAATAAAAGGACGTACCTTTAGGAAGATGAGGCAGAATTTCTTTAGTCAGAAGGTGGCGAGTCTGTGGAATTCATTGTCACAAAAGGCTGTGGAGGCCTGGTCAACGGATATTTTTACAGCAGAGATTGATAGATTCTTGATTAGTATGGGTGTCAGTGGTTATAGGGAGAAGGCAGGAAAAAGGGGTTGAGAGGGAAGGATAGATCAGCAATGATTGAATGGCAGAATAGATGGGCCAAATGGCATAAATCTGCTCCTATGATTTATGAAAATTAGAGATAGGTTACCCAAGCGAAATGTGTGGTGTTGTACTTCCAATTTGCTTGTGGCCTCAAAAAGGTCAGTATGGGAACGGGTGCCAAAGTGGTTAGCAACCAGAAGATCCAGTGGTGGACTGAGCGCAAGCGATCAGCAAACCTGCTGCAAGTCTCCCCTTTCTTGATCTCCGTTTCCACCACAGGAGGCTTACTATCGACTAACATCTACTACAAATCTACTGACTCCCAGTTATCTTAACACTTCCTTCCATCCTGCCTCAAGCAAAGACACTGTCCTCTACTCTCAATTCCTATGTCTCCACAACAACGGTTCGCAAGATGAGGCTTTCTTTACATCTAAGATGTCTTCATATCAAAAGCCACATCTTGGAAGCAATGGTCCTCATTCTTTAGTGAACATTGCTTCCCCCAGAAATCATAGAGGGACCCCTCATCAGCATATTTTTTATGTCCCAGAGTTCTACTCTCACTCCCTCTCTCCCCGGACAGAGTTCTCCTGGTCCTCACTTTTCACCCCACCCACCTCCAACCCAACACATCATCCTCCAGCATTTCAGTCGCATCCAAAGTGATTCCCCCACTGATCACATCTTCCCATCTCCACCACTTTCCATCTTCCACAGGGACCACGCCATCCATAACTCTTTGATTCTCTCATCCTTCGCACCCTAACCACCACCTCGCCAGGTACTTTCCCCTGCTATTGGGGGAAGACAATTAGTCTGAAGAAGGTCCCAATCCGAAACGTCACATATCCTTTTTCTCCGGAGATGCTGTCTGACCTGCTGATTTACTCCAGCATTTTGTGTCTATCTTTACCATGAGCAATACCTCGAAAGATCTGGCGCGTATAAAGTGGATTCCCCTCGCTAGAACTTTAACATCACCAACAGTGAGGAGAATCATTTTACCCTGAAACTGGCTGCCGCCGCCGGAGTTGAGCCAGGAAGTGTGGCGGTGCCCAGCGACCATACCCCAGGGTGGGCCGAGGTTTAGAGCCGCCGCCCTCCCGTCCCAGGCAGGGGGACACTGCTGTTGAAAAAACGGCGCAGGCGGTGGTGAGAACACCGGAGGTCGCAGCAAGGGAGCCGGCGGGGTGAACACTGGCGGCGGGTAAAATCCAAACTCGTTCATCGCTCCAGCAAGCGGCGGACAATCACCATGTGCCGGCGCTTTCTTTCCACGTTTATCCCCCGACCTCCAGCGCGGCCCGAGCTCTCCCTGGCCGCTGGGGGCGCCCTAGTGGGAGGACCCGACCGGAGCCCATCTTGAAGCAAATGAAGCAGAACAGAGTGATCCGGCTTCACTCCCCATCATCTATCTCAACATTGCGTTCAAGGTGATCTGATTCTGTTTTGAGAAAGAAAAACGACGCGCAGGATGCGCTCTGTTGGTTATATTGTAAATGCCTGTGGCGGCTGTTGAGGAGGAGAGGTCGCCGACGGCGGCGGGGACGCGGGCTCGGCTCGGCCCGTCATGTCTGAGGAGAGCGCGCTGCTGATCGGGCCCGCGCTGCCGCCCGGCTACAGGTCGCGGGGGCCGCAGGCCGAGACCGAGCGCCGGCGCCGCCCCAGGCCGACACTTGATAAAACAGGTGGGTGGGTGCGCTGCGATCGCCGGCCCGCTCCCCCTGCCCCCCTCCGGCTGTATAGTGAGGAACTAATTGTAGATGCTGCTTTACACCGAGGATCGACACAAAATGTTGGAGTAACTCAGCGGGGCAGGCAGCATCTCTGGTTGGAAGGAATGGGTGCCCCGCTCCCCCTCCAACTGCATCCCACCGTTCACTGGCGGTGGGAAGCTGGCAGCTCACGGGCGGGCGGCGGGTATCACATTAAGGCGTCGAGTCACAGGAGGAGAATCATGCATTAAAGGTTGATTGGACGTAGGTTCCCAGGTGCAATCTGAAGGAACAGTTCGGGGAGCGAGGTACACGAGTTTAGGGACTTCACAGCTGACCGTACAGCAGCCGTCAATGGTGTGATTGCTTATCATGTAAACGTAGGAAAAGGAAACAGAACGCTGGAGTAACTCAGCATCTCTGGAGAAATGGGTGACGTTTCGGTTCTGAGGAAGGGTCTTGGCACGAAATGTCATCAATTCCTTTTCTCCAGATATGCTGCCTGACTCCCCTGGTCAAATCCAATTAAAAAAAACTCCCCTTCATTGCTAAAACGACGCTGAATGCAGATTAAATTCCCCACAGTGCATGGCACAACTGTGCCAATCTATGGCACCAATTGTGCCATAGAGTCTAAAATCTCTGCTACTGACATCTATTTAAAGGTACACAGAAACTAAACTTTCACCTGCGGACTGAAACTAGCAATGGTGGCCAGACTATTATTAGATGGAGCCATAGTTGGTATCTTGAGAGCCTCGCCATCACAATAGTTAAATTAATTCACTTCACATGCTCCAACTCAGACCTCAGCATCAGGTCCCCTCAATATCGGCCCCATTGACACTTCACACTGCCTTGGGAAAGCAGCCAACATTATCAAAGATTCTTCACACTGGTCACTTTCTATTTCCTCCTCTCCCCTCAGACACAAAATAAAAAAACTTGAATACAAATACCACCAGATTCAAGGATGGCCTCTTCCTTGCTGTTATCAGACTCTTGAACATGCTTCTCAAATGCTAAGATATTCTCGATCTTCTAATCTTCCTTATTGTAAACCATGCACTTTTTTAAATCTGCACTTTCTCTGTAGCTGCGATATTACATTCTACACTGTTTATTTTATCTTTTGCACTACCTTTTGTACTTGTGTATGATTATGATCTGCCTGGATAATATGCAAAAGTTTGTCTCTATCTCGATACAGAGACAACATTAAACTAATACTAATACAAATTACTTGTATCTGATGATGTAGAAAATCAGCCAGGTATGTTCTTTACTGGACGTTCTACGCTCGCTTTGATAGGGAGAACATTGATGTGCCTTCCCGAGCCCCATACACCTGGTATTACAGTCACAGTCACAGAGGCCAATGTCAAAAGATTCTTCAGGGGGGGTGAACCCTCGGAAAGCTCCTGGACCTGATGGTATACCCGGTCGAGTTCCCAAAACCTGTGCAGACCAATTTTGCGGACATTTTCAGCCCCTCATTGTGGTCTGAGGTTTCCACCTGCTTTAAGGGGGCATCAATAATACTGGTACCCAAGAAGAGTAAGGCGAGGTGCCTCAATGACTATCGACCAGTAACACTAATGTCCGTGATGATGAAGTGCTTCGAGAGGTTGGTTATGGTGCATATCAACTCCTACCTCAACAAGAACCTTGACCCATTACAGTTCGCCTACCTTCACAACAGGTCAACGGAGGATGCAATCTCACTGGCTCTCCTCTCCGCACTGGACCATTTGGACAATAAAAACACTTATGTCAGGCTGTTGATTATAGACTACAGATTGGTGTTCAATACCATCATCCCCTCCAAGCACCTCAAGGCTGTGTGCTCAGCCCCCTGCTCTATAGTCATGACTGTGTAGCCGGTCATAGTGCGAACTCCATCATCAGGTTCGCCGACGACACCACCATTGTTGGACGAATTACAGATGGTGATGAGTCAGAGTATAGAAGTGAGATCGACTGATTGACCAAATGGTGCCAGCACAACATCCTGGCTCTCAATGTCAGTAAAACCAATGAACTGATTGTGGACTTTGGAAGAGGAAAGATGAGGACCCACAATCCTGTTTATATCAACAAATGGTGGAAAGAGTCAAAAACTGAAGTTCCTGGGCGTGCATATTTCCGAAGATCTTTCCTGGACCCAGCACACTGATGCAATTATAAATAAAGGACATCAACGCCTCTACTTCCTGAGAAGATTATAGAGATTTGGTATGTCAGAGAGGATTCTCTTGTACTTCTACAGGTGTACAGTAGAGAGCACATTGACTGGTTGCATCGTGGTCTGGTTCGGCAACATGAACACTCTGGAACGGAAAAGACTGCAAAAAGTTGTGAACACTGCCCAGTCCATCCCCACATCGAAGGGATTTATTGGAGTCGCTGCCTCAAAAAGGCAGCCAGCATCATCAGAGACCCACACCATCCTGGCCACACACTCATTTCACCCCTGCCATCGGGAAGAGCCTGAAAACTCTAATGTCCAGGTTAAGGAACAGGTTCTTCCCTACAACCATAAGGCTATTAAACACTACAACCTCATAATCTCTGAACTTCAATCAACCATTATTATTTTTATTGCACTACTATTTGTTATTTGAGTATGTGTCTATGTATATATGTGTGTATATATATTTATGTGTATATATATATATATATATATATATATATATATATATATATGTTTTTAAATTTGTGCAAAAACAGTGCCCTATATCGCTAAGATTTTTCCACCACCTTACTCACCGTTCTCCTCTCCTCCAAGCGCACCAAGATTTGTTCCAATTGGTGGAATATTACAAAAGTTATGAAGGTTTAAAAAAATCATGAGATCAGCAGATTGGTCTTCTCGCCTGTCATTCACCACGCCCCTTCCGGCACCCGCTGTCAATCACAGGGGCAAGGAGAATAAAACCCCGGAGACGGGGCTAAGTCCAGAGTCCTATCCAAGACAAAGCAACCTGGTGGATTGATATCCCATCCACTGCCCTAAACATTCATATCTTGTGTCAGAGCAGCACCATGGCTACAGTAACTCACGAAAACCACAACCTCTACCACCAAGAAAGGCTTCAGGTGCCACCACTTGACTTTCAAGTCACACACAGTATTAATTTGGAAATATTTTGCCATTCCTTTACTGGTTTTAAATCCTGGAACTCCCTTACACAATAGCATATATGACTATCATCACTAAAAAACTGTAGAGGTGTTAAGAAGGTAGCTCATCAACACCTTCTCATGGACAATTTGGGAAGGACAATAATTGCTGGTCTTGACAGCATTCCCAGACCTTTTTAAAAAGCAATATATTTCATAGTGTGCGATGTGTAGGTAAGAACTAGAGATGCTGGTTTAAATCGAAGGTAGCACAAAATGCTGGAGTAACTCAGCAGGACATGCAACATCTCTGGAGAGAAGGAATGGGTGACATTTCGGGCCGAGACCAGACATGCCCTCCTACTTAAGACAGACATGAAATGCTGGATAGCTCAGCGGAACAGGCAGCATCTCTGGAGAGAAGTAATGGGTGATGTTTCTTGACCCGAAACGTCACCCATTTCCTCTCTCCAGAGATACTGCCTGTCCCACTGAGTTACTCCAGTATTTTGTGTCTATCTTCAGTTTAAACCAGCATCTGCATTTTCTTCCTACACAGATTAATTAATCGTGATGGATTTAACATTGATTCTCTCTTTGCAGAGACTGCCTGACTTAATGAGTATTTCCAGCATCAACTGTTCCTGTTTTAGATTTCCATGGTATTTGGAATATTTAATTCTAAGCTCTTGTTTCCATGTAACCATGTTTCCGTAATGGCCGTTAGATCAAACCTGTAGTTATACAGTGGTGGCTCAGTGGTTAAATTATCAAGAGTAATAAACCAGTGGAAAGTACTAACAAATCCATGACATGAGTTCAAGTCATACAATAACAGGGATTAAGAAAATGGTCAATTAAATAATCTGGAATTTTAAAAGCAGTTGTCCATGAAATTTCACTTGGTTCATCGGTGTTCATCTGCAGATACAATTGACCGTTCTTACCCAGTCTGTCCTATATGTGACTCAAAACCCATGCAAAATAACAAATTAATGGAAATAGCTTAGTGAGCCTTTCAGTTGTACCACACCTCAAACATTTAAATGTTAATACTGAACCAAAGACCCCATATCGATTGAACACAGCAAAGTCACTGCCAGCCAAAAAAAACACAAGTGACTCAGCGAATCAGGTAGCATCTCTGCAGAACATCGATGGGTGACGTTTAGAGGGAGTTAGATGTGGCCCTTGTGGCTAAGGGGATCAGGGGGTATGGAGAGAAGGCAGGTACGGGATACTGAGTTGGATGATCAGCCATGATCATATTGAATGGCGGTGCAGGCTCGAAGGTCCGAATGGCCTACTCCTGCACCTAATTTCTATGTTTCTATGACCCCTTCAGATAAAGTTCTCCTCTTCACTGTCAGCTAAATTAGACCGCCAACTAAGTTGGAAAAAACTCTTTCCACCATCTACAAGGCACAAGTTAGAAGAGTGATGCCTTGAAGATGAAGCTAGCCACTATCCATGACAAAGCTGCTCATTTGATTTCTACCTCATCTACCATCCTAAACATTTATTCCCTTCAATATCAGTGCATCATAGCAGCAGTATGTGCACACCACAAAACACTACTCACTCAAGCCACTCCAACAGTACCAAATACACCTGTGACCTCTTGCATCAAGAAGGTTAGCAGCAAGTGCTTGTATCTCTTGTAATAAACAGCCCATAGACAACAGTGTCCGCATCCTGAAAAATGAATATAAACAAATGCTTATCTTATTTGTGCCATTAAGTTATCTCTCTTGTTGCAAACGGATTGTGCTTTCAGATAAAGAACCATTAATTTTAACATTTTATCATTTTCTCCGTTATGATCTTATTTATTGATGCACTATTACCAGCGTACAGTCTGTCTCTTCCTGTCACACTTGACTCACCATTCCTAAATTGCTACACTGGTCAATGACTTTGACTGTGATGTGTAATTTATAGCTATAAATCTCTGAAGCTTGTGCCCTGCAGTTTTTAGTTTAAAACCCTCCCTGTAACTCTAATTATTTGATAAATTAGGTCTCTGACCCACCAAAGTTCGTTTTGTGCCCCTTGCACATGACCTGGCGATAGGGAAATTGTGATCTGAGGAGTAATGCACTTTAATTTGGACCGCAATTGCACCGACTGTCAGCTGAAGCTTTTTCTTAGTTTTACCTGTGGAATTGGTAGTGTTGGCCACTAAAAATAAATCCACCGTCTCGAATACCACCCCAGCTACCAGCAGCTGTCCTTAAATTTAACAGCAGGCAGTCTATTAGGTACATCTTCAAGGTTCCTTTCAACTCTCCCTACCTGAGTGATCTCCGATACAACAGTGAGATTACTCTTATTTGGAAATATTCACAACATTCTGTGTTGGCCACCTATCTGGTTGTCAATTAAATTCTTCCTTTTCGTAACCAGTAATATATCTGAACCATCATTAATTGTCATCTGCCATCTGAATAATATTTCCAGATAATTTACCTCTTAATATATTGCTATCTGCATCTCAAACTCTATCTCAGCAACTCTGAGGCGAGGTTTCACAGAGTAGAGATGCTGCAAATATGATTACTCAAGATCACTGGTCTCCATTAACTTAAATATGTTGCAGTAATGTCGCATATTATTTTCTGCTTTCCTTATCAAATCATGTTTTGTATATTTAATCAGCTATTGATTTCATACTTTTACTTTGAATGAAATTAATTTATCTAATAAAATAAGATAGTTTCTCTTTTAGTTTAAACATTCCTCCCGACTGGACTACTGCAACGCACTTCTCCTTGGTGATGTAGCTCCACCTACATCAACCGACTCCAACTGGTCCAGAACACAGCCGCCTGACTCATCACCCACACCAAATCCTGGCATCACATCACTTCAGTCCTCAAACAACTTCACTGGCTTCCGATCTCCCACTGGATCACCTACAAAATCCTGGTCCTTACCTACAAAGCCCTCCACCATCTGCCCCCCATATCTCACTGACCTCCTCTCTCCCTACCAACCCTCACGGTCCCTCAGATCCACATCAGCCGGTCTCCTCTCCATCCACAAGTCCAACCTCCGCAGTTTTGGGGACAGAGCCTTCTCCAGGGCAGCTCCCAGGCTCTGGAACTCCCTCCCCCAACTGATCCGCAATTCCGTGTCCCTCACCATCTTCCAGTCCTGCCTCAAGACCCATCTCTTCACCTCTGCCTATCCTTAGCCCCACGTCCCCCTCCCTTTTCATCTGTGCTTGAATTGCCTCATATTGTGTTTTGAATTGAATTCTGTCTTTAATTTGTGTACTAGTCATGTCTCTACTATTTATTTCATTCCCCTTACATGTTTTTCCTCTACTTGCTAAATTTTTGTAAGTTGTCCTTGAGACTCTTGAAAGGCGCCCATAAATAAAATGTATTATTATTATTATTCCAAACTTGATGAAAACAAACACAATACTAACCTACATTTGTGTTGTTCATCTGATTAAAAAAACTACCTTGGCACTAGTCTCTAATTTATTGTATCCTTTTCTCTCTAACTTAATTGATGCACTTTATATCCTAACCACATTCACTTAGCTTCTTTGCTGCCTATCTTTGTTCCCCATCCCCACAGCTGGGTTCATGCCACTCCCACATGGATGTGTATCAATCAAACTGAGAAAATTAAGAGTATGTAGACTTGAATGTATCCATAAACAAGATCAAGTTCCTGCTATAAACAGGATCAAAATCCTGCTGATGTGCTCAACTGGGTAGCAGAACTATTAAGTGAATTGCTGAGCGTCAGAGACTTCAAGGTTGATAGAGGAAGAGTGAGGGAGAAGTTTCAATTTCTGATCAACATCCGCAGTGCCTACTGAAGACTATACTTTATAACTGTGTTTTAAGCTAGAATGAGAAGAATTTTTGATACAACATTATATAACAGTTGCAGGACCAGCATTACCTCCGGGATTTCGGTCAACCAAAAGTTCAGAAAGTTCAGATAATGATGAAGTTATCGACTGCACCAGTGAGAGGAAGCAAAGCTCAGCCCAAGACTTAAGGAAACCTAACAGAATAGCTATGGAGGAGAGTAACGGCAAGTCAAGAGACAGGTAAAGCATGGATGGGTTGATGCTTGATGTGATCATGTTGAAACTATGGTTGTATGTACTTTCTCTTAATTGACTAGCTGAAACATGTGTGCAGTTGTGATTGTGTGCTGCTCACTCTTCATGTTCCCATGTATAACATGAATGCCGTGCCAATATGGTGAAGCCAGATGCAGAGCGCACATTGTGCAGCGTTGCAATCTGTGTTGATCTTGTTTGTGGGGTAAGATTAGGTTGATCTAGTGTTGCAGTGTGGATTGGTGATCCCGGATGTGACCTGGACAAGATGGCGAATAATGCGCCATGTAGACCATGTGCTATGCATTTAACTACATGGCAGTACGCTGCAGATTGTGTTATGTGAACTACATGTTATTTTTATATTTAAGCCCACATAACCGTTCATCATTGTCAAGTGTTGTTTGACTAGTATGGGTGTCAGGGGTTGTGGGGAGAAGGCAGGAGAATGGGATTAGGAGAGAGAGCGAGATCAGCCATGATTGAATGGTGGAGCAGACTTGATAGGCCAAATGGCCTAATTCTGCTATCACATCACCTTATGACCATATGGCAAATTGCTTCTTCTAGATTTCTGTCTGGTAAACCTTATTTGTACTGTTTTCAATGTTTTAACTCCCTTTACATAATAAGACCACGCTATTCTATATGTAATTTTCAGTGCCCTATTTAATAATGTCCTTTATATATCAGGTTAGGATAAGGTCACAAGCCATAAAAAGTCAATTAAGAGTGAACCTTGACACTGAGAGATTCAAGGCTATTCAGCTATAGCTATCATCGCACTACTCAATCCTTGCCATTATATGCGTTCCTGTAAACAGATTATGATGCTTTCTCAGAGCTGGATGGCAGGAAGAGAGAAACAATGAACCCATAGGGCAGAGTGAGACAACAAGAATTGGGGGAGGAAGGAATGGAGAAGGGGGGGGAGGAAGAGATGGGGTGAGAGCTGAGGGAGAGAGGGATGGAGGGAGGGAGAACAGAGGGAGGGAGGGATGAAGCAAGAGCTGGGAGATGGATCAAAAGCTGAAGAGGGCTGAAGCGAGAGAGCTGGAGAAGGAGAGAACAAGAATTGAAGGCGGGAGGGAGGGGGGGGGGGGGGCGGGTAGAGAGAGTGAAAAAGAATGATAAATAAGGGATTGACAAGTTATTGGGCCAGGAAGAGAGAGAAAGGGATAAAGAGAGCCGAGGGGAGAGAGACAACCCAAGTTATGGCAAAAACAGGAAAGCAGACTATTATCTAAATGATGGCCGACTAGGAAAAGGGGAGATGCAGCGAGACCTGGGTGTCATGGTACACCAGTCATTGAAAGTAGGCATGCAGGTGCAGCAGGCAGTGAAGAAAGCGAATGGTATGTTAGCTTTCATAGCAAAAGGATTTGAGTATAGGAGCAGGGAGGTTCTACTGCAGTTGTACAGGGTCTTGGTGAGACCACACCTGGAGTATTGTGTACAGTTTTGGTCTCCAAATCTGAGGAAGGACATTATTGCCATAGAGGGAGTGCAGAGAAGGTTCACCAGACTGATTCCTGGGATGTCAGGACTGTCTTATGAAGAAAGACTGGATAGACTTGGTTTATACTCTCTAGAATTTAAGAGATTGAGAGGGGATCTTATAGAAACTTACAAAATTCTTAAGGGGTTGGACGGGCTAGATGCAGGAAGATTGCTCCTGATGTTGGGGAAGTCCAGGACAAGGGGTCACAGCCTAAGGATAAGGGGGAAATCCTTTAAAATCGAGATGAGAAGAACTTTTTTTCACACAGAGTGGTGAATCTCTGGAACTCTCCGCCGCAGAGGGTAGTCGAGGCCAGTTCATTGGCTATATTTAAGAGGGAGTTAGATGTGGCCCTTGTGGCTAAGGGGATCAGAGGGTATGGAGAGAAGGCAGGTATGGGATACTGAGTTGGATGATCAGCCATGATCATATTGAATGGCGGTGCAGGCTCGTAGGGCCGAATGGCCTACTCCTGCACCTAATTTCTATGTTTCTATGTTATTAGATGACAGACAGAAATTACAGGGAGAGGGAAAGACAGCAATAGTTGAAGACAAAGAGAGACAATAAGACAATACTCGCACCACCAGGAACCTCTACTGTCATCATCATCATCATCTGTTAAATAACTATTTGGGGAAAGGTTTACTGTTTCTACTTTGGCCTTGTTCAAAAACAACAACCCCAGATTTGAAGGATGTCATCCTTGATCCCGAGGGACTACCTAAGAAGATGTTGCTGAGTGCAGCATTCATTATGTGGAGATGCTAGTGTGGACAGCCTGGTCATTTGGTGACATTTCTACATATATCCGTTACGATTGTTGCACCATCAATAATGACAGTACAACATTAACGATTCTGAGTTGATGTTGCTGTATATAGTACATTGCAAGACGATCTTGCTGACATTAGCTTTTCTATGATGATGCTAACAACAGTAACACCTGCAGGAAAATGTGGTTGTCTGATGTTGCTCAGTTCATCGTCAGTTGCATGGTGTGTTGCTGCATTGGGTGTAAGTTGTGTTGTGTTGCCTACTGCAGTAGTTGTAACATTTGGCATACAGCATCATTTGTGTGGTGCTGTATATAGATCAATTGTGTCATGATATGTACTGTATTATGTGGTAATGGTGCTACTTACATCATGAGTTTAATCTTGATGTTGTTGCATTCTGTGGTGATATTGCGTATATATAATCAACCACATGATAATGGTTCTTCATACAGTGTCAATTCTGTTGTAATGTTGCTAATTATAGTGTCAATTCTATGATGTTGCTGCTAAACAGTATAACTTGTGTGATGCTAATGCTGCACTCAGCACTGGTTGACTGATGGCGATGCTGTGTTAAGTATGAATTGCGTTGTGATGTTGCTCTGTTCACTCTCCGTTGCATGCGATGGTGCTGAATACAGCCCCAGTTGTGCAGTGTCTAGTGATGCCATTGCGTAATAGTTTGTATGATAACGCTGTGTTTATTTGTATGGTATTGATTCCATGATAATGATGTTGTCTCTTTCCCCAAGATGCAAGCAACCTGCTGCTCCCCAGATTGAAGCTCCCCAGGTTGAAGATGATAGCGATGATGGATTTTTTGGTCCTGCTCTTCCCCCTGGATTTCCAAAGAGAGAGCAGTCGCCTGAATGGTAAAAAAAATTTAATTAATGGTAGAACACAAAGTGCTGGAGTAACTCAGCGGGTCAGGCAGCATCTGTGGAAAACAAGGATAGGTGACGTTTGGGTTAGGATTTTTCTTAATGGAGCTGTTAATATATTACTTTGCATTATTTATAGGCCTTTTGCCACAAAACATCCAAAATGGCAAATCTAATATTTATATTGACTTGTAGATAACAGGGATGAATTATCATTTATTCTCTATTGAGATGAAGTGGGAATCTTGTTGAAGCACATGCGACAATGATTGAATATTTTGAGAAACATTTTGGCTAAATAACATGGACTTCCCATGGAGGTAAACGTGCCGCTCTCCATTGAGGGTCAAGCATGTGTGTTGAAGACACAGCATTTATTGTGATAATGATTGGATATGAATTTAGTTGTTGGTCAAGTAGTGAATATTGAGCAGGAGAATTCCACTATGACATAATTTTGCAACAGCCACATTAGGTCTTAATTTAACTCTTATAGCAAAGCCAGAACCTTAGCAGTCCAGGCTTGAATGGCTGCCACCCCAACCACACATGAACACTTCTTACATCCCTGTTTCCTTGATGATAGGTTAGATTCCAATGAGAGAGTAGGAAAACCTAGAGCATCACCAGATCTACTAACCTGATGTAGGAAACCCTTTCACGTTGTTAAGACTGATTATGAAAGGAGAATTAAACAAGGTTGTGAGGACTCACTTGTTCTTATTTTTCAGTCCTTTCATAGGACCTGCACTACCGCCTGGCTTCAGCAGGTCAGATAAAGAAACAGAACTAGCTGTGCCCTTAAAGTTAAATGTGCAGGTAAGTAGGATTTATAAAGCCATCCCCTCTTCATTTAAAAAAAAATGCAGCCAATTTTCTTTTACGTTGCCTTCACAGGTGCAGAATGTTATTTCTGTTATTTTTCTACGTTACTTTGCTGCCACTGAGTAGTGAAAATCCAGATCATTCTTCCTTTGAACTTCCTTTCAACATAACAGTGTTTCCAAAGCTATTTTATACCAGTTTAACAGCATAGAGACAGAAATCAAACAGCAAGAGGAGCACATCTCGTATGTATATGTGACAAATAAACTTGACTTGACTTGGCAAGAGGAGATTCCTGATTCCTTCCATTGTTTGAAATGGAGATGGACTCAGATGAAGTGAAATTAATTTCTGTGGGGCTTAGTCTTTGCTAGTTACAGAGCAGTATTTGCAGACATTTGCGATATACATGTGGGTACATGAGATGCATTTGGAGTTAATTAAGAAACCAGGAAAGGATGTAAATTGTAACCCATTCTTGTGCTATACTGAAAAGGCCATTGTATAATAATGTGAATTGTAATTGTTGGCTGACCATTTGGCTATCAGGATCATCACCTGTACTTGATGGTATCTGTATACATGTTGTTTCTACTAAGGTTTGGCTAATAACAGTCAGCCTGTAACCAAGGCTAAATAACTATTATTATTTGATTATATTATTTGAGCAATGTAAAATTATGAGGCTAGACAGGGTAATTATTAAGGGTTCATTTTCTTTAGTAGTCATTTTATTAATGAAGTCGCACAGATTAATTTAATTGGAGACATATTCGTAGAAAAAGCTCCACTCCATGAGTGGTAGGGTTTGGAACTCGCTATCTGCAAGGGTGCTGGCCATATTTCAAAGGTACCTGAAAGAACACTTGACTAGTCATAGTCCACAGGCCTATGAACCAAGATCTAGGATGTACAATTAACCTAGTGTCCAGTTTTGTCTGGCAACGACCCACTGGGCCAGATAACCTGCTCTCACATAAATTACCATGAGTTGCATATATAAATAGTTTTTGAGACAGTTATGTTATATTGCTCCATAACTATGGGATTAAAAGATTTGAAACAAAATTACTATCTAAATGGCGTCAAGTTGGGAAAAGGGGAACTACAACGGGATCTGGGGGTCCTTTTACATCAGTCTATGAAAGTAAGTATGCAGGTACAGCAGGCAGTGAAGAAAGCGAATGGCATGTTGACCTTTATAACAAGAGGAATCGAATATAGGAGCAAAGAGGTCCTTCTGCAGTTGTACAGAGCCCTAATGAGACCACACCTGGAGTATTGTGTGCAGTTTTGGTCCCCTAATTTGAGGAAGGACATTCTTGCTATTGAGGGAGTGCAGCGTAGGTTTACAAGGTTAATTCCCGGGATGGCGGGACTGTCATATGCTGAGAGAATGGAGCAGCTGGGCTTGTACACTCTGGAGTTTAGAAGGATGAAAGGGTATCTCATTGAAACATATAAGATTGTTCAGGGCTTGGACACGCTAGAGGCAGGAAACATGTTCCCGACGTTGGGGGAGACCAGAACCAGGGGCCACAGTTTAAGAATAAGGAGTAAGCCAATAGAACGGAGACAAGGAAACACTTTTCCTCACAGAGAGTGGTGAGTGTGGAATTCTCTGCCTCAGAGGGCGGTGGAGACAGGTTCTCTGGATGCTTTCAAGAGAGAGCTCGATAGGGCTCTTAAAAATAGCGGAGTCAGGGGATATGGGGAGAAGGTAGGAACGGGGTACTGAATGGGGATGATTAGCCATGATCACATTGAATGGCAGTGCTGGCTCAAAGGGCCGAATGGCCTACTCCTGCCCCTATTGTCTATTGTTTAAAATGAATTAAAGGCAAGAATAGGCTTTCTGGCATCTTGTGCTTGCTTTGTCATTCAACAAGATTATGGTTGGTCTTTAACTCTGAGCCACTTTCATTGGGTAGCGCCGCGTGTGGCAGCCTCGCCAGCAGCTGCCCGTCCTTTCACCTTTTTTTGTTATTTTTAGTTTCTAAAAGTATGTTTCTGGAGGTCTTTTAGTCTTTTTTATGTGGGGAGGGGGAAGGGGAAAAAACCGTTTTCTCATCCACTTCCTGGTTGAGAATGTGTCTATTCTCCGAGCTGCATCTTTGCTCCCCCGCCCCTTGCGGCCTACCATCTGGATTGGCGCGGCCTTTCCTGCCGGAGACCAGCCAGGGCTTCAGCAGCGGCGCAGTACTGGATTCCATCGCGGAGTGGGAAGATGCCTTACTGGGGACCGCCGTGTGGAGCTCTGGAGTGCTGGGACTGCAGATTTACACCGCGGAGCTGTGGTTTGCGGAGCTTCCAGCTGCGGGCGGCACTGACTTTAACATCGCGGAGTCCTGGGGACCTCTCTCTAGGGTCGCCAGCGTTGAATCTCCGCCCAGTTCGGCCTGTGGACTTCGGGAGCCGCAGTCTCCAGTAGGAAGTGGCTGATTTGGAAACTCCAAGCCGCTGAGAGTGTTCTCCGTTCCGATGCCGGTGCTCCGATCACCCTGGCGAGAAGGCCTGAAAGATCGGGCCGCCTGTTGCGGAGGGCTCAAAAGCCCCTACCACAGGTGAACAATGAAGAAGTGGACTGAACTTTATTTCCTTCCCTCACAGTGGGAAATGTTGATTCTTGTTTATGTTTAATTCTATCGTGTATTGTGTTTTTATTCGTATGGCTGTATGGTAATTCAAATCTCACTGTACTAATTGGTGCATGTGATAATAAATGTCTCTTGAACTCTCTTGAACTTTCCGGCACTAATCTCATATCCCTTGATTCCCCTAATATCGAAACATCTATAATTCTCTGTCTTTAATATACTCGCAACTAAATCTTCACAGGGCTCACGTATAGAGAATTCCAAAGATTCGTTGCCTTCTCGGTGATGACATTTATTTTCACCCCTCTCCTGAATGGCTAATCTCTATATTTGAAAATGCGAGGCCTGATTTTAGATACTTCGGCCAGGAGAAACATCTCTGCATCCATGTTGTCAAGCCCAGTAACTATTGTTATACATTTCAACCGCTCATCACCTCTCAACTTCTTACTTCTTAGCTTGACTCATCACTTCTTAACTTGAAAATGTATAGGCCATTTGCTGTATATAATAACCCTTCCCATTCCACGAGTGAAATGATTGAACCTCTGCTATGTAACGCTTACTCTATTACAAGACAGGTAATGAGATCCTGGGCCCTCACATAACTTTTTTTCTCTGTTGTCAGTCGGGCAACCTTGGCAGCTTTTTAGGTTGCCAAATTACAGTTTAGGTGGTCATTTAAGACGGCTTGCATGACACGTGGGATAATGTGCTAGGACGAAGTGCGTAGTTACCAGTCGGAATTATGCTCAATAAAGCATTCACATATTATTTCTGCTTCAACTAAAGTCACAAACTAAACATATCCACCAATATCATGATATATACCACAATGACATGCAGCAACATTATAATACAGTATCTCAACCTCTTTTCACGTTGCAATGAATGGAATTTCTATTATCTCTTTTCACTTCCAACAAAAATGTGGTTGGATGTTTCAGCGTATCATTAACCTCGGGGAGACCAAGCGCAGGCTTGGCGATCGCTTCACACAACACCTCCACTCAGTTCGCAATAACCAACCTGATCTCCCGGTGGCTCAACACTTCAACTCCCCCTCCCATTCCGAATCCAACCTTTCTGTCCTGGGCCTCCTGCAAGGCCAGAGTGAGGTCCACCGTAAATTGGAGGAGCAGCACCTCATATTTCGCTTGGGCAGTTTACACCCCAGCGGTATGAACATTGACCTCAAATTACATATAGTTCCTGCTTTCTCCTTTCCCCTCCCCTTCCCAGCTCTCCCTCAGCCCACTGTCTCCGTCTCTTCCTTTTGTCATCCCGCCCCCCCCCACCCTCACATCAGTCTGAAGAAGGGTCTCGACCCGAAACGTCGCCTATTTCCTTCCCTCCATAGATGCCTCACCCGCGAGTTTCTCCAGCATTTTTGTCTACCCATTCACACAAGTTCTGTTATTCCACTTTCCTCACCCACTCCCTACACATTTGGGGCAATTTTACAGAGACAATTTAACCTACAAAGCCAATGCGTCTTTGAGATGTGGGAGGAAAACAACACGCTTGTTGGGAGAATGAGCAAATTCAACACAGACGGTGCCCAAGGACAGGATCGAACACAGATCTCTGGCGTGTGAGGCAGCAAATCTACAAGCTGTGCTACTATATTTTGTTTTCCAACACACAAAAAATTATATGTTGATAACTTTGGTTACTAAAGAAAAGAAACTATCCATTTTCAGTCTTAAATCTCTAAGTGCAGTCATATATGTTGCCCCCACCTATCACCTCCCTACGCTCCCCCTCTTGACTCCATTTAATCAATAACCCCTCACCTCGATCCATCTAACACTTCACAGCTGTCGTGCTGCCTCTCTCCCTCACATCGAAATAGAAAAAATGTGCAGGAGTAGGCCATTCGGCTCTTTGAGCCAGCACCGCCATTCAATATAATCATGGCTGATCATCCAAAATCAATATCCCATTCCTGCTTTCTCCCCATATCCCTTGATTCTGTTAGCCCTAAGAACTATACGTGACTCTCTCTTGAAAATACCCAGTGATTTGGCCTCCACTACCTTCTGTGGCCGAGAATTCACAACTCTCTGGGTGAAAAAGTTATTCCTCATCTCAGTCCTAAATGGCCTACCCCTTATACTTAAACATCTTTATACTGGCTATTCCCCCTCTATTTTTTCAGTGCAGGTGAAGGGTCTGAATCCAAAATGTCGACTGTCTATTTCCATTCAGGGATGTTGCCTGCGCAGAATTCCTCCAGCAGCTCTCTTTCTGTTTCTCTCTGCAGCCTGAGCTACAATTTATATTTTATTTCAGATCGCTTGCATCTGGAGTATTTTATTTTTGTTTTTAAAACTGGATGTTTCGACTCAATATAATTGCCATACAACTCAAGAATAAAGAAAATCTTTATTTCAGGTTGTCTCAAAGTACATCTGAGTCTGATTTAATTTTTATTTGTGATCACCAAGTAGAGTAAAGTAGCAACCAATTCTCTACTGGAAACAACATCATTGGGATAAATGACCAGAACTTTTGCATGAATATTTTTAGAGGAATCTCTGAGGAGAAATTGCGTGTTATATAACATTTCATATTTCATACACCTCTGAGAGGACAAGTGGGGTGCTTTATTTAATGCTCCATCGAAAAAGACCGCACTTCCAGCCAGTCAGCACTCCTTTAATATTGAGCTGAAATGTCATTGTCTGATTTTACACCTGAATCTTGGCTGGAACCCAAGAAATTCTTTTGCCCTGACAAAGCTACAGCTCATCATCCTGTCACTTTGTGCTAGGTTCCCAACGTGGGGGGTCAGAACTATTCCAAAATTCAAATAGTTTCCAGTCTCATGATGTGAAAGTATTTGATTGTGTGAGGTTAAATGTACTTCCAACAGTAGTGTTGCTACGGAAAACATTTGTTTAATAGACTGCAAGGTACTTAAAGCACCGCCCCTTTTGCTGTTCCATGTCCACAGAATAATGGATCCCATGACTAAGCTCTATGCTTCACAACTCTTTTGTGTTTTACAGACTTCAGATGAAGACAGTGATGGGGAGATGCTGATTGGCCCAATCCCCTCAAAAGACGCAGTTGAAAGCAGTGTGGTGGCAGATATTGAGCGAAGGTCGAACAGAATGAAGGAAAAGTTGGTCTCTGGGGACATGGTAGTAACTCCTTCCAACAATTATTGTATATGGCATGTAGAGTTGTATGCTGCTTAGAGCAAAATCATTGGCTCCAGTGTTCTCCCTGCCTTAGGATCATTGGCATTCTGCAGATTCTGAACCAGCCTGACAAATCTTTTCACACCATTGCAATAAAATCCCGACAGGGTGCAATATGTTTCATTTAATAATCTTACAACATTTCCTTGGTTGGGGAAATGTACTTTATTAGGCTCAATTTTGGTTTGGCAACATGCATGTATCAAGTTCATCACCAGTGGTGATGAGTCAACATACAGGAAAGACCTGGTTAAGTGGTGCACAACAACAACCTCTCGCCCAACAAGTGACAAGAACTGACCATTGACTTCCGAAAGGGGAAGTTGGGAGACCATGCACCAGTTTTTATTGGTGGGTCAGTGGTGAAGAGTTAGCAGTTTCAAATTATTGTGCATTAACATTTCAGATGAACTGCCTTTGGCTCAGCACATAGATGTAATCACAAAGAAGTCATGCCAGCGCCTTTACTTTCTTTTGACGTTTAAAGAAAGCCGGTAGTCTTGGAATAGTCCAGCAAACTTCATCAGATGTACAGTAGACAATAGACAGTAGACAATAGGTGCAAGAGTAGGCCATTCGGCCCTTCAAGCCAGCACCGCCATTCGCTATGATCATGGCTGATCATCCACAATCAGTACCCCATTCCTGCCTTCTCCCCATATCCCAACTCCTCTATCTTTAAGAGATCTATCTAACTCTCTCTTGAAAGCCTCCAGAGAATTGGCCTCCACTGCCTTCTGAGGCAGAGAATTCCACAGATTCGCAACTCTCTGTGTGAAAAAGTTTTTCCTCATCTCCGTTCTAAATGAGTTACCCCTTATTCTTAAACTGTGGCCCCTGGTTCTGAACTCTCCCAACATCGGGACCATGTTTCCTGCCTCTAGCGTGTCCAAACCCTTAATAAACTTATATGTTTCAATAAGATATCCTCTCATCCTTCTAAATTCCAGAGTAACAAGCCCAGCCGCTCCATTCTATCAACATATGACAGTCCCGCCATCCCGGGAATTAACCTCGTGAACCGACGCTGCACTCCATCAATAGAAAGAATGTCCTTCTTCAAATTTGGAGACCAAAACTGCGCACAATGCTCCAGGTGTGGTTTCACTAGGGCCCTGTACAACTGCAGAAGGACCTCTTTGCTCCTATACTCAACTCCTCTTGTTATGAAGACCAACATACCATTCGCTTTCTTCACAGCCTGCTGTACCTGCATGCTTACTTTCATTGTTTAAGAAGGAACTGCAGATGCTGGAGAATTGAAGGTACACAAAAAAGCTGGAGAAACTCAGCGGGTGCAGCAGCAGCATCAGTCTGAAGAAGGGTTTCGGCCCGAAACGTTGCCTATTTCCTTCGCTCCATAGATGCTGCTGCACCCGCTGAGTTTCTACAGCTTTTTTGTGTACCTTTGCTTACTTTCATTGACTGATGAACAAGGACCCCCCAGATCCCGTTGTACTTCCCCTTTTCCCAACTTCACACCATTGAGATAATAATCTTCCTTCCTATTTTTGATACCAAAGTGGATAACATTTATCCACAATAAACTGCATCTGCCCACTCACCCAACCTGTCCAAGTCACCCTGAATTCTCATAGCATCCTCCTCACAGTTCACACTGCCACCTAGCTTTGGGTCATCTGCAAATTTGCTACTGTTACGTAATCCCTTCATCTAAATCATAAATATATATTGTAAATAGCTGCGGTCCCAGCATTGAGCCTTGCGGTACCCCACCAGTCACTGCCTGCCATTCTGAAAGGGACCCGTTAATCCCTACTCTTTGTTTCCTGTCTGCCAACCAATTTTCTATCCATGTCAGCACTCTACCTCCAATACCATGTTCCCTAATTTTGCCCACTAATCTCCTTTGTGGGACCGTATCAAATGTTTCCTGAAAGTCCAGGTACACTACATCCACTGGCTCTCCGTTGTCCATTTTCCTAGTTACATAGAAACACAGAAAATAGATGCAGGAGTAGGCCATTCGGCCCTTCGAGCCTGCACCGCCATTCAATATGATCATGGCTGATCATCCAACTCAGTATCCTGTACCTGCCTTCTCTCCATACCCCCTGGTCCCTTTAGCCACAAGGGCCACATCTAACTCCCTCTTAAATATAGCCAAACTGGCCTCAACTACCTTCTGTGGCAGAAAATTCCAGAGATGTGTGAAAAATGTTTTTCTCATCTCAGTCCTAAAGGATTTCCCCCTTATCCTTAAACGGTGACCCCTTGTTCTGGACTTCCCCAACATCGGGAACAATCTTCCTGCATCTAGCATGTCCAACCCCTTAAGAATTTTGTAAGTTTCTATAAGATCCCCCCTCAATCTTCTAAATTCTAGTGAGTACAAGCCGAGTCTATCCAGTCTTTCTTCGTATGACAGTCCTGACATCCTAGGAATCAGTCTGGTGAACCTTCTCTGTACTCCCTCTATGGCAAGAATGTCTTTCCTCAGATTAGGAATGTCTTTCCTCAGATTAGGAAAGGCGTGCATCCTCAAAAACTTCCAGAAGATTAGTCAAGCATGATTTCCCCTTCGTAACTCAATGCTGACTCGGACCGATCCTGTTACTGCTAACCAAATGTGCCGCTATTTCATCTTTTATGATTGACTCCAGCGTCTTCCCCACCACCGATGTCGGGCTAACTGGTCTATAATTCCCTGTTTTCTCTCTCCCACCTTTCTTAAAAAGTGGGATAACATTAGCTACCCTCCAATCTACAGAAAACTGATCCTGAATCTAAAGAACATTGGGAAATGATCACCAATGCATCCACAATTTCTAGAGCCACTTCCTTAAGTACCCTGGGATGCAGACCATCAGGCACTGGGGATTTATCAGCCTTCAATCCCATCGGTCTACCCAACACCATTTCCTGCCTAATGTGGATATCTGTCACCCCAGATCCTCTGGCTAGTACATCAGGAAGATTGTTTGTGTCCTCCTTAGTGAAGACGGATCCAAAGTACCTGTTCAACTCATCTGCCATTTCCTTGTTCCCCATAATAAATTCACTCTTTTCAGTCTTCAAGGGTCCAACTTTGATCTTAACTAATTTTTTTCTTCTTCACATACCTAAAGAAGCTTTTATTGTCCTTTTTTATATTCTTGGCTAACTTACCTTCGTACCTCATCTTTTCTCCCCGTATTGCCTTTTTTAGTTATCTTCTGTTGCTCTTTAAACATTACCCAATCCTCAGACTTCCCGCTCATCTTTGCTGTGTTGCACTTCTCTTTTATTTTTGTACTGTCTCTGACGTCCCTTGTCAGCCATGGTCTCCCCTTACTCCAGTTGGAATCTTTCTTCCTCTTTGGATGAACTGATCTTGCACCTTCTGTATTAGAGAAGGTGCAACATCTCCTGCATTAATATCCCTGAAACATATTGTTTTATATATGCCCATCAACTCGCCTGATTATCATGCATCTCGCTAAACCAGGGCTAATTATACAGCAGCCAATTAATCTGCCAACCTCAACTTTGGGTGTGGGGAAAAGAAACAGAGCATTTGGGGAGGGGGGGGGGGGGGGGGGGGGGGGGGGGGGGGGTGCGGTGACAATGACTGCACCCTAGATGTAAATAGAAGGTGTGTTGTTGGGGCGGGGTTGCAGCTATGTTATCTGCTGTGCCGCCACTTAAGATTATTTTGCAAAGTAACACAATGTAATACCTGGAATATGAAAATGGGACTTAATCAATGTATTTCAATGTTTTATTATTACATCTTCCTAAGAATACCTTAGAGACCAAAAACTGTAAAACAAGTGTTTTCTGATTAATGTAATGAAAACATTCCATGTTTTTGCGATTCTTTTATCTGTTCACTATTCAATTGCAGGATAATCAGAATCAGGCCAGAGAGTCTTGGATGACTGAGCTTCCACCAGTGTTACAAAATATAGGCCTGACTGCAAGAACATTTAAGAGGCGTGCAAATGGAGAATCGGCTGACCGCTCCATCTGGACAGACACTCCAGCTGACAGGGAAAGGAAAGCTCAGGTTTGACTGGAATATTTCTAATCGCTGACCAGTTACTGTTATAGTCCAGTTGCCAGTCATTTGGGAGTCACTTTCAAAATAGCACAGGTGTGCTCAACACAATGTGACTAGAAAAGCGTGATAGAAAGGACATTTGAAAGTGTTCAGAAAAAGCAGCTTCAGCAGCAACTTTCAAAAGGGAAGAATTCAGAGTGCTCTGCAGAAAGAGTACAGGGGTGAGAATAATTACCCAAAGTATTAGCATGGTCTAAGTGATCAAATGGCTACTACAGTCTAATTCAACGAAAACCATGACGGGTTCGATGATGCAAAAAATATTTTTGGAACCTGGTGAACAGAATACATTTTTGTCACATTCAATGTTAGTAAGGTCATTATTGTGCTGCAGTTTGAATAATTAATCTTTAACTTTATGGATAAGAAAGGTTTAGAGAGATGTGGGCCAAACACAGGCAAATGGGACCAGCTGAGATGGGCATCTTGGTCATTGGATAAATTGAACCAAAGGGTTAATTTCCATGCTATATGACTCCAACAACATTGTTCCAACTTGTACGCATGTTAAACCTCCCGTGCATCTTCCATATACTGATGCTGATTTTGTATAGTCAGATTTAATATGATATTTTGTGTGCTGGTGTGAAATGAGGTATATCTGAACATCCAATCTCCAGAGAAGTATCTGACTTGCTGTATGAATGGATCCACAGACATTCCTGTCAGGCAGGCATATAACCACAATTGCAGCTTCAGGTACGCTTGAGGGGCTGCATAAAGCAGTTCATTGTCACACTACAGAGGGAATAGTGACTCTCAAGTGGGCAGGACTAGCAGAAAACAGTTTATTTACCCAGCACAGTCTCTTTGTACTTTAGTAAACAGATCTTGCAAGTGAAATCACACCATTATTTCCCTGTAAAGGCAGGATTATTTTTCTTACAAACTGCATTAAATGGAGTTGTGGAATGCAAATTGCATGCATAAAATAATTTGCCGTTTCCTTCTTTTCAAAAAATAATGGGTTAGAAAAGTTCCCTATAATTTCCAGTCGGGCAGAGATGTGTACTATTTATCTTTCTCAGAGTGCAATTCAGCTTTTGGTGATGACGTCTTCATACGGCTTACATTATTTCTTCTGAGGAATTTCTGCCTGATTAACTACATTACCTGTATTTTGCTTACTTTCCACAGGAAGTGCCAGAAGCAAAAAAATCCTCTGCAAAAGATATTGAACAGCCAAGTCTCCCTGAAAGAGACAAACGAATGGCCAAAGAGGTGGCATCATATAATGTGAGCAATTTATTTTAAATCATAGAGCAATGCAAAAATAAGCCATTAAAAGCTGTGGATACCGTTAATCCCGTATGATTCCCACTAATTAGTATTTTGTTTTAAAGAAAACTACTTTTAATAACATTTTGGCTAGTTTCAAATAGCATAGAAAACCTTGTAAAAATCTCAAATTCCTATCGTTGCGGTCACGGTGGCACAGCAGTAGAGTTGCTGCCTTACAGCGAATGCAGCGCCAGAGACCCGAGTTTGATCCCGAATACGGGTGCTGTCTGTACGGAGTTTGTACGTTCTCCCCTTGACCTGCGTGGGTTTTCTTCGAGATCCTCCCACACTACGAAGACATTCAGGTTTGTAGGTTAATTGGCTTAATAAATGTAAAAATTGTCCCTAGTGGGGATCGCTGGTCGGCGCGGACCCGGTAGGCCAAAGGGCCTGTTTCGTCGCTGTTTCTCACAACTAAACTAAACAAAAAAAGATTGCATATGTTTTCTCTGGGTCCTCTGGTTTCCTCCCATATTCCAGATCTGTAATTTAATTCACTTCTATAAATTACCCCAGGCGTGTAGGATGCAAAAGTAGGATAACATACATAGAACTAGTGTACGGGTGATCGATGATCGGCGTGGACTCCGTGAGCCGAAGGACCTGTTTCCACGCTGCATCTATAAACTAAACAAAAGTAAAGGCAGACAAATAACGGGAACATGATGACACTCATCCAAGGGTTTTAAAGGAATTAGTTACAGCGATAGTGAACTTATTGTTTGTAGTTGTTCAAACCGCATTGAACTCTGAAATGGTACCAGTCGTTCAGAAAAGATTAGATGTAACCACATCGTTCAGGATGAATGAAGGATAAAGGGCAGGAAACTATATGCCCTTAGAAGCTCATTAGAAGAATTTAAAGTAACTAAACTTTTGAAAGATCAAGGAAATGAGGACTATGAGGATCTAGCATAGATGTCTAGGTAAGTCATATCGAGTAGCTTGAGGTGCCAGGTGGCAGACTACTATTTTCTTGTGTCATTGTATGTCCATACAGAAGCTTAACTGCGTGGAAACAGGCTGTTCGGAACACCAGGTCTACGCTGACCAGTGATCTCACCCATAGACTAGTTCTATCCTTCAAACTAGGGACAATTTAGAGAAGCCAAGTAAGCTACAAACCTGTAGGTCTTTGGGATGTGGGAGTAAACCGGAGCACACCCATGCGGTCACAGGGAGAACATACAAACTCCGTACAGACAGCATCCCGTAGTCAGGATTAAACCCGGTTTCCAGCCTTGTAAGGCAGCAACCCAACTGTGCTGCCCTATCTATCTGCCCAAGATACTCTATCATAAGTATTATTTTGAATTCAGGAGAACACAAAATGCTGGAGTAACTCAGCGGGTCAGGCAGCATCCCAGTCATCCCTGGAAGACAGGGATTTGTGTCGGGATCCTTCTTCACTATCCAGTATTTTGAAGTGGATTTTAGTACTGTACCAAGAAAGTTCAATCCATGTAACTACAAGATGGGATAGCAGCACATTTGGAAAGTGGTGAAATCATTGGACAAAGTCAGCATGGATTTATGAAAGGTAAATCATGTCTGACGAATCTATAGAATTTTTCAGCTGTAATAGTAGCGTGGATAGGGGAGACCAGTGGATGTGGTGTATCTGGCTTCCAGGACAAGGTCCCACATAAGAGATTAGTATATACAAAGCACAGCACAATTGGGGGTTCAGTATTGATGTGGATAGAGAACTGGCTGGCAAACAGGAAGCAAAGAGTAGGAGTAAACGGGTCCTTTTCACACTGGCAGGCAGTGGTACTGGGACCCCAGCTAATATATATTAATGGGGATGAAGAAGGCAATATCCAAGTTTGCGGATGAACTAAGCTGAGGGGCAGTGTTAGCTTTGAGGAGGATGCTAGGAGACTGCAGGGTGAATAGGCAACAAAATGTTATTTTGGATAAATGTGAGGTATATCATTTTGGTGGCAAAAACAGGAAAGCAGACTATTATCTAACCGATCAAAGAGATCCCTGCATGGTACACCAGTCATTGAAGGTAGGCATGCAGGTGCACAGTAAAGAAAGCAAGAAACATTAAAAGGAAATAGGAGCAGAGAGGTTCTACTGTAGTGGGAGAGGGTCTTGGTGAGACCACACCTGGAGTATTGCGTACAGTTTTGGTCCCCAAATCTGAGGAAGGACATTATTGCCATAGAGCGAGACGGTTCACCAGACTGATTCCTGGGATGGCAGGACTGTCTTATGAAGAAAGACTGGATAGACTTGGTTTAGACTCTCTAGAAGATTGAGAGGGGATCTTATAGAAACTTACAAAATTCTTAAGGGGTTGGACAGGCTAGATGCAGGAAGATTGTTCCCGATGTTATGGGAAGCCCAACAAGGGGTCACAGCTTAAGGATAAAGCTTTAAAACAAGATGAGAAGAACTCACACAGAGAGTGGTGAATCTCTGGAACTCTCTGCCACAGAGTTTTCACTTCATGGCTAAAAGAGGGAGTTAGATGTGGCCCTTGTGGCTAAGGGGAAAAAAGGCAGGTACGGGATACAGTTGGATACAGCCATGGCAAATCGGTGCAGGCTCGAAAGGGCCGAATTTGCATCAAATTTCTATTTCTCTAAGAGTTTTTAACTAGCTCAGCTGTAATAGGACAGTAAATACTTGATGGAAATCAGCACAATGGTTCAAACGCACTACCTGTGCAATGGGTTAAGTGAGTAGAAAAGAGCAATGGCAGGAATGGCAACAAAAATTTTTTTTTGTTTAATAATTTGCTTGACATGCACAGCAAAAACTTAAAAGAAAAGCAAAGCCCCAAGAGCCGGGCATTTTCGTGATCAGGATCTTCAGGTTCACCGGTTCGATGAGGCCCAAAAGAAAGCTTTAATCAAGAAGTCCAGGGAACTGAATTCCAGGTTTTCACATGGAAAAAGCAACATGTTTCTGTAAAAAAAACAATACAACTGGCAAATCGCAGATTTGATCAATATTCAGTCTATAGTTTAATTCAGCTGTAATATTCCTACTTTGGAAATATTGGTTCAAACCAGCATGTATGAGTAGCAAATAATAAAATATTTTTTGTTTAATAATTTTGATCAAAATAAAAGCAAATCCATTTTATTTGTCATTGATGTTCAGTAATTAATATTTTTAAGATCCAATACTTGCCTAGGTACTTCTCCTGCCTGGCAAATTCATCCAACTCATCGTGCTAAGCAAATGAATGTGTGGTGATTCAGGAATGGAACAGGAAATAGAAGCAGAGGATTCCAGGAGGAGATGAATTGTTATCAGGACAGTAAGTGGATTGGATTTATATGAAGGAAAGGTACCCATTCACAAAGGTCACCCGGAAATAATTATGGATAAAGTAGAGTTCAGCCGCAAATATATAGGTGCTTCTTGTCAACTACCTTGCACCTGCTGTGAGCTGCCAGTCTCCTCACATCCCAAAAAGGTATTACAGGCAAACATTCCAACACTGGTGGGGCTGAGATTTTAGGAAAGGCTTTGTACAACAATTTTTTTCATAATACTAAGCTTTGTCATCTGCATGTGGGTAAAAAAATGTGAGTTTATTTACTTTTCCGCATAATTATTACAGGAGGACATTTTTATTTCACATCCCAGATTTGTGAATTCCATAAGCCCAAAGTTCCATCACCCAGGTGGCTGTAACACGGTGGTTATCTGTACTAGGGTAATTGGCCACTTACGGTGAATAAGATTGAAATTCACAACTGGGCAGATCTGCTCAGAATTCTGAAACAACAATGAGGACCTTCCAAAGAAAGCCAACTGTAGCTGTTCATCAATAAGTGAGTTTGGTATTCTGACTGCGCATTGTATGCAGGCTTGTGTTTCGTCCGTAGTCGGGGTCGGCTCTCTGTCGCAGCAGGTGCTGTTGAGTTGCTGTTGGGCCGTCCCCGTCCCCTCCCCGGTGTCCCGTCCCTGTCCGGGGCGGCCCAGTACTTGCAGCCGCTGGCTACAGCTCAGCTCTGTCTGTCCCGCTGGGTTGGTTGGCAGTCCTCCACCTCCACTCCCCTCTCCTCAGTCCAACACCAAGATTCTGCTGAAGATGGGCAGCCGCTGGGGTCATCCTGGTCGGAGAGAGAGTCTGCGGATGGGCTCCTGCCGGCATGGGCAGGCCGGGTGACCACTCGAGCTGCGGGTACTGTTGGTGATGGTGGATTGGTAGTGCTGGCGGCAGCAGCAACTTCCTCCCCCTCCCTTCCCCAGCCCCAAGCCCAGAGTCTGGGCCAGCTCAAACTCCAGATCGGGGCTGAAGGCAGCCCGTAGCGCGGCCCAGTCTAGCGCCGGACCGGACGAAGCTGAGCCCAGGCTGGCGCTCTGGCGGGGTCGGGGGCCTTGCTTTTCCTCTGGGTTGTGGATGAAGTGGCACTGGGTACCGTAGGGGCAGAAGCCGGTGGTGTGCAAGGTACAGGGGCAGCGGCTGAGGCCGTGGGCGAACTGGCACTTGTCGCCGTAGCAGCCCATCGGGGAGCGGGTCCCTCTGGAGTTGGAGCGGGGTTGAGCTGCAGTTGGCGCTGGCTATGGGTCTGGGGCCGCTGGTTTGGTCGGTCCAGGCTGTCGGTTGGCCCAGCGGGAGAGGCGGAGGTGAGTTGGGGTTGACGCTTCTCCGCGCTGGGCTTGGGGGCCGGTGTCCCGTCATCCGGACGTCTCCGGGCGGGGATGGGACACACTCGGGTGGTTGGGGGGGGGTGGGGGGCGGACGGGTCGGGGGACTGGGGACGGGACGGTCCAGTGGCGGTTCGGCAGCGCTTGCGGGTCTCCTCCCGCCCGGTCTTACCCCCCCCCCCCACCAGTTATCTCTCTCCCCCCGCCCCAGTTTCTCTCCCCCTCCCCTCCCCCTCCTACTCGGTCTGTCTCCCACTAAAAAAAGACAAAACAATTCGGACCCAAACTGTACTCACTGAATCTACAGCGCTTTGTTCGATTTTATAGCGTTCGACCTTTGACAAATGCCATGATTCCTTGCGTTTTTCGGAATACCAAACTCGCTTATTGGTCATCTGGTCATCAATTGATACATTTTTTAAATTCATCTTTGGGAAGTGCACATTACTGACAAACGTCAGCATTAAGTGTTCATCCTGAATTACCCTCATGAAGGTTGTAGTGAACCACTTATTGTAGTGAAGGTGCTCCCACAATGTTATTTAACATTGGGATTTTGCACACTTTGAAGGAATTACTTTCCCATGTGTCTGCAGCCATGGTCCTCCTTGGCAGAAAGATTGCAAGAGTGGGATGTGCTGTCTGAGTAGCTGGTTGAGTAAGTGGAATGTAAGTTGTAGTTTGTAACTTTGCAAGCATGTTGCACTGGTGGTCGAGGGAATGGATGTTTAGAATGGTTGCCAGATGGCCAATTAAGCAGGTAGCTTTGTACTGCCTGTATGTAGTTGGATCTGCATTCAATCAGCCAAGTGGAGTGTATTCCGTCACAACCCGTGACATACCTTGTAGATCATGGAAAGCTTTGGAGTTTCGGGAAGTGAGTTGCTCGCCATGGCAGACCCAAGCTCTGAACTCTTGTAGCTATGGTATTTATGTGACTGATGTATTTGGTGTTTTGGTGGATGTATTTCAGGAAGTATTCAACAGGGTGCCTCACAAAAGGCTAAGGCACAAAAACCCAAGGTGTTGCAGGTAATATATTGGCATGGACAGAAAATTGACTAACAAGTAGCATGTAGAAATAAGAGGCTTATTTTCAGATTGACAACCTGTGACTACTGGTACCACAGCGATCCATGCTGGACCGCAAATTTTAACAATTTCTATTTCTATTTACGACTTGGAGGAAGGAAACAAATGTAGAATCGCCATATTTGAGGGCGACACAAAAGTAGGCAGGAGGGGAAATTGGAGGAGGATGGAAACAGTTTACAGCGAGATACTGACAAATTGAGTAGGCAAAGATTACAGATTGAGTAGGCCAAAAGTTGAGAAATAGAGGATAATGCAGGAAAATGTTGTTCATTTTGGGAGGAAAGAGGAAAAAGTGTTGTGTTTACTTGCGCATTAAAGAAAGCCAGTGTAGAAGGCAGAAAGCAAAAGGGAATTAATGAAATATTGGCCCTTCAGAAGTTGGTGCAGAAAAATAATTAAGCCCGAGTCTCTATATGGCATTAGTGTGACCACAAGTAGAGTATTGTAAAGTGTCTTGGTCCCCTGTTCAATGAGAGATACTAGTTCACTGGAGGCAGTTTAGAGAATGATCTCGGCCATGGAGGCATTGTCCACAACGAAAGGTTGGAATAAGCAAGTTTGGTATTCTAAAAAACACAAAGAATCATGGGAATTGTCAAAGGTCATTTGTGATAAAGAAAAAGCGAACTGGCTGTTTAAATTGTGTGTAAATTGTTAACTATTCTACCAATGAATTAATTTAGAATTCTGTCAACTCAATAGCTTCCTTTCTTGTTCTGCTGTTCATAGACTACTTACACAGTCCCAGTTATTTCAGTTCAGTAATCTGCAATTATGAGATATTCAAAAAGTTAAATAATTTATTATTTTCATTTAATCCTCAATGTGTTTGCTACTGGAATAAGAAAATATTACTTGAGTGTGGAAGGAAATTTGCAATCCTTATCCAAACTTGCGTTCTGCGACACCTTCCCCAATTATGTACTTTATTCAACGAACTCCCGGTAGCGGCGGCGCGCACGGCGTAGTGACGCCCCGGCAACGGCGGCGCGCACGACGTAGTGACGCCCCGGTAGCGGCGGCGCGCACGGCGTGGTGACGCCCCGGCAACGGCGGCGCGCACGACGTAGTGACGCCCCGGTAGCGGCAGCGCGCACGACGTAGTGACGCCCCGGTAGCGGCAGCGCGCACGACGTAGTGACTTCCCGGTAGCGGCAGCGCGCACGACGTAGTGACGCTCTGGCAGCGGCAGCGCGCACGACGTAGTGACGCTCTGGCAGCGGCAGCGCGCACGACGAAGTGACTTCCCGGTAGCGGCAGCGCGCACGACGTAGTGACGCTCCGGCAGCGCAGGCAGGCGACTATTGAGGTGGCGGCCATGAGCGAAAAAGGGGAGCTGGACTTGACCGGAGTGAAGCTCAACACTGGCGTCTGGCTGGTGAAGGTGCGTTAGGAAGCGCTGGCCGGCTTGCGGGCCGGGAGTCAGGGGCTGTGGGAAGATCAGCGTTTCCTTGAGATAACAAAATGTAAGGCGGCCCCTGGGTCGGAGCGATGGCTGCTGTTGCTGCCTCCGCACCGGCAGCAACTCCCGGCCCTCGCCCCGACCTTTTGGCTCATCGCACCAGTGGATTTGGCCGTCTGCACCGTCTTCTCTGGATTGATATTGCACCAACCTGTGTAAATCTCAGCCCAAATCTCATTTATTCTTGTTGAGGTTACTGTCCCCTCATTGTATACACCTTTCCAGGTCCACGTGGGTATTTAAATCCTTCTATGAAGTTAGTACTTCATAGAAGTGAAAGAAGTACATCAAGGACAAAATCTCTGGTCCAAAAGCACTGATTATTGGATCGTCACATCTGAATTCACATTTCACTTTGTTCAGACCATCTGGGGAAGGCAAAAACACTCAAAGACCCTAATACAGAAAATTATAGTATACTAGACCAAAGGGGACCCGTTGGGTCCCGTCCCCTCAACGTGGAGGAGGAGGATGGGGGGGGGGGGGGGGGGCTGGTGGCCTGTGGCGTCACACACACTAACCACCCCTCACACACAATAACCACCCTGCTTGATATTGGAGAGAGAGGGGGGGGGGGGGGAGGGGGCAAGACCCCCTGCTACACGGGTGGCTTTAAACTGAATAAGGGGTTGGAGTGTCGAATGGGATAGTGGAGGATGGAGTAAAAGGGAAAGGGTTTCTTAAATGTGTGAGCGTAGAGACCGAGGGGTGTAAAATGAGGGTAGAAAAAATAGGTAGCAAGGTGAAAAGTAAAAGTGGCAGGCAGACAAAACCCGGGCAAAAATCAAAAAGGGCCACTTTTCAACATAATTGTATAAGGGGTAAGACTGTTGTAAAAACAAGCCTGAAGGCTTTGTGTCTCAATGCAAGGAGCATTCGTAATAAGGTGGATGAGTTGAATGTGCAGATAGCTATTAATGACTATGATATAGTTGGGATCACGGAGACATGGCTCCAGGGTGACCAAGGCTGGGAGCTGAACATCCAGGGATATTCAATATTCAGGAGGGATAGAGAGAAAGGAAAGGGAGTGGGGTAGCGTTACTGATTAGAGAGGGGATTAATGCAATGGAAAGGAAGGACATTAGTTTGGAGGATGTAGAATCGGTATGGGTAGAGCTGCGAAACACTAAGGGGCAGAAAATGCTGGTGGGTGTTGTGTACAGGCCACCTAACAGTAGTAGTGAAGTTGGAGATGGTATCAAACAGGAAATTAGAAATGCGTGCGACAAAGGCAAAACAGTTATAATGGGTGACTTCAATCTACATATAGATTGGGTGAATCAAATTGGCAGGGGTGCTGAGGAAGAGGATTTCTTGGAATGTATACGGGATAGTTATCTAAATCAACATGTAGAGGAACCAACGAGAAGCAGGCTATTTTAGACTGGGTATTGAGTAATGAGGAAGGGTTAGTTAGCAATCTTGTTGTACGTGCCCCCTTGGGCAAGAGTGACCATAATATGGTTGAGTTCTTCATTAGGATGGAGAGTGACATTGTTAATTCAGAAACAATGGTTCTGAACTTAAAGAAAGGTAACTTTGAGGGTATGAGACGTGAATTGGCCAAGATTGACTGGCAATTAATTCTAAAAGGGTTGACGGTGGATATGCAATGGAAGACATTTAAAGACTGCATGGATGAACTACAAAAATTGTTCATCCCAGTTTGGCAAAAGAATAAATCAGGGAAGGTAGTACTGATGAAGCCGAATTTTAGTTAAAAATATAAGAAGATATTAAATTGGCTTCTGGGCTAGCTTACGGCTTATATTTAGTGTCAAATTAGGCTTGCCTTAGGTTGCGGGTGTGTGAGATAATAAATCCTATAACATTGTCTCCCAAGTGAGGAAGTGACAGAGAGGAAGAGAGACATAGCTAGTCACATCTTTGTAAACAAATGGCCTATGTTTATGAGGGACCAAGTGACAGAGAGGAAGCAGCGAAAGAGCTAGGGTGACCTCTTTGGAGATAAAATAACCTAAAGCAAATGGCCAATGTTTTTAGTATATATTGTACCATGTAAACAAAAGGCCTTTGATGTGATGCATTCTGTGGAAACCTTTTCCTGTACCTCTGACCATGACTAATGTCTGTGGAATGTGCTAAGGGGACAAAAAAACCCTATTTAAGGCAATGTAATTCTGTTGTTAAGAGAAGGTGGCTGAGCACAGTTGAGTGTCTACATTGGTCACTTAGCTGGAATTCTCGCTCCCTTCCATCGGCCGATGTTAAGTAAAGTTTTGAACTGGTCTACCAAACAGTTTGTGTGGTGTCTGTTTATTAAGAAGCGAACCTGGTTTAGTAGTTATAAAAGTAACTTTTTCAGTACATCCGTGGATAACAAGGGAAATCAGGGATAGTATCAAAGCGAAGGATGATGCGTACAAATTAGCCAGAAAAAGCAGCATACCGGAGGACTGGGAGAAATTCAACCAGCAGAGGAGGACAAAGGGCTTAATTAGGAAAGGAAAAATAGATTATGAAAGAAAACTGGCAGGGAACATAAAAACTGACAGCAAAAGTTTTTATAGATATGTGAAAAGAAAGAGATTAGTTAAAACAAATGTAGGTCCCTTGCAGTCAGAAACAGGTGAGTTGATCATGGGGAACAAGGATATGGCGGACCAATTGAATAACTGCTGGGACCCCAGCTATTTACAATATATATTAATGATCTGGATGAGGGAATTGAAGGCAATAGCTCCAAGTTTGCGGATGACACTAAGCTGGGGGCAGTGTTAGCTGTGAGGAGGATGCTAGGAGACTGCAAGGTGACTTGGATAGGCTGGGTGAGTGGGCAAACGTTTGGCAGATGCAGTATAATGTGGATAAATGTGAGGTTATCCATTTTGGTGGCAAAAACAGGAAAGCAGACTATTATCTAAATGGTGGCCGACTAGGAAAAGGGGAGATGCACCGAGACCTGGGTGTCATGATACACCAGTCATTGAAAGTAGGCATGCAGGTGCAGCAGGCAGTGAAGAAAGCGAATGGTACGTTAGCTTTCATAGCAAAAGGATTTGAGTATAGGAGCAGGGAGGTTCTACTGCAGTTGTACAGGGTCTTGGTGAGACCACACCTGGAGTATTGCGTACAGTTTTGGTCTCCAAATCTGAGGGAGTGCCATAGAGGGAGTGCAGAGAAGGTTCACCAGACTGATTCCTGGGATGTCAGGACTGTCTTATGAAGAAAGACTGGATAGACTTGGTTTATACCCTCTAGAATTTAGGAGATTGAGAGGGGATCTTATAGAAACTTACAAAATTCTTAAGGGGTTGGACAGGCTAGATGCAGGAAGATTGCTCCCGATGTTGGGGAAGTCCAGGACAAGGGGGTCACAGCTTAAGGATAAGGGGGAAATCCTTTAAAACCGAGATGAGAAGAACTTTTTTCACACAGAGAGTGGTGAATCTCTGGAACTCTCTGCCGCAGAGGGTAGTCGAGGCCAGTTCATTGGCTATATTTAAGAGGGAGTTAGATGTGGCCCTCGTGGCTAAGGGGATCAGAGGGTATGGAGAGAAGGCAGGTACGGGATACTGAGTTGGATGATCAGCCATGATCATATTGAATGGCGGTGCAGGCTCGAAGGGCTGAATGGCCTACTCCTGCACCTAATTTCTATGTTTCTATGTAAGAGGAGGGAGGAGGCGTCTTTGAAACAGGGAGAGGGCAGAGACAAAGACATGAATGCCGCTGCACCCGCTGAGTTTCTCCAGCACTTTTGTCGACCAGAGGGCAGAGACAGGCAGGGCGGATGGCTGGCTGGCTGAGCGGGGCTGACTGCGATCAGGCGGGGAACAAAGGACTGCGAGTCGAGGTGGGGAGACTTGCTATAGGATCTTTGGAAAACAGCCAGACCCGCCGCAGGCCGCGCGGAGCAAATACATTGTGACGTCATCAGCTCCTTTATTTTCAAAGATATTTCAGATTTGTAAACATTTTCATAAATAACTCGAGAAATATCGCTCGAAATTTTCAGATAAGGCAATTTCGGAGTCCATGGGATAAATCTCTACAGGAATATGTGAAAATGTTATCGTTAGAGCATCATTTTTTCACACACACACACTAACCACCCCTCACACACACACACACACACCCTAACCACCCCCCTTGACATTATATTAATATTATTCATTTGCTCCTTTTACCCTATCCACTCATGCATAGCACCCAACTCACGGGCGCGTCTAGAGAGGGAGGGGGGGGCAGAGAGAGAGAGAGAGGGGGCAGAGAGAGAAAGGCAAAGAGAGAGAGAGGGACAGAGAGAGAGCGAGAAAGAGGGGCAGAGAGAGAAAGGCAAAGAGGAGCAAAAAGGGGGGGGAGGGGCAGAGAGAGCGAGAGAGTGCGGGGAAAGCGACGCAGAGGGAGAGAGGAAAGGGGAGGGGGAATGGGGGGGGAGGATGGGGGGAGAAGAGGAGGGGGGGAGAGAGGCCAACGGAGGGGGGGGGAGAGGAGGAGGGGGGGGGCGAGGAGGTGGGGGGGAGAGGAGGGAAGGGGAGGGAGGAGGGAGCGGTGCACGCATCAACCAAAGGACTGCGTGTTCAGCGGCTTTAATCCAGGCGGCTGGGCTGCGGGCGGTGCGGGTGGCCGGCGACCAAATTACTGCGAGTCGGGGGGGGGGGTGACGCAACTCGCAGCACGTGGAAAACAGTGCGCACAGGCCGCGCGATGCAGACCGATTGTGACGTCATCAGCTCGTTTATTTTCTAAGATATTTCAGATTTGTGAACATTTTCATAAATAACTCCAGAAATAAAACTCATAATTTTCAGGTAAGCCGATTTAAGAATCCACGGGATAAAACTACAGGAATATGTAAAAACGCTATCGTTGGAGTGGCGTTTTTTCGAGCAGATGTGATTACACACACACACACATCCAAGATCAGAGTTTTATAATTATAGAGAAGATAGTACATAGACCCTCGTACATAGATTCCTTTCTATGTCTCTTAAAAATTTCTTTCTGAATAGAATTGGTCCCAGTGACGGGTCTGAAGAGGGGTCTTAACCTGAAACGTCACCCATTCCTTCTCTCCAGAGATGCTGCCTGTCCCGCTGAGTTACTCCAGTTTTTTGTGTCTATCTTCGGTTTAAACCAGCATCGGCAGTTCCTTCCAACACACTTGTTCAGAGATAGTTGTTCATTCTGATGAACGACGGGTTAATTCTATTTCTGTCCAGCCTTTCTGTTGAGAGCAAATGTAGTCCATGTGATTTTACCCAACTCTGTAAACATGTCCTTTTATTTATTTTTTCATGTGTTTATCAAACATTTCCTTAAATACAACTCAACTATTTCCCTTAACCATTTAATTTGATTTCATACTTGAACATTTTTCTGCATATAGATGCAGAAAATGCTGAGAATAGTCAGCATTTGTGGAAAGGGAAACTTAATCTTTTAGATCAATGGTCTTTCCATAGTCTGCTCTGATTGTCATTGCTAATGATTTTCTTTACTTTGGTGACCTATCTGTAGTTTTGTATCTCTCCATGCAGTGGTGCTGTTTCAACCTGTTCAGGAAAGGAAACCAGAAACAAATGAAAATGAAAACAAGGTGCTGGAAATGTAAAATTAACATAAGAACAGAAAGTGCTGCAAATAGTCCACAGGTCACACAGCATCTGTGGGAGGAGAAATAGAACTGACAAGTTCTGTTGAAGACCCTTCATGGTTCTGACATGCTAAGCACTTTTCTAAGTGCTTAGATAAAGACAAATGAGTAGTAAATATATTTCCAAATAATTGGTAAAAAAATAATTGGTTTCATTTCTTTGGGTTTGTTTCGCTGCATCCCATGATGCTTTGCAATCTTTTTGTTGCTTTCTTCATGCTGTATGGAAGGTAGTTTGTGCTTTTCTTGTACCAATTTTGTCCAATCTTGCAGTTAGTGAATGAACAGCATTATATCTTTATCTTTTTTGGCTTTGAGAAATAATTTGAAAAACAGGACAATCTGTTTAAGAAACATCTTGATTCCAAGGTTCACACAAAAGACAATAACACATTTGTAAACTTCAATGTCAAACTCAAAAATGACATGAATTGTTCAGCAATGCTTTCTTTTATATTTGCATAACATTTGCAAATGCAGCCCAGAGCCAGTTACAAACAATGTTTTCCTTTCCTGTGAGCACAAAGCTTGAAACTTTTCCCCTATATTCATCCTTTCTTCACTTCTGCATTGACATGTAAGTAATGTAAAAACTGAATTGCTTTTAATTGTAATGCACATTCATGTAAATTTATTTACACATCCAGCCATGTATTTACAGGTCCTGTAATTTTGTCCTCTGTAAATTCCTTAAAATGTTTTTATTGCTTGGCATTCCTCTCACAGTGTCACGTGGGAAGTCATGGACATTCCCTGTAACTAGGCAACCATGTGCAGAAAGTGTCTAACTGCAGCAGGTTAAACACTACGTTTCAGAGCTGGACTGGCAACTGTAGTCACTGTGGTTGTGGATACAGGTGCACAACCTTTTATCCGAAAGCCTTGGGACCAGACACTTGTCGGATTTCGGAAATTTTTCGGATTTCCGAATGGAAGATTTTTAGCGTAGATTAGGTAGATAGCGCGGGCGGCTTGAAAAGTCTGGAGCGGCTGCCTCCTCCCCGGAGACCGGGAAATCATTGTAAATCATTGCTTAAATGTTAGTCAGTTAGTTTGGAGGGATTTTATGTGGTGGTGGGGGGGGAAGGGGGAAACTTTAATTCTTAGTCCCCTACCTGGTCGGAGAGGCGGGGAGCAGGCAATGCCTTACCGGGTCGCCGTGCAGTAAGCTGCGGAGCGCTGTGGCCGCCGACTCCCAACATCGCGGAGCTGGGGGCTGCGGGCGGGCGGCGCCAGTTGTAGCTCCGACCCCGGCAACTCTACCCCTGGCTGCGCGGCGCTCCAAATCCAGCGCCGCCCGCGACCGGACACCCACAGCCCCAGCTCCGTGATGTTGGGAGTCGGCGGCGTCGCAGCGCTGGGATACCAGCGGGTAGTGGGCAATGCCTTACAGGGTCGTCTTGCAGTAAGCTCCGGAGCGCTGTGGCCACCAACACACAACATCGCGGAGCTGGGGGCTGCGGGCGTCCGGCCGCGGGCCGCACTGGATTTGGAGCGCTGCGCAGCCAGGGGTAGAGTTGCCGGGGTCGGAGCTACAACCGGCGCCGCCCGGGAGTTGGCAGCCACAGCGCTCCGGAGCTTACTGCATGGCGACCCGGTAAGGCATTGCCAGCTCCCTGCCTCTCCGACCAGGTAGGGGACTAAGAATTAAAGTTTCCCCCTTCACCGCCCCTCACATAAAAGCCCTCCAAACTAACTGACTAACATTTAAGCAATGATTTACAGATGTTTAAGTGTCTCCCCGGTCTCCGGGGAGGAGGCAGCCGCTACAGTATTACAGACCTGGGTTGACCGTGGGTCGTTTCGGGTCAGGCTTGGCGCCAAACGCAAGCTTTGGTGTGCAGACGACATACTGGAAAAAATGTCCGGTTTTCGGAGTTTTTCGGTTTCCGGAACTCCGGATAAAAGGTTGTGCACCTGTAGTATGATTAGGGAAGTGGTGCAATGTAAATACATACACACAGAGAGGGAGCAGAAGACTGCTGCACAAGATTAAGTGGAGTGGCTGGTTAGTTGAAGGGGCCCCTTAGTTCTTCCTGCTCACAAACAGATTTTCCCTATTGGATTCTGGTGTGAGTGCAGGTCCTTCCGAGGATGCAGCTTGGGGTGGGAACATGGTGCCATATGTGTCGTGGCTGCCTGGGAAGGGGAAAGAAGAATCAGACAGCAATGAGATCAATGAATAATCAGTCAAGGAGATCGATGATATTTTATTGTCACATGTACCTAGGTACAGTGAAAATCTTTGGATTTGCATACAACCCAGTAAAGTCATATAGCAGACTTCACCTAGGCAGTACACAAAGAGTCACCACGTTTCTGGTGCCGACAAAGTTGCAAAAGCTCTTCGTACAGTCTTACCTTCTCTCGGCAGCCCCTCTGCCAGGTCTCTCTTTGCTCTTGGCATCCTCCATGCTGGATCCCTCGTTGCTCTCGGTGGCTTCTCCACTGGGTTGCCCTCGGCGGCCAACCTAGGTCGTTCGCCCCTGCTGCGCATCCCGGTACGACCAGTAATAATGATAAGGGGTTCAATAGTCAGGAGCAACAGACATTCCAGTCAACATGGTTCCAAGATGGAATGTTGTCTGAAAATCAAACAAGTTTCAAATACTAAAGCCTGAAAAAAATCAGAAGGCCCAGGGAGTTCCTGGTGCCCGGGTAAGGATAAAAGGGAAGGTGCACAATCTGAACCAGTGGTCTACTTTAACACTAACGGCAAAGTTAGTAAAAGGACGAGGTCCAGTGAACAGGAGAGTATTTCTTCTCCTTTTTGTAGCTTTGGCCACACCCTGGATATCTCAGTTGAGAAAACCCCCAACTTTAATCCAGTTAAGACACTGGAGTCAGAAATATGAAAGTGTGCTCAAACTAAGACACCAGTCAGAAATATGTAATTGTGCTCAAACATTTGTTGTTGTGTCTTGTTTTTATTGTTTGTGGTTGATGGCTTGCCTTATTATATAGGTTCCTAAATATCTTTCACAACAATGGACAAAAGCAACAGGAAGAGGTGAAGTTGGAAAGATAAAGATAGCCAAGTAAGTGGGATTTGTTTTGTTCCAAAGCAGCTGTTGAAGACAATATTTTCTGTATGATAAACTAGTGACCATTAATACATTTTTCTTCTTGTCTGCATTTAACAGAAATCAAGGGAAAACTGAGGTAAGAGAAATCAATGTAATCATATGATCCAATTAAGTACTTGATGGATATTGTGTAATAGAAGATGTGGAAGATTAATTGCAGTAAAACTCTGCGGATAATCTGGCACCCCCAGGACTTTGGTGGTTCTGGACGGGCAACTTTTTCAGACGGTTGGATATTACTCATGGTATCCCAACAGATTAATTTAACTATTTTTCCACGTTACAAGATCATATAGTAAAATTTCCAGTGAACCCAGTGAGTTTAAGGGGACTGGGAAAATACAAGCTCACTAAACCCTGGCTGCAGCCACAGACTTATCCATGTCAAGTCGAGTGGAGTTTATTGTCATATTCACAAATACAGTGAGGTATAGATACAATATAAATACTTAACGCAACATCATCACAAACACCTAGATTCGGGCAATTACAGAAAACATAAATTGAACATAAATTACACAAGATTCTAAAAGACTGTAAAAACAAAAAAGTTTATGCAAAAAAAAGTATAAAGCAAAATTAGGAAGAAAATTCAAGTCTTGATGTAGTGCCTCCTGTAGATACTTTTGATGGTTGGGTGGTTGTGTCTGATGGATTGGGCTGAGTCCATGACTGGCTGCAGTCTCTTGCATTCCTGTGCATTGAAATTGATGAACTATGCCATATTGCAACTAGGAGGGGGAAGGGAGGTGTTTGTAGAATTTACCTAAAATTGGGTTGTAAGCTACCCAAGCGGGTGGTGAAACTGGAATTCATTGCCACAGGTGTGGCCATGGAGGCCAAGTCATTGGGCATTTTTAAGGAGGAGAATGACAGATTCTTGGTTAGTAAGGGTGTCAGGAGTTATGGGGAGAAGGCAGGAGAATAGGGTTGAGAGAGAAAGATAGATCAGCCATGATTGAATGGTGTAGACTCGATAGGCTGAATGGCCTAATTCTGCTCCTATGACTTATGAACATGAAACATAAAGTATTGTTCCTCCTGTTTACGTGTGGCCTGACTCTGGCATGGAGGAAGCCTAGGACAGATTGGCAGTACGGGACATTGGAAAGGGAATTAAAATGGTTAGCAATCGAGAAATCCAGTAGCCTTGGAGGATCAAGTGTAAGTGTTCAGCAACGCATTCACCGAGTCTACGCTTGGCGTAGATGGCGGTGCTGCCTTAGCAGCTGCGGCTCGCCTGCAGTCAGTCTGTTTTTTTTCTTTTTTGTGTTGTTCTTTCAACCTGTTTTAGTTTAATTTTTGGCTTATTAGGTTGCGAGGGTGAGGGGGAGAAACATGTATTTGGTCTCTTCCTCGGGGGGATGCGACTTTTCTTGTCGTATCCCCGTCTCCGCCGAGGCCTAATAGCGGAGCTGGCGGCCTCGGAGTTGGGGCAGCGGCAGCAGCGACCTGACCTCGGAGTAGGCAGAGGCAGCGGCGACCCGACCTCGGAGGATCGGCCACGGGTCCAGTGGACGACATCGTCAGGTGCTCGCAGGTTACAGGTTGATGACCTGTTCTCCGCAGCTCCCGCGACAACAGCTGCGTCCGCTAGACTGGAGGGTGGCACCTTCGGCGGCTTCGACCACCCCGGGCCGCGGAGTTGAACCGGCCCGTTCGCGGAGCTTGGATTCAGCCGCGGGACTGACATTACTTACCATCGCCCGGCGAGGTCACAACATCTGAAGCCTGGATTGCCTTGGCGCAGAGGGAGAATAAGAAGGGAAGACACAAAGACTTAAGACTTTTGCTTTCCATCACAGTGAGGAGGTGCCTGGTGAACTCACTGTGGTGGATGTTAATTTGTTTTTATTGTGTGTTTTTGTCATTTTTTACTATATGTAGGACTGCAAGGCAACAACATTTCGTTCAGACCGCAAGGTCTAAATGACAATAAAGGCTACTTTACTTTACTTTACTTGGTCTCACTGATGTATAGGAGTCCCCATCAGGAACACCGGATGCAGTAGATCAGGTTATAGGATGGACATGTGAACTTCTGTCTCACCTGGAAAGGATGCTGGGATGCCTAGAAGGAGTCGAGAGAGAATATATAAGGACAGGTGTTCCATCTCCAACGGTTGCAGGGGAAAGTACCTGGGGAGGGGATGATTTGTATGAGAAGGGATGAGTGAACCAAGTAATCGCAGAGGGAGCGGTCTCTGTGGAAGGCTGAAAGAGGTGGAGATGGGGAGATGTGATCAGTGGTGGGATCACGTTTGAGGTGACGGTAATGTCGGATGATGACTTGGATACGGAGGCTGATGGGGTGAAAGGTGAGGACCAGGAGAACTCTGTCCCTGTTACGTCTGAAGGGAGAGGGAGTGAGAGCGGAACTCCGGGACACGAGAGGCAGGTGAGGGATCCATTCAAGAAACAATGAGGATGTCCTCATATGGAAAGCCTCATCATGTGAGCAGATGCGGTGGATATGGAGGGACTGAGAGTAGGGGATAGCATCTTTGCAAGAGACAGGGTGGGAGGAAGTATAGTCAAGATAACTGCAAGTCGATAGGCTTGTAGTAGATATCATTCGATAATCCAGATGAATTTGAGAGCAGGGTGCAAGTTAGTGGTGAGGTAATGAAGTCCATGAGTTCTACAGGGGTGACTTTACTCATTCATTGTTTAATATATAATATGACACAGCTGAATGACTTGCTAGGCCATGTCAGGGCAGTTAGGAGCTAGTCACATGGATTTAGAGGCATAAAGAAACTAAACTGAATAAAGGCAGAGGAGACAAAAGGAACTGCAGATGCTGGAACCCTGAGCAAAACACAAAGTGCTAGAGGGACTGATACAACTCAATAAAAAGCGAGCAAAACTCGCCCACGTGATCGGTGCAGCCAACCCGAGGGTTTGACTAACCAAAGCCACCACCAGGTGTCGCTACAGGACCCCCCCCCCCCCCCCCCCCCCCCCCACCGAGAGACGGAACCGAGCAGGGACCCGGACACGGCGACCAGAACGCGTTGTAAGAGGTGACGGGCGGGCTTAACAAAGGGGACAGGCCGAACAAGGCCAGGAGACCGGAACGGGGTGGGAGAAACGTGAACAACCGGGTCGGGGGAAAGGCACGACTGGTGCAGCTGTGTCGGCCGTCGGACGACCTCTACGTCGGGGCTGTGCGACCATCACTGGGCTGTCAACGTCGACATGAGCAGGCTTGAGTCGGGCGACGGAGACAATCTCTTCCCGACCCCCCACGTCCAAGACGAAGGTGGCGACTCCAGAGCGCATCGCCAAGAACGGCCCCTCGTAGATGCACTGTAACGGGATCTGTGAGCATCCCTGCGAGCAAGAACATTGGCCTGTGGGTGTGATGCAACAGCGCCCCATACAACTGAGCGAGAAAAGACCATAAAGAGGAAGTGAATTGGGCCCCCCGGTCGGTGGAGATATCCGATGGGACCCTAAACCGGGCAATACAGTTGGCCGCCAGGGACCGGGCGCAAGACGCGGCGGAGGTGTCCGCAAGCGGGATAGCCTCCGGCCACCTCGTGAATTGATTCACGACGGTGAGTAAGTGGGTGGCGCCGTGGGATGTCAGCAACGGACCCACCAGGTCAACGTGAATATGTAGGAAGCGGGCCGAAGGGACGGCAAAATCCTGCACCTGGGGCCGCACGTGCCGCTGGACCTTGGAGGTCTGACAGGGAAGGCAGGCACGGGCCCAGGCTGCCACGTGCTTGCGGAGCCCGTGCCAAAACAAACTTGTCTGCCACCAGCGCAGAGGTCGCCCATATGGACGAGTGGGCCAGACCGTGGATGGAGTCAAAGATCCGGCCGAGCCAACGTATGGGACAATGGGGCGAGGTCGACCCGTGGAGACATCGCAGAGGACCATCATGCCCGAGGACCCACATGTGACGTCAACCAACCGGAGGTCAGTGAAGGCAGTGAAAGGGCGGCCCTCAAGAAAGTAGCGGAAGTGCCTGATGGCCAGGTACAACGCCAGGAGCTCCATGTGGAAGGCGCTGTAGTTGCGCTCGGGGGCTCGTAGCTGACGGCTGAAAAAGGCCAGCGGCTGCCAGCGGCTGCCAGCGTCCATCGATGAGCTGCTCTAGTACGCCGCCCACAGCCATGTCGTAGAGGCATCCACATTGAGGGCCTTGCGGCTGAGGCTCGCGGGTGAACCAACATTGTTGCGTTGGCCAGGGCCGCTTTGGCACCCTCGAACGCTGCGTGCTTCTCAGAGGAGCACCCGAGCTCCCGCGGCTTTCCCGCGAGGCACTGGAAAAGGGGGCATATGATTTTGGCCGCCGCCGGCATGAACCGATGGTAAAAGTTTACCTTGCCGACAAATTCCTGCAACCCCTTAACCGTGCGGATGGGGAAACTGCCGAATGGCCTCCACCTTCGAGGGTAGGGGCGGTGCCTTGAGGTGTCATGCTGATGGAGCGGAGGCCAAACTGGCACTTGGCGGGGTTGATAATGAGGCCGTGGTCGAGGAGGCGCTGGAAGAGGGTCCGCAGGTGTTCGATGTGCTCGTGCTGGGTGTGACTAGCGACCAGGATGTCGTCGAGGTAGATAAAGACGAAAGGCAGACCCCTCCCGACCTTGTCAATGAGCCTCTGAAACGCCTGCGTGGCGTTTTTCAATCCAAAGGGCATACGTAGCCATTCGAACAATCCGACCGGGGTGATGGTCGCGGTCTTGGGAACGTCGTCCGAGTGGACTGGAATTTGGTTATACCCACGGACAAGGTCAACTTTTGAAAGGAAGGTGGCACCCTCGAGGTGGGCGGAAAAGTCCTGGATGTGGTAGCGGTCCGCAGTTGTCATGGCGTTCTGATGCCTATAGTCCCCACATGGTCTCCACCCCCCCAGATGCTTTGAGGACCATGTGCTTCGGGGATGCCCATGGGCTGTCCGAGCGCTGGACAATCCCCATGTCCTCCATGAGCAGGAACTCCTCCCGGGCAATGCGCAGCTTGTCTGGTGGAAGGCGGAGCGCCCAGGTGTGCACAGGTGGGCCCACGATGGGGATGTGATGGACGACTCCGTGCTGAAGTGGGGAGTGAGGGGAAATCAGTGAGGAGGGAGGCAAAGGGGTCGTCAACCTCGGCGACAGCACTGAGCTGTGGGTCAGATGGAGGCAGGGGCCGAGGGCCGACGCCAGAATCATGCGCCCACCCCGCACATCGACTAGGGGGGAGAAAGCCCGTAGGAAATCGGCACCAAGGAGTGGTTGCGCGATGTCGGCAATGATGAAAGTCCACTCATACGGGCGGGAGTCGAAAGACAGCGAGAGGGTCTGCGTGTCGTAGGTCCGAACGGTACCGCAAATAACAGCCGTGAGCACAGGGCCCCGCTTACCAGAGCGGGTGTCACGTCCAGTCGGTAGGAGGATGCTCACAATAGCCCTGGAGTCAACGAGAAAACGCCTGCCGGAGTGACGGTCAAGGACATAGAGGCGGTTGTTCGGGCCGATCACGATCACCTCTACAGACGATTGGCCGAAGTGTTTCCCTGGAACGAGTAGGGTTGACGGCAGCGTCGAGCCTCAGCACCCCAGCGAAGATGGTAGAAACACCATTTGCGCATATCCCGGTCGCCAGCTCGTGGCTGTGGCTCTGATGGAAGCAGTGGGCGGTGCGCCACCACGGTCCCGCTGAGGTGACTGTTGGCTGGCGCGGAGACCCTGTTGATGGAGTCGCCAGTTCGAAGAGCAGACACGGGCGGTAGCCATCCATCAGGGCGAGTATCTCAGCCATCAGCGTGGCCGGCTTGCGGTCGCCCAACCCGTTCATGTGTAAGAGGTAGGCGGCGCGATCTCTGCGGCTGAGCCCGAACATACAAAGTAGGAGGGCTTTGAGGCCTTTGTAATTTCGCGAGCGCCGGCGGGCCCTGGAGGAAAGGCAGTAAACGCGAAGCCGTCTCTCGTGTGAGCGCACCGATAACGTGAAAGTACTTGGTGTCTTCGACCACGATGTGGCGGAGATGAAACTGTGCTTCGACATGGGCGAACCAAACCTGTGGCTGTTCGGCCCAGAACACGGGCAGCTTGAGGCCAATGACATTCTGCTGAGTGTTGGGAACGGCGGCGGCTTCCATTCTTGACGTCCAATATACGAGTGGACGCGTCGGGGTCACCAGTTTGGCGAGTCGAGCCAGTGAATGAATTTAAATTGCTTTATTTTGCAATGGTAAAACAACGAGTTAACTCTGGTCGGTAAGACAGCCAAAAACGCAATGTAACTTCCACAAGTGTGGCGCTAAACTGATACAACTCAGTAAAAAGCGCGCGAAACTCGCCCCCCCTGCACCCACGTGATCGGTGCAGCCAATCCGAGGGTTTGACTAACCAAAGCCACCACCAGGTGTCGCTACAAGACAATATTTTGGTTGGGGATCCTTGTTCAGAATGATATTCCGGGCACAAGTATTTTTTTAAATTCTGGCATTGAATTTGAATTCCATGCTTTTAATGGTTCTGGATTATTCCTTTGATTATTTAATCATTCAGTCTTCATTTCTGGTACTCATTCTGACTAAAGGAACAATTTACAATCAGGAATATCCTAAAATCTAATTGTTCTGAAGCTCTGGTCCAGATCAATCAGCAGGAAATTGGCCTAGACTTGTCTCTTATGGTTTGGTCAATGGATAGCATCGCAAAGTAATTACTTGTAAAAAGGACTGCTCAGCCCATCTAATTTTATTCATGTAAAAGATCCTGAAATCTTACAACAATAAACAATTTTCGATAATCCAAGGAATCCACTCTTGGATCCATATATTATGCAAATCTATCTGTGAAAAAGAATTTCCTGATATCAATGTGAAAGCTATTTTCCTTGCTTTGGCAGACTTTTTTTTATATTTACCTTTTCTGAAAGGTTAATTATCTTCTTCTCTGCTAGATCTCCCCTCTGATAATGTAGGAATAATGTTATATTAGTATTTCTGGACAGTTGATGGTCAGTGCTGACTCGGTTTGCCATTGACCTATTCTCGGGCTGAATCTCTCTTCAACTCTATGATACAGCACAGAAAGAATTGATTTTGTCCTGTGATTCTGCAGTGATTCTGTCACAGCGTTGTTATTGTTCTGATTTATCCTTTTCCCCAGAGCTTTCATACCGTTTCTTTTGAACAATGCTAGAGAATATGCTTCCACCACTTTCCATATGAGTATGGTTCAAATCATAACAATTCCCGGCATTTAAAAAAAATCTTGTTTCGTCTCTGTTTTCTCCAAGTTTCTTCAGACCTTGTGCAAAACCTACATAGTGACCATCTTGTCACTTTCAACAATGCAGCCTCTGTTAAAATCTCCAGAACCAAATGCAGGTTTTAAAGAGCAGTATCTTTTCAATCATGCCAACTTTGTAGTGCTTTCTTTAAAGTTAGAATAGGAGCATTATTATCAACATTTAGATAAATTATGACCATTGCCTTAAATAGCATGTGGTAAGTATTAAAGGGGATTATATTTGCAGATGTATTCATGTATTTTCCATGTGGAATAATGAAAGAAAAAAACAAACTAACAGCTGTGAGGCGACCATACTGAGAATTATTTGACTCTGCCTTGGCTGCCTGAATGAAGACAGAGACAGAGTTTGTTTACTTGTTTATTGCAAATTGGAGTTGTGTCTTTCACCATTGTTGTTTCACATTATGCTGAGTAAAACAGATACAAACCACACAAATCGATTCTGATTTCATACAATAATGAAGAAATACAAAAAGCTGGATATACCCAGATAAGAGAGACACAATGAAGAAAGGAACAGGGTGCAAGTTTGGTTCCAAAACTTTACGACATCGAATGGCAATAATATTGAAATTTGAAAGAAAAAACAACAAATTCTTGGTCGTTTATGTGTCTTTGCATTTCCCTGTGTTTTTACTAACTTTCATATCTGGTACTCTGTCAGGATTTTGTTAAGTCCTAATGAGACATAATTGAAGGAAAAACTGATAACTGTTTCATATTTGCCCAGTTTGAATATGTCCACAGCATACATTTTAACAACTGCAAAAGCTGAAGCTTATGACGTGTGCTTCTGGATAACACCGTTGTTGATGGTGGTTGCATGTGAAACCTAAAAAATACCTCAATTAAAATTGTAGTTGCATCAAATTGCATGACTCCATTCTGGGTGGTTTGTAGCCCCATGATGATGCAATGCCTGACTTGGGTACTTTTATCCTTTTATTACTTCTGTTTATTATTTCCATTACTTTTAGGTTTCTTTCACTTTAAGTGAAGAGCTTGCATATATCCAAAATGCCAGTGGGAAAGGTGCACCAATTAGTGCACCCAGAGAGCATCCATTCTCAATGCAGAGCGTTGGAGGACAGACGCTGTCAGTTTTTACAGAAGGACCATCAGGTGAGCATACTAAAGTGTGTAGACAGGGAGCACTAGTCCTGGTCTTGACTTGGAACAATGTGCAGAAATTGGGGCTCCTTTTAAACTCTTTGCACAAAGAGGAGGAAGAATAATTTTCAATATTGAAGGTCATTGTTACTGTATTGGTGATATCAGTCAGATGTGGAAAGGACTGTTTGCATTAATCTGGAAGTAGAAAGTACATGGTCTTAGAGTCAGAGTCACGGAGTGTGACTGAGCTCACTCAAATCATTAATGACCCAAATATGCTAATTCTACACTAATCCCACATTTCCACCAACTCCCCATAGATTCGACTATTCACCTATACACTGCAGGTAATTTTAGTGGCTAAGTAATCCACCAACCTGGACGTCTTTGGGAAACCAGAGCACCATGGGAAAACAAAATTCAACGCAAACAATATCAGAGATCAGAATCAAACTCGGATGGCTGTACCAAAGTACCACCCTTTCTGTGGGATTTCGGTGATATATTTATGATTTAAATAATTTATGATTTATTTTTAACTTTCCTCCTCGCAGTAGTTTGAGTGAACATGAATGAACTCCAGGGACTCCACGACATTTGTAAAGGTTACGTTCTGCGAACCCTTACGTAAAGTAGAATTTATGTAAGTTAGAATCACCATCCCCATCCTCTGCCCCAAATAACTCTGAGCCAGAAGAAGGGTTTCGACCCAAAACATCACCTGTCTATGTTCTCCAGAGATGCTGTCTGGCATGCTAAGTTACTTCAACACTTTGTGTCTGTCACTCGGCAGCTTCCGGCTGCATCCAGGACACTTTCTGTGGTGAGCGGCCTTCTGGATAAGCACCACTGCCATTGCCAGCTTGTTTCTGATATAAACTTGAGTGATCATATAGTATTACAGACTGCCTTGATTGCACTAGGGACTGAGTACCGAATTGTTTACATATGTGCGAGTTTACGTAAGTTGCCTATCGCGTTAAGTCAGGGAGTGACAATGATAATTTGAAATAAAAATAGAAAATACTGGAAACACTCTGTGGGTTGGGGTGGAGTCTGCAGAAAGCAAAATGGAGTTAACTTTTGAGACTCATAGACCTTTTGTCAGAACTGGGAAAGAGAGTTGTGGGGAGTGTGGACAAGGGGTGTATTAGACACAGGGAATGTCTGAAAAGGCAAGAACTGGGTTGCCGAAGGGATAAATTGTAAATAGGATTATCTGGTTTAATGGGTCCATTCGACACTTAAGGAGAGAGTGAACCTGGTTGCTAGTTCGAAAGATCTATGAAATAAGGACTATAAGGGAATAAAAACAAAGGGATGAAAAATCTGTAGGGTGTAGGGTACCCCCTCCCATTGGTACGGAACATTTGCATTTTTCAGCTTGAGATTGTGCAATATGGTGCATACTGTAGCGAGTCTTATAACTTACACTTGAATGCAATATATATGCTTTAAATTGGATTGGAGCGTTTTTGAAAGGGGGGAGGCTGTGCGATCACTGATCACTGGCCTTGGGGGTACCCGGTGAGGGAGTGGAGCAACCGAGTGGGGAGAGGGTGTGGAAGAAGGGTGTCCCCCCTCCAAGGGTAGGAACTTTTTGAAATTTGATGTATTAAAATCATGTTTTAGTGCACTGTAGAAGTATGATTTCAATGTTTTTTGTATGAAGTATTTTTAAGAGGTAACTTTTTAAGGGGTAACTTTATCCACACAAAGGGTGATGGGTGTATGGAACAAGCTGCCAGAGGAGGTAGTTGAGGCAGGGACCATCCCAACATTTAAGAAAAAGTTAGACTGATACATGGATAGGACAGGTTTGGAGGTATGGACCAAAAGCAGGTAGCGTAGCTGGGACATGTTGGCGGGTGTGGGCAAGTTGCGCCGAAGGGCCTGTTTTCACACTGTATCACTCTATGACTACATTATACCTCCACCATGCATGAATGCTTCAAAATCAAGTGATCGAGTTTTATTGCCATATACTCAAGCATAGAAACTAGGTGCAGGAATAGGCCATTCGGCCCTTCGAGCCAGCACTACCATTCAATATGATCATGGCTATTCATCTAAAATCAGTACGTCTTTCATGTTTTTTCCCCATATCCCTTGATGTCGTTAGCCCCAAGAACTAAATGTAACTCTCTCTTGAAAACATCCAGTGAATTGGCCTGCACTGCCTTCTGTGGCAGAGAATTCCACAGATTAACAACTCTCTACGTGAAGAAAGTTTGTCCTCATCTCAGTCCTAACTGCACCCCCCCCCCCCCCCTCCCCCCTTATTCTTAATTCTGTGTCCCATGGTTTCTGAACGCCCCCAACATCGGGAACATTTTTCCTGCAGTTACAGTAAGTGAAAATCTAGCAGGCAAGCAGGATGCTTTCTCCAACCACCCCCATTTGAAGTCTACTGCCTTCCACCGTTTCTACCCAGTGCTTGGTACAGGTGCACAACCTTTTATCCGAAGATCCAAATAACGAAAACCTCCGAATAGCGAAATTTTTTCGGTCCTTGAAAACGTTCACCGAGGGCGGCCCGCAGAGGTGACAGCGGAACCTCCGGTCGGTCCTCGAAGAAAGGGGAACTAAATCCCCATTCATAAAAGAGAAGGTGAGGGTATATTGCGCGGGAGGGTTAATAATTGACAATATGCTGCTACCTGCCAGCTGAGTTAAAAAGTTCCCACGGTAGACCCACGATACACAGTGTATCGTGAGTCTTGCGTGGGAACTTTTTAACTCAGCGTGCAGGCAGCAGTAGATTGTCGCTCCCTTCAGTTTCACCCCACCTGCACCCCTCTGCTTCCCGGCCATGTGTGTGACCCCTTCCCTCCCCTCTCCAGCTCCCCGCTCATTGCACCAGCGCGGGGGCTTTGTACTGTCTTCACGTCGCGATGCTAGCAGCACAGTGCCAGTCACCGGAGACGTCAGGACCAACGGAACACCGACCCCCAGGCCCACTGCAAGCACGGAGATCCAAGATCAGCAACTCCAGCCCAGCCCCGTTCCAACTCCAGAGGAACACGCTCCCCGTATGGGCAGAAGCTGATGGTGTGCAAGGGGTACGTCTTGTTCTTGGGGTCGCGCAGTCGGGCTATGGGCGAACTGCCACTTGTCGCCATAGCGGCCCATCGGGGAGCGGATTCCTCTGGAGTTGGAGGGGGAGGGGGGTATTGTGCTGTTTGATCGCCCCCTACTATTCCAGGGACAGGGAGACAGGACATTCACCGAGGGCGGCCCGCAGAGGTGACAGCGGATCAGTCCTCGAAGAAAGGGGAACTAAATCCCCATCCATAAAAGAGAAGGTGAGGGTATATTGCGCGGGAGGGTTAATAATTGACAATATGCTGCTACCTGCCCGCTGAGTTAAAAAGTTCCCACGGTAGACACGATACAGTGTATCGTGAGTCTTGCGTGGGAACTTTTTAACTCAGCGTGCAAGCAGCAGCAGGTTGTCGCTCCCTTCAGTTTCAACCCACCTACACCCCTCTGCTCCCCGGCCATGTGTGTGACCCCATCCCTCCCCTCTCCAGCTCCCCACTCATTGCACCGGCGCGGGGGCTTTGTACTGTCTTCACGTTGGCGATGGCAGCAGGCCAGTGCAGTCACCGGAGACGTCAGGACCAATTGGACGTCGACAACCAGGCCCACCGCAAGCACGGAGAACCCAGAGACCCACAGCCAACAGCAGCCCAGCCCCGCTCCAACTACAGAGGAACCTGGGTTGTGGATGATGGGGCGCAGCTCGGGGCGTCGTAGGGGCCCATCGGGGAGCGGGTTCCTGTTGGTACTGACGTCTCCGGCCACCTGCTATCCTCCGGGAACTGTACCGCCCTTGCAGGAGAGTGTGGTTGTTTGCAGTTGCTGAGGGAGGGGGCAAGGGCGGTACAGTTCCCAGTCTCAGCTCCAGTCCAGGGGGGTGGCCGGAGACGTCAGGACCAACGGGACAGCGACCCCCAGGCCCACTGCAAGCACGGAGATCCCAGAGACCCACAGCCAGCAGCAACTCCAGCCCAGCCCCGCTCCAACTCCAGAGGAACACGTAGGGGCAGAAGTTGATGGTGTGCAAGGTGTTCTTGGGGTGGCGCAGCTCGGGCTGTGGGCAAACTGCCACTTGTCGCCGTAGCGGCCCATCGGGGAGCGGATTCCTCTGGAGTTGGAGGGGGAGGGGGGTATTGTGCTGTTTGATCGCCCCCTGCTATCCCAGGGACAGGGAGACACAGCGGCTTTTTAGACTGGTGGGCAATCACTTCCAAAGTTCTGCCCACACAGTCAGTACACCTCTCCTACACTGCATTTCATACAAACATTTATTCTGCAAGAAAAAACGACATTGAAGACTCAAACTCGCGACCGAGTAACTGCCGGGATCAAGGCGCAAACTCGCAACCTTGCGGATATGAACCGAACACTCTACCACTGAGCCAGCCATTAAAATCTACGCTAAAAAATTTCCGTTCCGAAGACCGACAAATTCTGAATTACAAAAAGTGGCTGGTCCCAAGGCTTTCGGATAAAAGGTTGTGCACCTGTACTTACTTCCAGCAGCCACTGGTTGTCCTCCAGGATGCACCGAGCCACAGCCTGATCCATGCCGGCCACCTGGGCAAATTCGACACAGATTCTCAACCCCCCTCTCTCTCTCTCTCCCCCTCTATCTCTCTCCTCCCCCTCTCCCCTCTCTCTCATCTCTCCCTCTCTGTCTCTCCTCCTCTCTCTCCCCTGTCTCCCCCTCTCACTCTCTCCCCTTCCCTCTCTTCTCTCCCCCCTCTCTCCTCCTCTCTCTCTCTCCCCCTCCTCTCTCCCTCTCCCCTCTCTCTCTCCCCTCTCCCTCTCACTCCGCCCCCCTTCTCTCTCTCTCCCCTTTCTCTCTCTCCCCTCTCCCTCTCTCCCCTCTCTTTCCCTCTAACTCTCTCTCTCTCTCCCCTAACTCTCTCTCCCCTCTCTTTCCCCTAACTCTCTCTCCCCCACTCTCTCTCCCCCCTCTCTTTCTTCTCTCTCTCTCCTCTTCTCTCTCCCCCTCTCTCTCATCTCTCTCCCCCTCGCTTCCCCCCCCCACCTCTGTCTCCCTCCCTCTCTATCTCCCCCCCTCTCTCTCCCTCTCCCACACTCTCCCCTCTCTTTCCCCCTCTCTCTGTCTCTCCTCACCTCTCTCTCTTCCCCCCTCCTCTCTCCCCCCATTTCTCCCTCCTCCTACCTCACTCTTCCCCTTTGCCCTCACTCCCCTCTCTTTCTCCTCTGTCTCTATCTCTTTTTTCTTTGCCCCCCCTATCTCTCTCTTTCCCCCCCCTGTTTCTCTCTTTTCCCCCTCTCCTCCTCTTCCCCCTCTCTCTCTTTACCACCCCTCTCTCTTCCCCTTCCCCCCTTCTCTCTCCCATTCTCTCCTACCCTCTCTTCCCTCGCCACCCCCCCTCTCTCTCTCTCCCGCTTTCTTCCCTCTCACCCCTCTCTCACTTCCCCCCCCCCCCCCACCACACTCTCCCCCTCTCTCTCTCTCTCCCCTACCTCTCTCTCCCCCCCTCTCCCTCTTCTCTCTCTCCATTCACGCCCCCTCTGTCTCTCCCCTCTCTCTCCTCTTACCCCCCCCCCTCTCTCTCTCCCCCCACTGTCTCCCTGTCTCTTCCCCTCTCTCTCTCCACCTCCCTTTGAGAGTCTGTCCCTTTGGCACAGAGACTCTCGCGGCAGCGGCGCAACGCTTCCGACGCCTCGGACGCCCGGGACATACACTGTCCAGAGTGCTCCATGGCCAAAGCTGCAGCGAGCGACACGCCGGCCCCGGCAAACACTCGTCCGTCCCGGCTCCCCGCATCTGTTCCGGCCGCTGGTTCTGCTCCCATCCCTCCCACAGCCCCAGCTCTCCAACACCCGCGGACCATGCAGTTTATCCGAGGTTTTAAATTTTCGTTGATCACAAAATTTCTCACCACTGAGCGTGAGAAATTTCTGATGAGCGTGAGGGCGTGAGAGTTTGCTTGAAGGCGTGAATCTCACGCTCAAAGCTTGAGAGTTGGCAGCCCTGCACCATGTAGAAATTACAGCAGTGATTTAAACATAGTCCCCCCATTTCAGGGCACCATTATGTTTGGGACACAGCATTGTCATGTAAATGAAAGTAGTCATGTTTTGTATTTTGTTTCATATCCTTTGAATGCAATAACTGCTTGAAGTTTGCGATTCATGGACATCACCAGTTGCTGGGCGTCTTCTCTGGTGGTGCTCTGCCAGGCCTGTATTGCAGCCATCTTTAGCTTATGCTTGTTTTGGGGGCTAGTCCCCTTCATTTTTCTCTTCAGCATATAAAAGGCGTGCTCAATTGGGTTCAGATCGGGTGATTGACTTGGCCCCTCAAGAATTGTCCATTTTTAGCTTTGAAAAACTCCTTTGTTGCGTTAGCAGTATGTTTGGGATCATTGTCTTGCTGTAGAATGAACCACCGGCCAATGAGTTTTGAGGCATTTGTTTGAACTTGGGCAGATAGGATGTGTGTATACACTTCAGAATTCATTATGCTACTATCATCAGCAGTTGTATCATCAATGAAGATAAGTGAGCCAGTACCTTTTGCAGCCATACATGCCCAGGCCATAACACCCCCACCACCGTGTGTCACAGATGAGGTGATATGCTTTGGATTTTGGGCAGTTCCTTCTCTCCTCCATACTTTGCTCTTGCCATCACTCTGATATAAGTTAATCTTCGTCTCATCTGTCCAGAAGACCTTATTCCAGAACTGTGGTTGCTCTGTTAAATACTTCTTGGCAAGCTGTAACCAAGCCATCTTTGCAGCTAACCAGTGGTTTGCATCTTGCAGTGTAGCCTCTGTATTTCTGTTCATGAAGTCTTTAGCGGACAGTGGTCATGGACAAATCCACACCTGACTCCTGAAGAGTGTTTCTGATCTGTCGGACAGGTGTTTGTGGATTTTTCTTTATTACTAGACTAAGTGGGACCCGTTGGGTCCGAGCATCACACGGGAGGGCTGGTCACCAACGCAATATTCCACCTTTCCACCAATTCCAATATTGCTCGCCAGTGGGAGGGCTGTCTGTTGCGCTAGTATGAGTGTTGCGGGCCCAAGGTACTGGTTTCCAGAGGGCTAGTATAGACATTGTGGGCCCGAATGGATTCTTGGGCTGGCATCCAACTGTTGCTACTATTTTAAAAGCCAAGCGAAGGCAAACAATTGGGCTGCAGCCACCTGACAACCAAAATTTATTTTGTGAACACAAACTTGGTAAAAAGGCAAGGCAAACAATTGGGCTGCAGCCACCCGACAACCAAAATTCATTTTGTGAACACAAACTTGTTAAAAAGACAAGGCAAACAATTGGGCTGCAGCCACCTTACAGCCGCATCGGGGGGGACTCACCGAGGAGTAGACATGCGTTCAGTGTTATTCGCAGCTCAGAGAGCCGTGACCCTCTCGCTTCCTGGATCTGGCAGAGACTGAGTGAAGGACTATATTTCCGGCTTTCATAGTCCCTCCCCCCTGCCGCCAGCGGGTGCAGCAAAGAGAATGGGGATTTAAAAAAAACCCATTAATATCTCTCTGATTTTTCATCGATGGGAAAAATCCACCGGTCCCGGAAGGCAGAGGGGGGCTCTGAGTGAGGTGGCCAAAAATGACAGCCGTAGGTGGCGGTGTTGTCTCGGAAATCGAGCCACAGTGCGCCAAAAGCGGTCAAGATTAGACTTTTAGTAATATAGACATCGTGAAATCAAAATGTATAAAAAATACACTCTAATAAAATCTGACAATGTGCACTTTAACCACGTGTGATTTTCTTTCTGTTACAAATCTCAAATTGTGGAGTACAGAGGCAATTGAATAAATGATGGGTCTTTGTCCCAAACATTTTGGAGGGCGCTGTATGCACCAATAACAACATATTTTATTTGCTGCAAGATAACAGGCTTGTCAGCATTTTAAAGGGACCATTCCCTTCATGGCCTCCACCAACCACTCCCCACTCTTGCAGCTTTACTCATGCAACTACAGAGGATGCAACATCTAACCTTTCACCTCATCTGTTTTCACTGCCTAGGAATCCAAAAAGTCATTCCACATGATTCATTTGCACTAGTGCAGCATATTTGCAACATTCACAATGTTGGAGATGCCAAATGCAGGTTGGATGACTGTTTTGTGAAACACCCGATCTTCAGATTACCTGCCACATTATTTTTCATTCCCAGTCACACTTTTTTTAATCTATCTCTCTGTGGCTTTCTGCACTGTTAGAAGACACTCAATGAAGTTGAAGTCTAGACACATTGCAACATTACAGACTCTCTGGATTTGAATGCTACAAATTATTCAGTGCTTTCTCTGTATCTGAGTTGGCCAGGTTATCCATGTTTGATATCAAGTCAAGTCAAGTCAAGTTTATTCGTCACATACACATACGAGATGTGCAGTGAAATGAAAGTGGCAATGCTCGCGGACATTGTGCAAAAAGACAAACAAACAAACAACCAAACAAACTATAAACACAATCATAAACACACACATTTGACCTACGATTCCCGCTGGGATTTACCTCACCCCACACACATTTTCTTTCTAGATCATGAGCATGATATGAGCATATAGGCTCAGTTTTGCAACTATTGCTTTCTCCTATGTGTTCTCGCACTATAACTGCCCCTCATTTCACATCTTTTACGAACAAATAAATATATTATTTGACTGTAACTGCCCCCATGATTCCAATGACCAGATGCTCTTATTTACAACATCACCAGGACAATCCTGACTTCAACTTTCAGAGATATTCCCTTTTTCTTATTGATCCCACTTCCACCTCTTTGCAATTTAATACTAACTTATTCCAATTCTAAAGTCTTCCACAGACACTGCCTAAATTGCTGTTTACATCCTTTTCTGTGTTTAATCTGACAAATATATTTTACTAGCATCCCCAGTCCCCTCTCCCTTTTAAAGTCATATGATCTGTCTGATGTATTTCCTTCAGATTCCTCCATCCACATTTACCACAAGACTGTCTTCGTTGATGTGTTGTTGATACATTCCCTTCCCACTGAAGCAAATATCTAATTACAACATTGACAAGTTAATTCAGTTTTTGTTTTACATAGGAATTTGTAATGAAAAAAAAGGCAGGAAGTACATGGTGGGTGTAAGATGTTTCACACATTAATTGACTCTGCTTGTGTTGGAAAGCTGGAGATTGACAGGCTTGTAATGGAGAGGATGAATATTCAATAGCTCAGTTTGGGGAGTATCAGTGAGTATTTGGCCTGAGGCCATGGTCAGCTTAGATTTGTCGTAAGGGTATGGAATTTGCAACAGGGCCACAACATGAAAAATTTTGACATCGATTTTTACCTGCTGGATGATGCACTTAGAATCCCAGGAAGCAATGTGGCAATGAAGAGGTCATGAGAAATAACAGAGAGGTGGATTTATGTAAAACAATTCCAAAAGCTATTCCAAAAGAAATTGCACTTTATTTCCTTTCCTTGTTTTCATTTTCCCCATAACTATGTGTGTCATTTTCTTTGCCATGGTTCTTTTATGTGTCACCTTTCAAGTATTTCTGAAGTCCAGCTAAACCACATTCACAGCCTGTCCCCTTTGTTGCTGCATGAAATACTTCAATAAGGTTGTTCAAATATGATCTACCATCTAGAAATATGAAATAATGTTTCTCCAAATTTGCAAGTACTTTTATCTCGTACTCTGGGCTGTTTTGATATTATAATTTCTAAATACCGCACTTTTTCCTGCTCTTTTTGTAATTGTCTTTTCTGGCCTCAATCTACATTATAATTTCATTTTTCCACATTCTCCGTTGTATTTCTTTAGAGAGAATAGGTGTGCTGGAGGGGAAAAAAACAAGTATTGTATTGTTCATGTATCACTGGTGGACACAGGAAACAATCACAATAAAGTAAATAATTTGTTGAGTGATCTGAACAATCATGCTCTAGAAAGAAAATGTGTGTGGGGTGAGGAAAATCCCAGCGGGAATCATAGGTCAAATGTTAATTATTTCCTGAAAGCATATATAATGTCACAAATTCCGTTTAAATGAGATCCAAAAAAAAGTTTCTCATAAGTAATCTTGTTTGCATTTCAATGATTTAATGTTAATTGCTTTGATATTTGGCCTATTGTATAATTCTGCGGTGTAGGCTAGACAAAGTAATCTCATCCTGCTGCCCACATATCAATGGCTCAGTTATTATAGACTAATTTGCCTTCTAATTTATTGATATTTTCCAAAAGAAGAAAGGGCATAGATACACAAAATAAGCTGGACTAACTCAGCGGGTCAGGTAGCATCTCTGAAGAAAATGAATGAATGAATGAATGAATGAATCTCTTTATTGTCATTGCACATGGTACAACAAAATTTAAAAGTCAATCCCACGGTGCGATTCACAAGAGCAGTTTAAATATATAAGATAAGGTAAAAATAAATACATATAATAAAAAAATTAAAAAATTACAGATAAATAACAATAGCAGCTGAGGTAGAACTATTCAGTTGAATGTGAGTGTTATTTCTTATTTTGCATTATTAAGTTCACGTATGGCTATGGGGTAGAAGCTATCTCTGAGTCTGTTTGTGCGAGTTTTGAAAGACCTGTACCGTCTGCCAGAGGGCAGCAGGTGGAACAGGTTGTGTCCAGGGTGGGAAGGGTCCTTCAGGATGTTGGCTGCCCTGCCAAGGCAGCGAGAGCTGAAGATGTCCTTCAGGGAGGGCAGTGGGCAGCTAGTGATTTTTTGTGTGGTATTGATGACCCTTTGAAGGGCTCTCCTGTCCGCTGCAGAGCAGCTGGCATACCATGTGGTTATACAGTACGCCAGCACACTCTCGATGGAGCAGCGGTAAAAGGACACCAGCAGCTTCTCCTCCAGGTTGTTTTTCCTGAGGATCCTCAGAAAGTAGAGTTGCTGCTGGGCCTTCTTGACTGCTGTGGTGGTGTTTGTAGTCCAGAGGAGATCCTCCGTAATTTGTGTGCCCAGGAATCTGAAGTCTGAGACATTTTCCACACAGTCCCCATTGATGTATAGGGGTTTGAGGGCTGCACTGTTCATACGAAAGTCTATGATAATTTCCTTTGTTTTTGTGGTGTTTAGGATGAGGTTGTTGTCTGAACACCACGCTGCCAGTCTTTGGACTTCCTCCCTGTAGGCTGTCTCATCTCCTCCTGAGATGCGTCCAACCACAGTCGTGTCGTCCGCAAACTTGACGATGGTGTTGGTGGAGTGGGCGGGGGCACAATCGTGGGTGTAGAGGGCGTAGAGGAGTGGGCTCAACACACAGCCCTGTGGGGAGCCGGTGCTGAGTGTGATGGGGGTGGAGAGGTGATGGCCCAATCTGACGGTCTGGGGGCGGTTAGACAGAAAGTCCTTGATATAGAGGCAGATGGGTTGGGAGAGTCCTAAATCCATGAGTTTGGTGACCAGTCTGCTGGGGATGATAGTATTGAAAGCGGAGCTAAAGTCAATGAAAAGCATCCTCACATAGCTCCCCTTGTGTTCGAGGTGGGTCAGTGCAGTGTGAAGAGCAGTGGCGATGGCATCCTCAGTGGACCTATTTGCTCTGTAGGCAAACTGGTGTGGATCGAAGGTGGGCGGGAGGCTGGCTTTGATGTGCTGCTGGACCAGCCTCTCGAAACACTTCATGATGACTGGTGTGAGAGCGACCGGTCGGTAGTCGTTAAGGCCGCTGATAACAGGCTTTTTTGGTAGTGGGATGATTGTGGCAGACTTCAGGCACGGTGGGATGATGGATTTGGACAGGGACAGGTTGAAGATTTTCGTGAAGACCTCGGTGAGCTGGTCTGCACATTCCTTCAGAACCCTTCCTGTCACGCCATCCGGGCCGGCAGCCTTCCTCGGGTTCACTGCCCTGAGCACCCGCCTCACTTCATGCTCCTGCACAGTGAGGGTGTAGTTGTTGTTGTTAGGGGCTGGTGGGAGAATGGTGACGAACTCTTCTGGTTCTGCCTCGAAGCGAGCAAAGAAGCAGTTCAGCTCCTCTGCCAGTGAGGCATCGCCGTCACACTGTTGCTGGGCTTGTAGTTGGTGAGATGATGTTTGAGAAATGGATAGCTGATGTTTTAGGATGGGACCGAAGGCCATGTTTGCGGAGATTTCTGCTGAAATCTGGAGCTTAAGAGCTCCAGAGTGTCATGGACTGCTGTCCAATTGTTATGCAGGGAACCTTTTATCGTTGATCCTCTTATCTTAGCTTGTTGATAGTTGTTATGGCTTTTCCCTTTTTTGATCTTAATATCTTATTATAAAATCCGTTACCTTCACATTTATCATGGTTTATCTAGTATTTTACTGGATAGGTAAAAAGATCAATTCTTGGCAGTGGTGCTGCTGCATTACAGCGCCGGATTCGATCCTGACTACGGGTGCTGTCTGTATGGAGTTTGTACATCTTCCCTGTGACTATGTGGGTTCTCTTGACCCCGTCCCATGATTTAATAGGTTCCTATTAACCCTGTCTTGCCCCTCTCACCTTAAATCTATGGTTTTTGATTCCTCTACCCTGGGTAAAAGACTGTGCATTCACCCTATCTATTCCCCTGGCTTAATCCCTCCCTTCACCACCTCCAGTTTAAATTCCAGTTGGAATATTTTGGAGGACCAAGTAACCAAGAACCAAGAACCCTCATGATTTTATACACTATAAAATAATCCCTCAACCTCCTGCGCACCAGTGTTTGAGAGAATGAATTTGATTGGAGTGCAGTCACTGTTCAACAGAAAGCTGCCACAAACAATAAAGACCTTCTATTACATTTCTAGTGATATTGGTTAAAGGAGATTGAGACTCTTGAGAACACTTTCTCCTCTCTTAAACAAAAGCACCAGGAACAAAATTACAGGATTTTTTTACAAACATCTGAACCATTTCCACAAGCAGATGGCATTTGAAACATATTTAACACACACTGAGAAATGACACCTTCAACAGCTTCTTGCACCAAAGCCAAAGAAAAATATCACACTTGTAAATGCAGAAAGTTTGAGTGCAGGGTTGAGAAACAAAACTTTAGGATCACAATGTGTATGGAAAAATATTATTTGATGTCAACTTAAACAGTTCCTATAACATTGACCAGGCTATGAACACCCACAGTTGACTGGCCAGTTTCTTGGGGGTTTTTTTTTGCAGCTGAGAAACTCGCTGATAAACATCTGACTTACATCTGTATTTGTAGGCCAAACTAGCATGATTATGTTCTTTGTAGCTATGCAGTGTGCCCATGATTTTATCATTTCCAGGTTTGATTTTTCCAATTTCTTTCCTGCTGGTGTCTAGACATGAATACAAGACTTTGGCCAGCTCATACTATGCCATAATCCCTATATTTGTTGGCTTCCATTTGAGTAATGCTCATAAAGCAATTCCAGAGTCCTTCACTTTGACTGTGTTCTGGTTGCCTTGGCTCACCTTCACCATGACTCCTTCTCCAGCTCTAAATTCCATCTTGCACCTATGATCTCTTCGTTCTTTCGCTATTTAAAGTTTCTCAAAATACTATTGAGGCCCTGCTTTGAGTCATTTATACCAAGGGTGGAGAGTTAGTTATGAGAAAAGTCACTGGATTGTGGCTTTCTTCCTTACAACAAGAACGATAGAGGTGTGCAAAGTAATTGTAGGACCTGTTTTTTTTGGCAGATAGCTTTCAAAATAGGTGGCATGGATTTAATTAGTAAAAGGGTTAGTCAAGGAAGATCTCTTCAGCCAAGGAATGTTGGGGATCTGGAACTCATTACCAGAAAAGGATGAAAATGGCAGAAACTTTCAACATGTTCAAACGGTTTGACTTGATTTATTTATGCCTGGCATATCTGATCTGTTTGGATAGCAAACAAAACAAAGCTTTTTACTGTACAGAGGACAAAGGACATTTATTGTCACATACACCAATTGGTGCAGTGAAATTTGAGTTACCATGCAGCACACAAATAAGATAAACACAACACTATAGAATTTAAAATAAAACATAAAACATCCCCCACAGCGGAATCAATGTTTCCCACTGTGAGGGAAGGCAATAAAGTTAATAAAGTTCAGTCCTCTTCCTCATGTTCACCTGTGGTTGGTGCCCAGAGGTGGAGAGTGGGGTTGTAGAGGGAGATGGGGTGGAGAGTGGGGTGGTAAAGGGAGATGGAGGGGTGTGGAGGAGGGAGATGGGGAATATTGGAATATTGTATTGGAGGAACGGGTGAGTGGTGGAATGTTGCGTTGGAGACCGGGTTGCGTTGGGGGACCAGGCCTCCCGTATGACACAGTCTAGTTTCTCATAAATACTAATTGCTAGGCCTAAACATTTTAATAGTGAGGAATTTATATTGTACTGTAAATAGTACATCTATTGGTCCAGATTCTGTCAGGCCCGGTGTGTTGCTTTGAATATGTTGCTAATTGCAATCATACCATATAACTATAAAAACTCTCTTCGTTAGTTTGTTTGTGTGTTTGTTTGTTTTCACGTCAGTCGTATCTCCTCCAAAATCCGACGCGGTAACGGAGACATTTTTACGTATTCCGGTAGAGATTTACCTCATGAATTCAAAAATCTCCTCATCTGAAATTTTGTTTAATTATTTCCCGAATTTTTAACTAAAATTGTTTTAAAATGTAACTGCTGCATGACGTCACAATGCCTTTGATCCTCGCGACCAGCTGAGCAGACTTTTTAATGCGTAGCCAGTTACGTGGATTGAAGCCTGTGATCACGTGATCAAGTCGTCCCGCGTGCTCCGCTGGGCTTCTTGAAATTCAACAACATGGCGGCTGGCAGTCGTTATTGCAGAAAGAACGAGCAAGTTCTGCACATCCCGAGGTCACCGGCTTGCTTTTGAAGAACTCGCCCGGCCGCGCCGCTCACAAGATCTTTGAAAAAAACCACGCTGCAGGGAGCGAGTGATTATTATGTTCGAGAACCAGCCCTCACCTCTGACGACGCGTCCCCCTCCCCCCTCAAACTCTCCCCCCCCCCCATCCCTCTCCCCCCCTGCCCCCTCTCTGCCCCCCTCACGCTCCCTCTTGCCCCCCTCTCTCCTCCCCCTCTATGCCTCTGTGTCCCTCTCTCCCTCTCTATCCCCCTCCATCCCCACCACCCTCCTCCGCACCTCCTCTCGCCCCACTCTTCTCTCCCCACTCCTCTCCCTCTCCCATTCGCGCCCCCCCCCCCCCTCGTGTGTGTGTGGGGGGTGGTTAGTATGTGTGTGACGCTGCAGGCACCCCCGCCCCCACAACCGCGCGTTGACGGGACGGGACACAACGGGTCCCCCTTGGTCTAGTAGCCTTTAAATCTTTCTGTCATTCAGAAACATCTTAAGACTATTAAAATAAAGCATTGAAGAATGAAAACCAGATTTTGGAATAATGATCAATAAACAAATAGTAGTATATAATTAAAACATTAATCTAAAGCAAAATAATTTAAAATTAACTTTCTTCTTCGTCTTATGATCTATTGATCTGCAATCATCAGTGAGTGCTCCTGCACCTTCCAAGTCGCATCATATCTTGATTTGGAAACAGGTTATTGTTCTATTGAGGATGGGTAATAAATGCTCACTTTCCGCACTTTCCATATGTGAATAAGATCAAATCTCATTTTGGCACCAGCCATCTGTCTGTATGTAAAACATTAATTTAATGATATGTTGTAGTGGGGTATTATTTATTTCTACTTTTTGAGGTTTACCTCTGCCAACTTCAAAATTATTGCAGCCTATTCTTGAGATTCCTGGTAATTTTTGAACAATTGGATCCACTTTATATGAGATCCTGGCATGAATCTGAAGGCTAGTGCTGGTACAGCATGCACCCAAAAATCCGGGCACTGACCCAGCTATTTAACGCTTGTCTTCCTAAAGCAAGATAAGTCCATGATAGAGCTTTAAGTTTAGGTGCAGGTAAATGTTGAATATTACTCAACCTGAGACATAAATGCAATTGTTCTTCAGGGCAATGTCCTACGTCCAATCATCTGATTACTTTATCTGTAGAAATTTCCGTTTTTTCTCTCCCTCCCTCCCCATCATGATGTGAGAAGAGAGTTGTCAATATTTTCCCAAATTACAGACCCCAGCAACCCCAAATTTCTTCACCACATCATACACATTAGTGTCCTTTCATCAGTGCCAAGTCAAAATCCCAGAATTGCTTTCTGTCTGCCTTCTGTGACCTTCACCTTGTGGACAGCAGTATAAAGAGGTGAACCACCACAATTTTCAAGAATCTGAGGATAATAAGGTAAAATGTCTTCTCAGCAATCCCATAGATCAAACAAATTTGAAAAAAAACGTAACCTGCTGGTTCTGCATCTATTTGTCATAAATTGAGATCAGGCTTCTGAAGGTTCAAACCATGATTCTGAAATCAATTTGAGCCAGGCTATTTATATAAGATCTATTGTGTTGACATTTTAATTATTAATATTGTAGCCTACAGTTCAGAGTAACGAAACAGAATTCTGAATTTATAAATTAATTGGATCCAAATCGCTAAATGTTTTATTTAGAAATAATTTCCTTCTCTTTTTAGAATTGTTTTTCTTGTATATTTTTCTATCTAGGGTAATATTACAGTTAATTTTACATCTTTTGCAGGACAGTCAGAAGAGAAACCTGATGGCAGCAATGGTAAGTGTTATTTGAAGTGTAAAAAAATAATTATTTATGCTTCACTGTCAGAAAGTAAATTAATCCAACAAAGTCAGTCATTAAGATTTTTTTTTATAGCTCTTCGGTTTTTGTTAACGATATAAATAAAAACTCAAAAAGGTAATCAACATTGTTTCAACAAGGAAATTCATAAAATAAATTTGGAGCAAAAGTAGACCTGATTTGCCAAAAGATTTTCAGGAAGTGGAAACATAACTATAAACAGTTTTCCACAAGTTATTTTGAGATCTCTGTTGGGCTGGAAAGTGGGGAGATTTGCTGGAATTATACTTGTAGACTCACTAGTGATCAGCTTTAGTCCCATTGAAGAAAACTTGCAGCAGATAGCTTACTGAGTCTTTTAGTAAAGTGTTCTATTGTGTGTAGTGGTATTTTGCCATTATTAAAGTAAATGGTAATGTGTAGTTGGGACAAGGAGAAAGTTGGCATGAGAAAGTAATATTTGAATGGGAATTTAAAAAAACATATTTGCTTTAATTCTCATCTGGAGGTTGAGTTCCAAGTTACTTCAGCCTCCCCTCGCTTTTGGCTCCATCTGCCTTTTTTTTGTCTGCCTTCATCGAATATCCATCTATCTGTCTGCCAACCCCCACCCCTACTTAGCAATCTGCCTATTATCTTTCACCCCTCCTCATTCCACTAATCATGTCTGGTTCTTGCCTCAACACCCATCTCTTTCTACTGGCTCTCTTCCCTCTTAGTCTCGATGCAGGGTTTTAAGCCGAAACTTCAGCCATTCCTTTCTCCCTTCTGATGCTGCTCAACTTGCTACTGTATAACCTTTTATCCTTTTATTCATCACTTTTATCCTTTTTAGATAATCACCATTGGGCTCTTGATGGTTTCAGATTTTTATGTTTACATAAATTCAACAGTTTTAAATTAAGGCACAACAGATTGACACATAAATAATGCTGTGCTAAAATATCAGCTCTGAACAAAAAATATATTTGAATTAATAGGCTTTAGCAGTTAACCTGATCCATGACAAGCCAGAGTGACAATCTGGAATTTTAGAAAATTAAATGTATATCGTTTGTCATTACTGCCTCTTTGTTTCCAGACCTTCCTTTCCTCCACCTGCTGGCATTCACTGTCACTTGCAACCACCTGTGCTGTAAATCTTCATGCCGACATACATTCACACTTCCTGCCTTTATCTCCACGCTCTTTAATGTTCTATCTCCTCTTTGATTATCTTTGATGCTCTTTCTCCTGATCTCTTTATCCTTTCCCTTTAATGTTCTCTTCCAGCGTCTGTCTCCATTGCCCCCGATGCTCTTTCCCTGACCACCGGCCCTCTTCCTTTGATGCTCTCTTATATCTCTTCCCTTAATGCTTTTTTTACCGAGCTGTCTCCTCTCAATTTATATTTTTAGATTCCCTGCTTTTGTCTCTGATCTTCCTGCTTATTCGTCTGTTTTCTATTTAATGTCAGTGCCTGGGCTTTGTTTCTACTCTTCTCAATGTCTCTGCCTTCGCTTTTTCATGCTGAGTTACTACCGCATCAAACTTTAATTTTCCAGCTTTTGATATGGACCTTCTTAAAACAAAGATTAATTCCTCCTTCACTTAATGTTTCCTCCTATTTTTGTTCACATAGGAGCTTTTGACCCATGCTGTCTCACCTTCATCCCCAGTTTCACTAAGAGCTATGTATTCTCTGAGATCACTCTGTGGATGAGATAAGAATGGATAAGAATCTTTCATTTTGCAAACCATCCGTTTCGACATTGAATTTCCCCTCCCTTCCATTCATTACAAATCCTTTTTTTTTTTTTGTGCCTTCCTACCTTTTCACATTTTCCCTGTGTCATATTATATATTTAATATAAAAAGAGAAAAGCAAGTCAGGCATCAACTGTGGAGAGAAAAAAAGTTATGTTTCATTTATGATCTTTCACCATGATTCTAATTTTTTTCAAATTTGAAGAATTGTAATTCTGATACATTAACAGATTCTCTTTCTACAAATATTATCTGACATTGAATATTTCTACATGCATTTTTGTAAGAGGCAGAACATTTTTAATAGCACATTGAATGATGCTAAAAGATGCGAGCAAACAGGGAAATGTAATAAAAAGGGAACTGCAGATGTTGGTTTATACTAAAGATAAACACAAAAAGCTGGAGTAACTCAGCAGGTCAGGCAGCATCTCTGGAGAAAATGGATAGGTGACTTTTCAGGTCGGGGCCCATCGTCACCTTTCCGTTTCTCCAGAGATGCTGCCTGACCCGCTGAGGTACTCCAGCATTTTGTGTCTATCTTGAGGCTAGTCCTAGGCTAGAATATTTAGCTCCACATTGCCTGTTATTTTCACCATTTAAGAGTAAATACACGTTTGCAGTCCATTTTGCTCCATTTGCCATTTTTAAGGTGGCATAGTGGTTCAGTATTCTCCTTATGATTGTGTTGGTGTCCTCTGGGTGTTTTGGTTCTTACCTACATTTAAAAGTCGTGCAAGGTGGGTATGTTAATTGGTTACTGTAAAGTATCTGTGTAGGTGGGTGGCAGGAGAATCAGTTGGTTTAGTTGGTAAGTATATATGAGAGAGATTTGTTTATAGGGAGGTTTCACGGCAGTCGGGTCACGACCCATGACCCGTACTGTTGCTACGCTACTCCAAATGGAGTACACGCGTTGAACTGCAGGTAAGCACTTACCATTGTTTCCAACGTAGTGGGCCCATTAAAACCCGCCAGAATTGTCAATTTTTGCGCTGTAAATAATTATGGAAATCGGGATAAGCGTGTGAGACATTTAGCCTACTTCAGATTTCCAAAAGTGAGGAGAAATTACGGTAGATAGAAGTGAGAGCTGAAAGGACAACAACAGACAGAGCGCTTAGCGAACATTGGCCGTTTGCTGACTGCATTTCATCAACGAAGGCATTATTTGTGTTTTTTCTTGATTCCTTTGGCATCTAAAAAGTTTCAGAAGTGATAAATCTGGCTGAATTTTTTAAATCGCCCATGGTTCTCAAGTGGGTTTTTACATACAAAATGAAAACGCATCTGAAGAAAAATTTACAGCCAGATTTATCACTTCTGAGGCTTTTTAGATACCTCAGCTGCCCTTTGAGGAAGAGCATTCCAAAGATTGACAACACTCTAAAAGAAAAAAGACCTCTGCCTTAAATGCTCAGTACATTTTTAAACAGTGACTCCTAATCTTAGATTCTTGCATGAGGAAGCAGTCTTTCCACACCCACACTTCATTATCTTAAATGTTTCAATCAAGACATCTATCATTCTTCTAAACTCTGGTGAATACAAGGCAAGCCAGTCTGCCATTTCCGGAGACAGCCTGCCATTGCCAGAAATTAATCCAGTTACCCTCCAATGCTAATCTCCAACTGCTTCCAAATGGATTTACATCCTTTTCTGAATAAGAAAAATCAATCCTGTACACAGCTCTCTAGATGTGGTCTGATAAGTCCCCTATATAGCTGAAAAATAACCCAACTATTTTTGTATTAATTTTACCTAGCAATAATATTCTGTTGGTTTTCCTATTTATCTGCTGCACCTGAACTTTCTTTTTGCCAATCACATACAGGTCATCCAGATTTGTATTGAGGAGGTCACATTTAATGCAGCAACGTTGTGCTGCAGCAAGGGTATTTAGTGGTTTTGTAATCATAACTGAAATAATCATGGTCACCACCCAAAAATCAGGCTAGCTGTTGCACAGCTTTCATTGTACTGGTCTTTTGTGTCCTTGATCTTTGAGCTTTCACAGCAGAACAAATGCAGCTGCTAAAGATGAGGGTTCTCTTCTCATTAACCTTCCACTGCTTTGATTCTTTCCGTTGCAGTGTTTGGGGTATGGAATTATTGATTTTGTAAATTATTTATGGGAAGAGAAAGATACTGTATTTTGCTGTGAAATGCTCTTATAAAAAGCTGCCTTTGATATATTGAATTAAATAATCCACTATGAAATCTGATTTTGACAGGCACTTGCTTTTTCACTAGTATCTTTGCTCCTTTTGACAATGTTCTTTAACCCTGGTACTTGTTTTCAATGTACAGTATTTCTTCTGGGTTCTGATTACTACAAATATTGTTTTTTAATACCATTTTCAACTGGTACCCACCCATTAATGCTTGCTTACCTCTTTCTTGTGCCAAAACAGTTCTGTTATTATCAAATTATCGATTAATTATTTTATTTTACTGCAGCAGGATATCAAATTATCTCTAATCCTGATCCACAAGCAGATACTCATCGACCTTGCTTAATATGAAATATTTTCACTGTGGTATCACAGTGTTAGATATTTTTCCATAATTTTCCTTGATTTTGGCAATGATATTGCTTTTATTAAATTATCAAAATATAAAACTCTTTTCTTTGAAATATTGAAAATGTTGAGAGCATTGGAAATAGAAGTAGGATAACTAATCATAACCTCAATTGCACTTTCCACAGTGTGTGTGTGTGTGTGTGTGTGTGTAAATGTCAGGCTTTATTTATCGGGTTATTACTGAAAATGTTCAAAAATCTGAACTAATGTCTATTGTCTATTTTCTCCCCCCCCCCTCTCTCTCCCCCCCCCTCTCTCCCCCCATTCCCTGCCCCCCCTCTCTCTCCCCCCTCTCTCTCTGTCTCTGCCCATCACTCTCTCAGTCTCTGCCCCTCTGTCTCTGCCCCCTCTCTCCCTGCCCTCTCTCTCTACCCCCCTCCCTCTCCCTCTCTAGACACGCCTGCGAGTTGGGTGCTATGTGTGAGTGGAGAGGGAGGGAATGGGATAAAACGATCGAATGAATAATATTAATAAAATATCAAGGGGGTGGTTAGTATGTGTGTGGGGAGGGTGGTTAGTGTGTGTCTGGGGGGTAGTTAGTGTGTGTGTAGACGCCGCAGGCCGCTCCAAACCCCTGCAACCGTGCGTTGAGGGGACGGGACCAAACGGGTCCCACTTGGTCTAGTAACTATTAAAAGTCTGATCTTGGATGTGTGTGTATTTGTTTGTTCGTGTGCGATCACATCTTCTCGAAAAAACAATGTGCTAACGGTAAAGTCTTTACATATTCCGGAAGAGATTTTTCCCATGGTCAGAAATCGCCTTATCTGAAAACTTCATGCTTTATTTCTCGAGTTATTAATGAAAATGTTCAAAATTCTGAAAAAACGTTGGGGAAAAAACGGCTGTCTTTCGCTGATGATGTCACAATGGGTCTGCGTGCTGCCGTCTTGGATCAGCGCTCTGCGAGTGACCTCTCCCCCCCCTCCCTCCTCTCCCTCCTCCCCCCCCCCCCCCCCCCCCCCCCCCCCCCATATTCAAAATATGCAGCCCTCCTCTCCCTCCAGCCCATCTCTCCCATTAGCCCTCCTCTCCCCCCCCCCCAGCGTTCCTCTCCTCCCCAGCCATCCTCTCCCCCCTCTCTCTCTTTCTGCCCCATCTCTCTCTGCCTCCCTCTCCCTGGCCTCTCTCTCTCTCTGCCCTCTCTCTCTCTCTCTCTCTCTCTCTGTGCCCTCCCTCCCTCTCCAGCATGTTGGGGGCTATGAGTGGATGGGGCAGGGGATGTGGTAAAAGGAGCGAATGAATAATATTAATATAAATCAAGGGGGGTGGTTAGTGTGTGTGTGTGACGCATTCGGCCCTTTGAGCCTGCACCGCCATTCGATATGATCATGGCTGATCATCCAACTCAGTATCCCATCCCTGCCTTCTCTCCATACCCCCTGATCCCTTTAGCCACAAGGGCCACATCTAACTCCGTCTTAAATATAGCCAATGAACTGGCCTCAACTACCTTCTGTGGCAGAGAATTCCACAGATTCACCACTCTCTGTGTAAAAAATGATTTTCTCATCTCGGTCCTAAAAGACTTCCCTCTTATCCTTAAACTGTGACCCCTAGTTCTGGGCTTCCCCAACATCAGGAATAATCTTCCTGCATCTAGCCTGTCCAACCCCTTAAGAATTTTGTAAGTCTCTATAAGATCCACCCTCAATCTTCTAAATTCTAGCGTGTACAAGCCGAGTCTATCCAGTCTTTCTTCATATGAAAGTCCTGCCATCCCAGGAATCAGTCTGGTGAACCTTCTCTGTACTCCCTCTATGGCAAGAATGTCTTTCCTCAGATTAGGAGACCAAAACTGTACGCAATACTCTAGGTGTGGTCTCACCAAGAATCTCTACAACTGCAGTAGAATTTCCCTGCTCTTATACTCAAATAGTTTTGCTATGAATGCTAACATACCATTCGCTTTCTTCACTGTCTGCTGCACCTGCATTCCTACTTTCAATGACTGGTGTACCATGACACCCAGGTCTCGTTGCATCTCCCCTTTTCCTAATCGGTCACCATTCAGATAATAGTCTACTTTCCTGTTTTTTCCACCAATGTGGATAACCCAACATTTATCCACATTATACTGCATCTGCCATGCATTTGCCCTCTCACCCAACCTATCCAAGTGAGATCACTTCTTATTCTTTAGATTCCAGAGACTATAGGCTCAATATGCTTAATTTATTCTCATGGAACCAATATCCCATTCCTAGAATCAATGTGGTGAATGTTGGCTACATTTCCTTTATCACAAGTATATCCTTTATTAGACACAAACTTATATGCAGAATTTCAGGTGTGGACGGATTATGGCCTTTTATAATTTTAGTAATTGGTTCTTTGGCCTTCTCACAATCCTATCCCAACAGTTTTTTTTCCCTGTAACCTATTCTTAGTTGTTAACTGTTAACTTTCAGTGTGCAAGGACACTCAAGTCATTATGCGGTGCATAGATACAGCATGGAAACAGACACTTCTGCCCACAACTACCTGCTGACCATTAACTAGTATTTGTGCTAATGCTACACGAGACCCATTTTTTTAATTTCCCCCACATTCTTGTCAACTCCCTCCTGATTCTACCATTCACCTATGCAATCAGGACAATTTACAGTAGCTATTTAAGTCCACCTGTTATAGACTTTATGGGAGGAATTTAGAGAATCAGAGGAAATTTAGGCACTCACTGGGCGAACATGCAACCTCCACACAGACAGTGCCGGAGATAGGGATTGAACTTGGGTTTTTGACATTGGAAGGCAACAGCTCTATGAGCTGCGTCACTGTATAGTGCTCTTAATTGCTAACACCTTTCAATCATTCGCCATTTAAAAGCTACTCAACCTTTATGGATTTACACCTGAATGGATGGCCACTCATTTTTTCAGCATTATATACCATCTGCTCACATGGTCACTTCATCTCTTTATATTCACTTGAAATTTCTCTGTATTATCATCATAACCCCTACTGCCTCCGACCGTATTATCATCAAACATGGACATGTTGCACTTGATCACCTCATCCAGCTTTGTTATAGATACTGATTGTAGTTAATGCTGGAATGCCTTAGAATGACAGCTGAAATGTGCTCATCTATTGAATTCTTGCACCCAGCTGCACTGCATCCACCAGTCTCAGGCAATAGCATTTTTTTTAATTTGAAAAATGCTGCCCAGGAAAATGGGATGTGCTTCAAGGACGGGAGATACTTGATCTGTTTGGTGTGTACCAGCTCTGAATAAAATGCGAGGATGATGTGGATCAGAGTATTTTTTGTGCTGGAGCATGATGTTCAGAGAGCTTATTTCCCTTTGTTTAAAATTGGTTGGGAGATAGTAGAAAGGAAGTTGGGCTAAATAATTTAATCTCTTGATTGTCAGAATGTAACTTGCTGGGAACTATAAGAGCATTTCCTATTCGTGGTAGACGAAGGAATAGAGTGGTATGTCCAGGTTTTTAGAAAGCAAACAGATGGTATGTCTTGGAAAATATGTAATAAAAGGGCATACACATATTAAATGAAAACAAAACTGGCTGAAAAAGTTAAATGTGAGCATCTACATGGTAATTTGGATCTAACAGACAAAGTGAAATATTTGCTAAATGTGGTAAGCTTGGAACTGTGAAGAAGGAATGGGAATTTTAACTGTCCATGCACAAGTTGGCAAGAATTGTAGTTCTTGATCTCTCTCATGAGATATACCAATTGAGCCTCCACAGTTCTCTTGCATAGATAATTTCAAATCTTCACTGCCATTTAGATAATGAAAACAAGTTGAAAGTAAACATTTTGGATTTAAATTCTTTATTAGCTGATATATGTGAAATAGCCCATGCTCACTGTTACTGCTTAAATATTTATTTTAGTTGCATTTAACAATATTGTCTGATATGTGCAAGTACTATAATTCTCAGCTGCAGATTGTAATTCATAATATTTTCATGCCAGAAAATCACATTACCAAGCTGTAAATAACTATGTGCTTTTGACATAAAATGCCATTCTTCCCTCTCCTCGGGGAATTTCTGTTCAAGCTATTCTCACCCTTCCACCGTAGTCTCGATTAGAATGCAGATGTTGGACACAATGTTGGTCATCAGTGAAGCTGTTAGAAAATATAGAAGACTGGCTTGTTATAATCCTTCAGCCTATCTTATCCCTGTGATGAATGATTCGTCTGTGCTAGGTGCTACTTCGCAGAGATATGAGTAATACTTGAAGCTCACTGTTAATAATTGATCTTTGCTTTCTCCACGAATTCAGGTATAAAATGGCACTGATATTTTATGGTGAGGGGATTAATGAATTATTTCAGGGTGATTTTAATTGATGGGTACATCATGCAGACTAGCCTTGTTTAGTTTAATGCAACATATTTGAAGTAAATAATGAACATGCTGAAATAATGCCATTTTTCTTTCCAAGCTTGTGCATCTACATATATTAAAGACAATAATTATTCATCTATGACTGAATAACTTCATAATGCAATGTGAAACTTGAATATAAAAAGGATGAATGAATCATGCGGACTAAATGAGAATAACCTCATGTATCAAATTAAATCTACTTTGTTCTTCCAAGTTCAAAATTAATTATTTTAATATAAAGTTAACAGTACAGCGGCATATAATGTCTGCTTGTTCTTGGAGCAAAACATCACAGCCACAGGCGAAATTGTGGTATCTTTGCAGACAATTTTCCAAGCATTTTCTGAGAACCCTTTGTAAAAAAACTGAAATGGTTTTGAGACTTAATAACTAAGGGAATAACTTGCATTGTATTTCTAAAATGAAAGTGGCATCATGGAATATTTTCCAAATATTTTCAGAGATTGAGCAAATTATTTCATATTTCAGGTTGTGAAATTATGAAAAAATCATTTATTTCCAATTCATAAAATAATAACATTACTTAAAATACCTAAATCATTTATTTATTGTTGCTTTCTAACCTACTAAGTAATGTAATGGTTCAAGGTCTTCATTCTAAAAATTGAAGAGATAGTATTGTAATCAGTTAGCTGCAATTCTATTTTGCCATTTAATGGTGCCTAAGATATTTATATTGGGATAATGTCAGATTGAGCAGGCAGTTTTGCAGCATAAATGCAGTGGTAAAGCAGTTGCAAAATAGTCATTTTACCTCGGTGGATTACTTGTAAAACTGGATTTACTTAAGAAAATGAAGTGCATCACTCTGTACAATTGATCCCTTGGAGCTATCCAAGCTGGTCAGCAACTTAAAGTCACTTTTTAAAGCCATCATGATGGCCTCAAACTTTAGAGTCTCCAGGGTGCAAATAAATGTGTTGTCTTCCTTGAGAACCAGACGTGCCCCACTTTCAGATTTAATGAAGAACTTAAACTTGATGACATGTGATGAGACAACAAATTCCTCAGGAAATCCATCTAGACGGCTTTTTGACACTTGAATAATGCGGGACTTGATCCTTGCAATGAAATCTGAAGAATTACAGTAGATTTTGAGGCCATGAGAGCGATCATGACTGTCGATTATTTCTAGGAACGTAGCTTCTGATGCTGTTTGCATATTTGCTGACTTGGTTTTCAGAGCTTCTATCAGAGGCTTTATCTGATAAAATTCTGCCTCCTTTGCTAAAAGTCGAATCTCTTGAAATCCTTCCGGTAAGAGAAGCTCACCATTTCGTAGGAAATTAAGGACATGCCTGAACAGCAAGCCATCACGGTCAATGAAGTAGTTCCCATCTGCATCAACAGTATTCTGAATTTTGCCACTGATTAAAGCTTCTGGCAAGGAATCAACATACTGTGTTAATGTATGTCTCTGCATTGTGTATAGATGCCCACCAACATTAATTGTGATCACCTTGCAGTTCTTGCCCTTTTGCAGGTAGTTTTCTGTATTGTTAGATTTTCCTTCATCATGAGTTTCTTTCTTATTGGTCTTCCCTTCCATTCTAGAAACCTTGATGTTCAGTTGTGCTGTGCCACTTTTGCTGGTTGGAAAGAAGTTCACCTGTGCATAGTACAGAAAAAATAATGAAATTGAAGCATTGTCTGAGTTTCATTAGATATCAGTAGCATCTTGCAATAGATAGTATTTTATCAATGCATGCAGTGAATTTTGCAGTAATATATTTGACACTGAAGTCTGCCCTCAACTCTTTAAAAACAAGTGGATATAGCCTTGATAGACACAAAATGGTGGAGTAACTTAGCAGACTAGGCAGCATCTCTGGAGAAAATGGGTAGGTGACATTTTTGGTCCGACTTGAAACGTCACATATTCATTTTTTCCAGAGATGCTGCCTGACCCACTGAGTTACTCCAGCATCTTTTGTTTATCTTTGGTAATAACAGCATCTGCAGTTCATTTTTTATTACATATTGGACATGTAATTTCCTGGTGAATTAAAGTTACTTGACCTAATATTTTCCAAACAAGATACCAGGCACAATGATAAATGCGCACTTTTGTTTGCAGAAGATGCTGCACAGGCAATGTTTCATAAGGATTAATCTCCACCAAAACAAAATTACTATTGATACAGATTTTATTTGTCTGCTTAAAGCATAAGCCCTTATTTTTTATTTACATTGGCAGCTGGCTGTAGCATTTATCAAGAGCAAGGGCTAAAGAAAAGAACAAATCAGTTGTTGATGCAGACAAATATTTAAAAAGCTGTCGGGCTTTGAAGTAATAATTTAGTTTATGAGGGTATGCTTCATTGCTGCTCCCGCTACTGAGAAAATTAAATCATAAGATCATTAATAGTGCAGGTTTAGCATGATTAATTTCTCACAGGTCCAAAAGCTGTAGGCAAAATCCAAATGGGTTTTTTAATTTTTCTGGATCTCGCTATCACTTGGAAGGCTAGCATTTATTTTCCATCAATGGTTGTACTGCGTGATAGTGAGCTAGCATTTTGAAGAACTGGGGTCTTTTTAATGAAGATATTCCCACAGTATTGGGAAGAGAGTTTCAGAATTTGCTGAACGAAGGGATATGTTTCTAAATCAGGATTGCATGCAATTTATAGGGGAACCAATAGGCAGGTGTTTCATACACCTGTTTATCCTCGGTGATAGAGATCGTGGGTTTAGAAACAGCTTTCAGAGTTCTTTAGGTGAGTGTGCAGTACGTTTCGTGAATTGAGCACATTGTAACCTTTGAGTGCTAGTAGTGAAATGATTGAATATTTATGATGGGGATGGGGTAGCGAGCAGATGAGCTGCTTGTCTTGGATAATTGAAAGTCTCTTGAGTGTTGGAACTGCATTCAACCAGATCGGTTGAATGTCGTAAAAGTTAGCGAGGTTTAAAAATCTTAAAAACAGCGCGTGCACAGAGCGATCTCTTCTCCTGCCATTCAGTGCCGCACGGATTAGTCTCTTCCCCTGACACAATCCCCGCCCCTTCCTGCGCCATCGCGTTTTTACTGGAGCTGAGGATGGCCGGCGGAAGATTCTAACCGGACTTTCGGAGGGACCTGAAGCAGCCTAGCCCAGCCTCAAGCTGCCCAGTCCCAAGCAGCAGCCAAGCCCCAAGCAGCAGCAGCAGCTCAGCCCCAAGCAGCAGCCCAGCCCAGAGTCGGAGATGTCGCCAAACGGAAAGCGGAGACTCTGATCTCGGCGGAGGAGAGCGACCCGCGCCCGCTGTGAATCCCCATCGTACTGCCAATTCCAGCCACTACCTCTCTGGTCCCCCTCGCTGGCTCCTCCCCCCCTCCCCGGTGATGCCCCCCTCACCCCGATGGCTCTTCCCCCTTTTTTTTCCCAAGCTCTCCCCCCCCCCCCCCCCCACACACCCCTCTTCCCCCACACAATCCCCCCCCCCGCCCACACCCCCCCCCACACACCCCCCCCCCCCCCCCCCCCCCCCCCCCCCCCCCCCCCCCCCCCCCCCCCCCGCCCCCCCCCCCCGCCCCCACACCCCCCACCCTCGCCCCCACAACACCCCCGCCCCCACAACCCCCCACACAACCCCGCCCCCCACACACCCCTCTCCCTCCACACAACCCAGGAATTAGAGTAACGGTTGAGTGAGAACAATGCCAGGCCATAACATTACAGGATGTTCTGGAATACATTTATGCTGTTGTCACATGCATGAGAAATTTCTAATTATTAACGTGTTGTTCAAACAAGGATTTTAATTTTGAATTGTAAGACCTCGATTTTATTTAACTCTAAAACTACGGAAAGGAATGAAACTGAACTTAAATGATAGTTGATGATGTTAAATCTGAAATGGTCGGATCAGTTGGCATTAATCTAGATACCGCATTCAGACATGACAAAGTGGAAAATTGACCCATTGGTGGAAGGTACAGGGCAAGTGATGTGTGAATCAAAATGAGTCGGCCTGTTCCATTAATACTGTCACCTGGCCATGAGGGAACTGATGGGAATAACCAAGCACAAATTCTGTTGTTAAAATGGTCACCCTTTATCGCATTAAATGGAACTACCATCCTGCTAAACAAGATGGATTTAGAGCAGAACTAGCAACTCGCAGGCCTTCAGCAACAGCAGAGTGTAATGTATGGCATCATGATCTACAATCTAATTGCCGGCATATCCCTCACTATACCATTAATTTAATTCCTGGTCCAGTGAGTCTTCTGGAAGAACATGCCATGAGTACAGGTAGTTAAAAATGATCTGCAAATCTTTTGAAGCTGCAACTCAAGAGGACTTGCATGTATGCTATATAACGAACCTGCAAACTGGAACTAAGAAAACCCAGAAAAGTAGATTCGATCAAAGGAGCAAATTGAGCAAAAAATAAAGTGCTGGAGGAACTCAGCGGGTCAGGCAGCATCTGTGGAGTTAATGAATAGAGGACTTTCCAGGTCGGGGCACTTCTTCAGACTAGATGAAAGATCTGCAGCCCAAACACATCATCATAACATTGTACAACTAAGGGTACCATGAACCTTCATTAGCACCATCAGTGATGGTAGAATTCAGATCATATGCAGAACATGAATGGAGTGTTTACGGCTATCTTCAGCCAGAAGCCCTGAGAGGATTTTGGCTTCTCTAGAGATCCCCAGCATCACAGAAGCCATTCAATTCATTCCTTAATATTGAGAACCAGGTCAGTGCACTGCATGCAGACATTTTACAAGGTCTTGCCTGGAATAAAGATTTTGGTTCACAACGAGCAGAGCCACCGTCTGATTGTTCACATAGGACTGAATGCGTCAAATTGTCCTCAAAAAGTGGGGAAAAATCCATTACTGCCAACAGCTGTACTATCAACCTTCTCTCAAGCAGCAGGGAGGGGGACATTTTTGTCAGCAATTGGTAGTTTAGTCATTACTATACAGTTTGCATTGCAGATCATGATTACAAACCTAGTCCAAGAGACCTAAATGCATGAGGTGAGATGATGGTGACTGTCCTTGAGATCAGGGCAGAATTTAATCATGTGTGGGGGCATTAGGACAGAATTTAAAGCAGCAGCAATTAGGAAGATAATATGTAATTGACTGGAAGTAGGGATAGCTCAAAAGATTGAATATGGGGATTGGAAGTCAGTAACCTCAGATCTAGGCAGTGTCTGAGCCCTAACAGCGGTAGCTGCTTCTTCTCTTTCATATTGTCATGGACTGCTCTCACATTTTGCTACAATAGAAACAGGAACTGCTTAATAGATCAGACAGATTATGTGGTGAAGGATGCAGAGTGAATATTTAAGGTTGATTACCATTTATTCAGACTTTGTTGCCTGACCTATGTTGCAAGTAACATTCCTACTCGCATATGTAGGCAATGCCCATCTCCAATATGAGATTACTTAATTGATTCTCCTTGAGAATTTATAGTATAACCATTATTGCCTAACCTATTATTAACATCCTAGAATAGAATAGTTTCTTTATTGTCATTGTAACATGAACCATGTACAACGAAATTTAAAAATGTCAGCCAGTCAGTGCACCATTCAAACATTTCTAAAAGCTAACGATACATACAAGGTAAAATATTAAAAGATAAACAACTAAAATAAATATCACGAAAATAGCACGCATAAACACCCAACCCTCCATCCTTCTGTCGATTTCACAGTGTACCACAGTCCCTTAGTATGTCTCGCCCCTGCGTTCCTTGGCAGCTACATTTAGTGCTTTTATAGCAGTGGGGTAAAAACTGTTTTTTAGTCTGGGAGTCATCATTGACCAGAAACCTAATGAACCAGCCACATAAATACTGGTCAACATCTTTCTGAACAATAGAGCATTCATGTTATCCAATCCACCATTTTAAATATTCACCTCCTATGCTACCTAGTGTGTATTTTATGCAAGATCCAATGTGGCAACTAGTCAAAGCATCTTCACAATCATTTCAGCCTCTACCTGCTAACAAGGCAAGGACAGTGGGCCGAAGGGCACCATCTCTTAGGACACTTAAGGTTCTGTCATTATCGCAGTGTGAAAATTGGAAGCCCCTCCCCTAATAGTAATGTGGGAATGACATTGCCTCAGAGATTGCAGCAGTCGGGGGAAGTACAATTTCGAAAGCACTTAAAGTTACATAATAATGCTATTATTATAATATCCCAGGAAGATATTTTAATACAAATCTCAGTGCAATAAATAGTAGATATGTTGGTTTATTTGGATTCAAAGTCAAGATTGCAAATTGCATTAGATGAAACAGAAAATGCTAGGCAACTCAAGCAGCATCTGTCGCGAGAGAAAATAGGAGTTATCACTTCAGGTGGAGACCTCTTTCACAGTCCTGATGAAAGATCATTGACATGAAATGTTAACAGTTTTTCTCTCTCCTCAGACGTTACCGGCCCTGCTGGGAATTTCCAGCATTTTTCGGTTTCATTTCAGATTTTTCCTTCAGCATCCTTTTTGATCCATTTCTGTAATTTCTTTAAAAGCTTGTTTGCAGAATTTTATATAATGCTTGCGTAATTAGCTAATTTAGTTCTTTGTGCCATGCTGCTTAATTCATTCTGAACTATTCTAAGATCTTGTTGTTTTGTTATTTGTATCTCGTTTTTTTTCACAGGAATATTTTAAGCTTTCAAAACATTAGAACTTTGAGATCTCATCAATGAATTCCACTGTTTTAAAATTAAAAACATCTGTACTAACTGTATGCTCGTTCAGTAAACCCTTGTTATTACAGACCTCTTTATAATGGATTTCAGTTATAGCAGATTGTTTCTTTAAGAATACAAGCTACTAGTTAAGGCCCTGTCCCACTTTCCCGAGTTACTCACGAACTCTCCCGAGTTTTCCCCTTGATTCGAACTCGGAGAATTACGGTATTAGCCGTTCGTAGGTACACAGGGCTATTTTCTTAACTTGTGGACATTTTTCAACATGGTTAAAAAACATCCCGACTTACCTGATGCCCCGAGTTCCTACGACTGGCATTACGAGCCGCTACGAAACATCTACGGACTCCTACTGGCTCCTACGAGCTCGCTACCGACATGACCCGACATTCCCTGAGTTCGAATCAAGGGGAAAACTCGTGAGAGTTCGTGAGTAACTCGGGAAAGTCGGACAGGGCCTCAACAAACAGCCTTTGGTATTTTTTATCTTGCAGTAACAAAAGTACATCTTTAGCTGCTTATAAAAAAAAAACACAACTCATATCATAGGTAGACAAAAATGCTGGAGAAACTCAGCGGATGAGGCAGCATCTATGGAGTGAAGGAATAGGTGTTGTTTCAGGTTGAGACCCTTCAGACTGATGTATCATAGGTGGTTGGAGCAAATCCCTTACTCGGTTATAGTGGCCAATCAACGATAACGCCATAATCTCCCCCCTTCTCCCATGGTATGATATAACTAGGGTTTACTGCACTAGAAAATTCTCTGAACAAATGGCATAGGTCTAGTAAAGACTATTGTGCAAATTGTCCAAGCTGATAAAGGGAGGACAGCGCATTAACAATTATATTGCTACATAGACATGGAGCATTCAATCAGGCATTTAAATTATATGGAAACGATTGGTTGACAAACAGCCGGTCAGAAAATCCCAGCTCACAAGTCAGGTGACATAGGCTTGATTTCAATAAACTACACAGAAATGCAGATTGAAAGTTCTCCCAGATGTTGGCTATCTGTCAAGGTCAATGCAAAGATAGACTTTGTGCACTTGGATATTTGTACGGATATCTTAGGCTTTTGTGGAGATCCATTTTAAAGGACACAAGAGATAGCAAATCCACTTTTTGCATGTGCTCCATCAGTCGCTGAGATCTTTCACCTCAGCACACTTTCCAGTATTAACTCCCTATCCCTTTATAATGCCAAATAGCCAATCTCTTTCTCGAATTACTAACTTATCACAGGTCTCAATGTAGACAATTCTAAAGATTCACAAGTCTTGTGAGGAAATCTCATCTCATTTCAATCCTGAATGGTCTTGTTTTCAGACTATAATCTCAGCATCTATCAGTCAGGCCTGGGGAAATCTTCGCCACAACACAAACTGGCAAGCCCTGAAAGAAATGTGTATGTTTTAGTGAGATCGTCTCTCATTCTTCTAAACTCAATAGAGTATAATCTCGATCCACTTCATCACTCCTTGTAGGGCAAACTCCCCATTCCAGGAATCAACGTGATAAATCTTCATTGCTCACACCTTCTGAAAGTATATCCTTCCGTAGTATTCAGATATTATGGGTGATGTGTCTGGAAGAATAAAAGATTGTTTAAAACGTCTGATATATTCAATTATGGTTTGTTTGTACTCTAATAATTCATGGAATAGAATAATTCAGCGGCTGTCTTGATTATGTAAAGAAGGAAGGAATAACCGGGAATTAAAAGTTAGAAAACAAAGGAAAACCTTTATATGGTAGCGTTTTACAGCACAGAAACAGGCCCTTCAACCTCCATGGTCTCTTCATGTTTCCATCAACTACCTCGCTGTAGATTCTACCATTCATTGGAGGAAATTTGAAATGGTTGGTTAACCATTAACCTGCACACGTTTGGGATAAACACCATTTTGTTTCTTTTTCTTTAAATGTGAGCATCATTAGCAACAGCAGCATTTATCGGCAATAGCTCCTTGGTGACTTTGGTGGAATGCTACCATCTTGGACCGTGGATCTGTGTGGCAAAGTACTTGCACTGTGGTAGTATGCAAAGTGTTCCATGATTATTATTTCACCAACATGAAAGAATAGCAAAGTCAAAACCTTGACACGTGATCGAGAGAATAGGTCACCTTGATACATTTTAAAAACTCCATAAAGTTGCTCCAGGCAACATCCTTTTGTGCACAAGTGGAATATTAAACAAATTGCCAACATTTACTTTATACATATAGAAGTTTTGTAGAACTGAGAGGTTTCCCTTCTAACAGATTGAACAGACTGGGACTTTGTTTTTAATCATAAAAAATAGAGATAACATGATAAACATATGGATGGTTGGATAGGATAGATGTGGATCAAATATTTCTGCAAGGGAAAGAATCTAAGAATCCAAAGAAAGGAAATAAGAAAAATAAAATTATAATTCATAGAGCTGTTAGTGAGTGGAACACTCTATCACAGGAATTTGTTGAGGCAAATATCTTGGAAATGTTCTAAAATAAACAAATACATTAAAGAAAGGGGAATGGAATTATATATTGAAAGGCTGAGATGAGGTAGATGGAATGGACAAATGTAGAATATAAATACCAGTACTGATTAGATGAGTCAAATGCTTGCCTGTTTGCTGTGTATTCTGTGAAATGCTACTCCACGGAACAGGGTATTTGGAGAAATTTAGAGGTGATGGTGTTTCCTTCTTTGGTATTAGTATTGGTTTATTATTGTTACATGTACAGTGAAAAACTTATTGAGGAGATGCTTTTGACTGGAGTTGGTTATGGCTTGCCATTTAAGTAGTGAAAATGTCACTTGCCTTGTGCAAATTGCCTGCTACATTTGCCAACAGTGATTTAATTTATGAAGTATTCCCTTGGCAGTATATTATTTTGAGATATACTGGATGTGAAAGATATGTTATTGCTTTGACTTTGTAGATTTAACCTGAAAAGAGAATCGAGCAGTTTTCATTTGGGTCTTGTTAATGGCCAGGCGGGTTGGGTTTATGCAGCAAATTTTCTATCAGAAATATTATCAAATAACAGGACACAAATAAAACTTAAACCTAATTTTCCTTTTGGTTCAATTATAAATAAACCAAGAATGTGGGAAATGAACATGACAATTTACTCAAATTTATTAAACTTCGGAATTATTAATTGTATGCTTATTTCTGGGCTCGTTTCAATCTATAATTTATTGCAAGTCATAATCTCCCTGTACACTTTTTACAGACGAGAGTTCCATTGATTACATTAGCACTTCATTGATCCACTAATCATGAATGTGTTGTCCCATTGGACGTCACTTAAAGAACCTTTAATATACAGACCAATTCATTAGTTGGGGAAATATAAACATGTCTTTATCTGTTATAGGAAATTTTAATGGATTTTGTATAATTTTAATAATGGACTAGCTTTGTATTCAGTACTATATATTCGTATGTTAACTTTTATTCCAGTGCATCACAAGTGTGAATCAAGCTGTATCTGCATAGTGATGTGTACAGTTCAGTGTTGTCACAAAGATGCTCTGACTACCAGAGATGCATATTGTGTCCACTGCAGAGTGGCTCTCAATCACTTGGGGGCCACTCGTTGCACTGGTCTCGACCTGCAACACCAATCACAGTGAGGAGGAGGCGTTGCCCACACATATTGTAGACACGCGTATTCCCCAAAGTACTCCTTCACCTCGCCTTTCATATCATTCTACTGTGGCCACCATGGAGAGAGGTCTTCAAGGCTGAACTAAGCTTCCCATTCATGCTAGTAGTGCATACACAACAATCATGCATTCTGAAAGAATGTTGTGTATGCATTCTGAAAGAATGTTGAAAGAATGTTGTTCGGAACCACACAGGTCACCATTAAATCAGAATTTGGGAAAAACAATCAAACAAGTTTTTAAATGTGAGTCGTCCTATTTGCATTGTCTAGGTTGGGGGTGGTCATGTAATTATGTATTAAAGTTAAACCAGCATCTAGTGGTTAAATAAATCTAATCTTTAGGTGCACACATTTCATTTAGCCACATTTGTGTTGCATTTATAGATACCGTGCCAAATCATGCTCTGTGACCTGCCACATAATGTCAATGTTTAAAGGATACAAATGGCTCACATCTGCTCACGTTTGGTCACGATTTATTCTGAATAAATTTGTGATATTTAATGCCAAGATAGATGATTTTATATTACTGTTGTATTTGAATAATTTGTCGTTTTTTAGCAGGAGTAAATATGTTTTTAGGAGAAAGAGGAAATATTGAATTTTCACACATTTCTCCAGCTTCCGTTATTCCAGTTGCTGCTCATTTCAGTCCATTTGTAATAGCTGAAATAGCCATTTTATCTCTTTTCTCATCTGTAAAAGGAAACTGAAGCAAGCTGTTCTTCTATTTACACTATAATCAGTCCCTCTCCTGTTGTGCTCAGACAAATTCTGCAATGTCCAGTTCATTGGGCAAAGGATACTGGCTGCTCCTTTATAATGAGGAACAAAATAGATAAAAGTCACTCAACCGTGATTATACCATGTTAGAACTCACTGAATGGCAAATAATTGTTTTTCATCAGCTCATGGCATTTGAGTTTTGGCTGAGACTGAAAATGATATTTGACCTCGTTACTGTCATTTTACATTTCAGAATGTTTGGTGATCTTTACATTAGGCAGGTTCTGAAATCTATATTTAACTCTCAAATACTCATTTGATTTTTCTTTTCTTGCCCAAAGAAAAACTAACATTTGAAGGTGTTGTGGTTCAGCGTGCAGAATGTAGACCAGCTGTCAATGAATCTTACATGAGATTAAAAAGGTCAGTAGTAACTTTGGTAACAAAGTAAGATTTTTGTTTAAATTCAATGAATTTGTGTGTAAAAAAAAAATCAATACAAATGCAACTACAGTGTTTTTTAGTGTTGACATTCAAACTTAAATTACCTATATTAGCTATAAATTACCAAGATGCTGTGATGTGCTACTTCTGGCTCCCTTCCTTACATGGATAAAAGATACTTAAATAATTCTCTTCCTCATAACATTTTCTAGAAGACATTGTATGATTCTGAACAGATAATTCTTCACTGTTTACCATCTTCAAGCTGTACATTGACATGCTTTGTTTCGGATTGCTTACGATAGCCCATCCAATAGCCAAAAGGTTAAGATTGCATTTTATCAGTTAGTTGTTGCTTAGAGTTAAGGGCCTGTCCAACTTGGCTGTCTTTCGCGTGCCATTTACCCGACCTGCTAGTGTGTTTGTAGCGTGTGGGTAGCGCAGGGGCGGGCACATGGAGTGGTGTGGAGGAGTGTGGAGTGGGGTGGAGGAGTGTGGATTTCATCCTGCACAAAATCTTTGCCCACCACCGGCCTGTCGCGTAACTGACGGCCAAAGTGGAACAGGCCCAAGATCCTGGCGCAACACAATGTCTCACCCCCAACAGCAGCAGAAGCAGGCAAACGATCGGCGAATTCAGCCTGGGGCTCATGGCCGTTGCAGATCCGGATCCGCCCCCAGACCTACTCCCAGAGCAGGGCCAAGAAGATTGAAGATAGACACAAAATGCTGAAGAAGGGTCTCAACCCAAAACATCATCCATTCCTTCTCTCCAGAGATGCTGCCAGTCCCGCTGAGTTACTCCTGCATTTTGTGTCCATCTTCAAATGACATTACTCACTCCAGACGGCTGTGCAGGCGCAAGATGACGCGCGCGATTCTTGCGGGACCGTCGCCACTGTCACTACCGGCCTGTCGCTTAAGTGACGGCCCAAGTGTGACAAGCCCTTAAGTCTTTGTGTGTTTCTGATTAGTAAATGTGGGTTCCAGATGCAAAGATACTTTTTGTAATAGGGCGGCACAGTGTTGCAGTGGTAGAGATACTACCAAACAGTGCCAGTGAACAGGGTTCGATCCTGATTAAGGGTGCTATCTGTACGGAGTTTGTACGTTCTCCCTGTGAACGCGTAGGTTTGCTCCAGTTTTGGCCCACACTCCAAAGACGTACAGATTTGTAGATTAATTGGCTTTGGTAAAATTTGTCCCAAGTACGTAGGATACTGCTAGCGTACGGGGTGATCACAGGTCATTGTGGACTCGGTGGGCCGAAGAGCCTGTTCATTCGCTGCATCTCAAAAGTCTAAAGTCTAAATTGGTGGATGCAAGTTCCAGATCCAGAAATTATGATTTATGGCTGTACATTAATGACCCAATCCATTAATATGGAAGCAGTTTTAGAATCATTTGTTGGTCCCAACTCCAGGATGTGTGTTTATGATTGGTAAATGTGGGCCACAAATCAAGGATTTGCGTTTGGGATTGGTGGATGTGGGTAAGCTTCAGAATATATGTTTGTGATTTGTGCATGCAAGTCACAACCTCAGCATGTGTGTTTGTGATTGGTAGGTGTGAATCCTAGCTGCAAATTGTGTGCTTGTGATTGATGTATGCCAGTTGCAACTTCAGCACGTATGTTTGCGATTGGTGGATGTGGCTTCCAGCTCCAGAATGTATGCTTGTGCTTGGTAGATGTGCATCGTAATAAACAAACATTTGTTATGCTGCAAAAATGGCATAGTGAAATTGTAAATTGAAATATTTGAATGCAAAAGAACAGCAGATGGATTGCATGTTTAGTTCATGTATTAAACCTGCCATTGATTGAAATTTGTTTTGCTTCCTCATGATACAGCGTGCATGCAGCCTGAGATCTTTAGTGTGTATTCATGACCAGCATACCAAACTGTCAAGTCTTTTCTGCTAGGACTGTACTAGCTCACTCATTGAACCAGCTCTTTAGGGACACCATTTGTTCGCTGTGTAAAATAGGTTCACATCTATGTCCATAAATGAAAAGTATGACCATAGGAAAGGAAACTGAATTCTGTTCAACAGCAAAGGATGAAACTAAAGGAGCAAAACTTGGCATGGAGCCATCCAACAATTGCCAGGCAACAAACACATCCAAAACAACACCCACCATTATGTTTATACACATTTCAAATAGTAATCCTGCTCAACATTGCTTCCAAAAAAAAATCAAATGTAACCACTGAACTTTGTTGAATTAGCTAACCTCAAGGAAAATGTTATTTGAGGTACTTTGCCTAACTGGTTTGACTAACCTTGGTGTTAAGTAAAGAGTAAATATATTCACGTTTAATCCCTGGATCTCAATATTAATTTGATGTCTTGTGGAAAGTGTACATGTCTAGTGTGAAGGAGTGTTAGATTCATCTGATAATCCTCACATGGTCAGACAATGCACCAGTAATTAGAATAGTGTTCCACAGGAAGAATGGCCACTCAAGTGAGATATTGTGCACTGGAAATAATAATTAACAGAGAATGGGGAAAGAGAATAAAATACATTACCAAATAATTAAAGTCTCATTGATCCATGTTTGAAGGCTCCATCTTTACTCAGATAAGATGCATATCTGTGTTCAATTTGAAGATTTTTTTAATGTAAATGCCATAAAATATAACTGATGCATACTTGTTTGATAGATGAGTTTGTTCTGATAAAGTATTTAGGAACGTATGCTCTTCGTAAAAGATAACCTTACCCGTGATCAACAAACTCCCCAGCGTGTTGACCTTTGCAGGGAAAGGTTCCCGAATGTTAATTATTCAAGGTTATTAATACTAATTATTCGGTGTTTTTAAATGCACTTTCTGACTACAAAATGTTCAATACAAATTAATTGCACCAATTGCTTTCAGAATGATATATAGCTTTAATAAATAGTTGGGTTCTCTCCAATTTAATAAGCACTGTGAATGTATATCCAACCTCTTCAAAGCTCAGCTAAATCCCGAGTGTCTAAATACAACGTGAATGGAATTAATGCAAGTTCAGACTGACTGATTGGTAATTCTGAATCAGAAATAAGATACAGTGGTGGGACTGATCTTGGATTAAATCCTTATATTGAAAGAACGGCAGTCAGAGGTGGTCGAGAGTTTATTACCTTCATTCTCTCTTTCTGACCTCAGCCTTGTAAAATAGTTGAAATTGTTTTGAAAGATGAACTAAATGTTCTGTTTAATGAGTAACTCTTTCCCCCTCATTCTGCACTATTCTTAATGTAAGAACCACATGCACCAGGCTAGTATTTAACACAAAATTATTTAGCCTTGTGAATCAGACATTCACTGAAGAAATGAGGCAAAGATGCCAAAACGTAAAATGGCTGAAGTTGAAAGAGCTACTGTCTGCATCCAAACCCCTTAAGAATATTAAAGCAATTACTGTTTAATTCCAACAAGCTTTCATTCAGCATTTATATTTATTTAAAAATGTCCAGTAATATATTTATATTTTAATTATTTTGCTAGCTGAAAGAAGTTAGTAACTGTATTATCAAGCTACATTGACTGTTCCATCTTTATTGACATTAACTCCCTGCCGTGTGGTTGCTTTCAGTAACTTATCTAGCTGAGTACATACAGCACCATGAACATATGGTGGGGAATAAAGAACGTTAACATTAATAACTCATTTTTTAAATGAATATCGATGGGCAGGAACATCAAACAATGAAAAGCAGAATCTGCTTGCCTGAAAACCATTACAAATATTGATAATTTGAGGGACTCTAAATATTTTAGTGTCATATAGGCACAATTGGATCCCAAATAATGTCCTGCAGTTAACACCGTAAAGCAAACAAATACCAATTACTTATCTGCAAGTCGTCCAGTGTCAAATAAGCAGCAATTAGCTGTGAAATTCAGGACAAACAGGACAAAATTATGCAGCCTTTTTAAAAATTACCTACCTCTGCTTCCGTTGCTTTCATTGACTAGGGTCTACACTCAGTAAGGTTAAAGAAAATTATAAATTATAGCACAGCAATGCGGAAAAAAATGTCATCAAAATTCTTGAATGTTATTGTGCCAGCAATCTGCAAGTTGTCCAGCATTTTGAAATAGTTTCTGTAGTAGACTTGCATATCCCAGAGAGAATTTAAAAAAATCGGTGCAAATGTTTCCTCAACTCACTGAGCTGAATTCGTGTTATGTGTTAGGTTTGAAGCCACTGTTCAAAATATTCCCATGGTGGTATTTTTAAAAAGGATGCAACATTTTACCTACATATACCAATATATAATGTATTGTGAAAGCCTGATAAAATACGTAGTCTTCCAAAGCTTCTGAGCTGTTTGATTTCCACATTTCTGCCTGTGGTTGATCTTCGAATTCCTGCTATTAATGCGATCAAAGAGCCACAGAATTTTACATGTGTTAATGATTTATAAAGGAGAAAATATATATTTATAAAAACTCTTACCTTTTGGAAGCAGAGGCCATTTCTATTACAGCCGATAAAGATGTATAGTTGAAGTGGCCGTGTGTTGCCGAGGCACGGCTGTACAGCAAAGGAAATGAATGCTGAGGAGCTGCTGATTATTGCAGAAATGTGGTGGCAGTGTGACTCAGAGTATCCAGGAGTTGGGTAACTATAAATCATAATCTTGAAGCCAAGCTACTGAATATCTACATTGGCAAGTATCTGGGAGAAATTAAATTTATTGTAAACTGCTCATTCAAAAAACAGAAATAGGAGACTCAGGTTAGTGAAAACAGATCTGTTTTCAGTTCTTTCCATTTAACTCTTAAGGTGGTAATCATGAGATTTAAGCAGATAAAATGCTAAATAAGACCTGGCCATATTGATTCTCATTGTCACTGCTTGTGTAAATCCTACTTGAATCTAGTTTTAGCAAAGATCGTTTCCAGTTGTGGCATTGAGGGGTTCTTTAATCAACAGGTTAATTACATTGCCTGTTTTTGAATACATCTGAACTCCACAATGTCACTGGCAGGTCTGGTCATCCAAGTGCAACCCTGAACATTGCACTGTCAAAGGGTGTGCAAGGGAGATGAGAATGACCAAAAAAACAATCAACCCAGGCTGTTAAAATTTGTTCCGTCAGTCATGCTGCTGTTCCTTTCTTATGAATAATTCATTTAATATATTTGACTAACATGCTGAAATGAAAAAGAACAAGTGTTCAAAGCACCGCCACATAATCTTATAGACTATCTCGTAGAGTCCCACAGCAGGGAAAAGGACCCTTCGGCCCAAGTCCATGCCAACCATCAAATACCCATTTATCACTAATACCTTTATTTCTCCCATCCAACCCCCCCCCCCCCTCCCAGATTATACCACTCAGATACACCCCAGGGGCAATTTATGGTGGCCAATTAGCTTACTAACCCACACAACTTTGTGAGGTGGGTGTGAACTGGAGAACCAAGAGGAATCGTTTGTGGTCACAGGGAGAAAGGCAACACCAGAGATCAGGAGTGAACATGGATCCCTGGATCTGTAAGATGGCAGTTCTGCTAGCTGCGATTTTAAATATTTAGCAGATTTCCAAGAACCCGGCACACTTCAGTTCTCTTGTACATTATTGATCTGCATTACTCTACTGGCATCAGCCACCGATTCTCTGGAATTCCCTTCATAAACCTCCTCAACTTCTCTGCTTTCTTTCCCCCCATTCCCCCCCCCATGTTCCTCCTCCTCTCTCCCTCCCTCTCTCTTCTCCCCCTTTCTCCTACTCCCCCCACCCCCCATCTCCCTCTTCCTCCCTCTCCTCCCCCTCTTACCCTCCCTCCGCCCTTCCCTCTCCCTTCTCATGCTCCCCTCTCCCCAAGACTCTCCTTAAAACCAATTATTATTATCAAGCTTTTGGTCACCTGGATTCGTATTTCCACCTTGGCTCTGCATTATACGTTCTTCTATGTTCCAATGTAAATCCATAGGATGTGTTGCTACATTAAAGATACTATTAATACCAGTTGTTTTGTTGAATATGCTGTATTCTAAAACATTCTAAAAATATTTTTTTCTTTTGCCTCCACACTCTAGACAGCAGATTGAAGAATCATCCAAACCATTCCGCCTTTCCCTACAATTGGAAAAGGCTGTAACAACAAATTATAAGCCTGTTGCAAACCATCAATACAATGTAAGTCAGATTTCTTTACTGACCGCATTGAAATGTGTGATGATTAATGCCAATGAAATACAATGCTGTACAGTCGCGAGTCTGTATTTACAGATAATTCAGTACATATATGGGTCAAGAGATATGAGATGATCATGAGATGGATTAAAAGGTGTACTCGGGAGGGATCTAACAAAGGTATACTGTTGAAACTCTCCCAAAACAGTTAACATTGAGTTGGAAGTATTTTTATATTTTGCTTTTGGGCCTGTCCCACTTAGGCGACTGCAAGGGACTATGCAGTCGCCACATGTTCGCGGGTGATTGCCGGGGAGTCGCCTTCATGGTCGTTAGGAGTTCCCGCATTCTGGGAACTAGACCTGGCCTCATTATGGTTGCCGCAAATTATTCAACATGTTGAAAAATTCGCGGCGACCAAAATTTGGACCCCATGGAGAGTAGCGAGAATTCTCGCGTCGTAGGTGCTGTTGTTGTGGGTCGCCAGGTAGTCGTAGGTTGTCATAGGTTGTCGCCGTTGCTGACTGGTGATTTTCATTGGCTCATTGCAAAAAAGATATGTAAACAGATCCACGTGGTGACTCAAATGCACTGCATTTAAAATAAGATTATTTTAAACACTAAAACATAAGCAATGCAGTGGATTTAAAAGAAGATTCTTTTTATACATTTTGATGAACCTAACAAACACTAAACCACAAGCAACGCACTGCATGTAGAAGCAGAATCTTTTTATATGTTTTGATGAATGAAACAAAAACAAGCAATGCATTTAAAAGAAGATTATTTTTATATATGTTCATGAATCAAACAAACACAAAGACAAGCAATGCACTGCATTGAGAACAATTATTTTTAAAGATATTTTTGTCACTAAAAGATACACAAACTCAAGAAGTGCACTTTGTTTAAAATTAAATTCTTTTGACAGGATGTGGATGTACCCGAAAAGGGACTTATCTTGTGGTCTGCAGTGGGCTCTCCTCCTGTTTTGTGGTGTGGGATGTTTGCTGCTGGTCTTCATATCATGTTGTTCTGCCATGGTACACTGCTGAGTTTGGAGTTGTAGTAAGAGCAGATGTGGTCTCTCTGCTCCTTGGCTCTCTTTTTGCCCGTATTTCCTGGCAATCTCTCCAGTGGCACAATAGGTGCAGCCTGTCCTCCAGTTCTCCATGAGCCTGGTGTGATGTTGCCTGTCTGGTTGTTCACTCGGTCACCCTCCTCCATGGCTGCTGCTGCACTTCTGCTACATATGAGGTTGTGGAAGGCACATGCTGCGTAGACAATGGTCTCCACATTCTTGGGCTCCTGCTCCATCGTAGTCAGCAAGCATCTGGATCTGTTGGCGAGGATGCCAAAGGCGTTTTCCACGACCCTCCTAGCCCTGGACAGCCTGTGAGGTCCCTCTCAGGTCATCAACCATGACCTGAGAGGGAATGCATCATCAGCAACCAGTGTGTAGTGGATGTTAGGGTGGTCTTCTGCTTGAAGAGATTCTGGATCAGGAAAGCGGGCTGTTCCTTTTTCCAGTGCTTTCCCAAGGGAGGTCTCTTTCCAGATCGTACCATCTGCGACATTGCCAGGTTTGCCCACATCCACAAACAGGAAGCCTCGATGATGGCCTCGAAGGTCTCTCGGACATTCTTGCCGATGGTGTTGTGGGCCACAAGAAAGTTGTAGGAAAGGCTTTCTTGTGGCCCACCACTCCATCGGCAAGATTGTCCGAGAGACCTTTGAGGCCATCATCGATGCTTATGAAGATGAAGTTGTGGTGCCCTAGTACACCAGATGAGTGGAAGAGAGTGGCGCAGGGCTCTGATAAAAGATGGAACTTGCAGCACACATGTGGGGCAGTTGACGGCAAGCATGTGGCCATCAGGTGTCCACTCAAGGGAGATTCAATGTACTTCAACTACAAGAAGTTCCACTCCATCGTACTCCTAGCTGTGGTGGATGCAAACTACAACTTCCTGTTTGTGGATGTGGGCACACCTGGCAATGTCGCAGATGGTAAGATCTGGAAAGAGATCTCCCTTGTGACGATAGGATAGGATAGATAGCGGAGGGCGATGGCTCGGTGCAGGCCTGGTTCCAGCGGCTTCCTCATATGGGTCTTCTTTTTTTTCCAGGAGAGGGCTCATTGTTGCCTTCAGCTTCTGAAACAGCTCAGGGGGGATTCTAGTGAAGTTTTTGAAAGCAGCCAGATCTTCTTCATGTAGCACATTAATCAGGTTGTCATACTGGCCCAACCTGCATCTCCTCCGGAAGAACAGCTTCACCCACTGAGACCTCTTCTTGGGTTTCTTCTTCACCATTATTCTTGTCCTTCTGTCTTCCAGATGTATAAGCAAGAGGGCTGCTGAAAGCAGCAAGGCTTGTATTTCTACTGAGCGCAATGCCCTCTGAAGTTCCTGCATGGCAGTCATGTCTCAGAATGATTTGAAAACCCACCCTGCAAACCATTTTATAATAAAATAGGATGATGTTATTGTTTTGGTGGTAATTTTGATGCCTACAGAGTCGTAGCTTGATGCTTACAGGGTTGTAGCTTGTCGCAGCTTGAATTTGGTGGTCGTAGGTGTAGTCATAGGTGAGTCGAAGGTGATCGTCCTAAGTCCCCACTATTTGGTCGCAGGTTGCCGGGAGCTTGTCTTAGCGTATCGTCGTCTAGGTAGTAGGTGTCTTAGACATAGTGGTAGAATGGGGTTGAGTCTTCGGTTTTTCGACAATTCAACAAGATTATGTCAGTTGCCGGCAGTACCCTGAAAAGTCACCTAAGTGGGTCAGGCCAATAACTCAAAGCTTTTCCTGATTTAAAAAAAACGCTCTAGCCAGTAAAACGGGAATTATCTTACGGTGTCACAAAGCCAAATAAAGGTTCAAATTGCAGCAGAAGTTGGAATGGTAAAGGATTGGGCATGGAGAATATGAAATAAATACGCTTTTTTTCTGCTTTCTGGTTCCTGCCAAAAAAATGGGGCTGCCAGTCTCAACTGGATGCACAGCAAAGGCATTCCTGCATTTCTCTTCGTTCAACCCTCGTTCTCTCTCTACTTCTTCCCCCCCCCTTCTTTCTCAGCATCCTACAGTTTCAGTTAATGGTCAGCAAGTACGTCAGAGACAACCACAAAAAATGTGTTATTTCTATCTCCACCAAGGATCTGTCCTTGCTGATACATACATATTGGTGTCATGTGGGTATCTTTCCACATTACGCTGATAATGCTCAGGTCAAGTTCAATGTAACTATGCAATTTCCTCTAGTTCAATATTATCCCCAATGCCCAAACTTCATACTCCTATCATATGTTTCATTTCAGGTATATATTTATAACCTACTAGTCCTGTAATCTCTAAAGTTACAGATCATTTCTATAATTCTGTCAAAAAAAATCCTTCCATCACTGATATTATTATTATTTTTTTCTGTTCTCTCTCCCTGTTTCCTACTGAGACCTTTGACTTTGACAGGTGAGCTTCCTATCCCACATCTTCTGCAAACACGTCCTCTGTTACTGGGAAGGACAGAAATACCACAGATCCTATCCTATCTGAAGAAGAGTCTCGACCCAAAACATCACCCATTCCTTCTCTCCAGAGATGCTGCCTGTCCCAGCTGTTTGTGTCTATCTCCTATCCTATCCAATCCAATCGTCTCTTTTTGCCACCTATTTGAAACCCTTTCCTTTGATAAAGATTTAAATCATTTCTCTTTTGATTTATTTTCCACTTTTTCAGCTCCATTTCTTTTCATCAATATTGCATATTAAAAATGCGTGCAGTGATCATCCAGATAGAGCATATACCTCAGGATGATGAATTGACATTATAAATCAGAGGGATATTTTAAGGTTTGTTAAAAATTGTTACGATATTTGCATGACTGATTAAGATATGTTAGAAATCGTAACATGGATAAAAATCAATAAGAGGGTTTTCAATACCTAATGCATGGGGGTGAGGACCTATCAAATGCAGAGGTTTTTTTTGCAACCTCCTCGTGCCCCAACTATTACAGAAGAAATTATTTGGAGTAAGGATTGGAGAAGCTTATAGTGGGGATCAGGCAACATAGAAACCAGTTTGGGATAGGTTAGAGAGGGTCTGTCAGAGCTTGGGAGAGCTATCACATGGACAAGGGCTCTCGACTCAGTTTGGAGCTGGAGGAGAGGTCAGGTGGACTGGTGATTGACAGTCAAAATGGTGAAGTGCAAGGGGTCAAACAGTCATTGATTTGTGATTGGGAGACTTGGCAAGGGTGCAACGTGTGTGTGGGATCTGTTAGATAGCGGCCACGGGGCTCTAAGATATCAGTAGCAGGGTAGCTGCAAGCATTGAGTCATCGGGTCTTACAGGCCTTTCGGCCCAACTTGCCCACACCGGCCAACATGTCCCACCTACAATAATTTCACCAGCTTGCATTTGACCCACATCCTTCTGAACCTGTCCTATTCTATCCTATCCATGTACCTGTCTAAATGTTTCTTAAGTCGTGTGCTAGTCCCTGACTCAACTAACTCCTCAGGCAGCTCGTTCCATACACCCACCACCCTTTGCATGAAGAAGTTACCACTCAGATTCCTATTAAATCTTCCCCCCCCCCCACCCCTCATCTTAAATCTATGTCCTCTGGTCATCGATTTCTCTATTCTGGGCAATAGACTCTGTGCATCTACCCAGTCTATTCCTCTCATGATTTTGTACACCTCTATAAGATCACCCTTCATTCTCCTGCGCTCCAAGGAATAGAGTCCAAGCCTGCTCAACCTCTCCCTATAGCTCAGGCCCTTGAGTCCTGGCAAAAAACTCTTAAAGGAAAAATCATTGATAATCCAGTGGATGCCTTGGACATTCCATCCTTTCTAGCGGTGGGTTAGGCACGATCAAGCTTCTCTATCACCTCCTCCTCCACAGAATGATAGTTACAGACACAGGCCCTTCAGCCCACTGATTTCACACCACCAACCCCCCATTATACCATTTTAGTTTCCCCGTGTTCCCATTAAGTCCCCCCAGCCTGTGTGTCTTTGAAAAATGGGAGGAAGCCTGAGCTCTGAAGCAACAATATAACTGTGCCATGGGAAGTTTGCTTCAATGAACAAGACCCTTGCCTTTCATGGGCTTCATCGGCGCAGAAATATTTTGAACATCAGAGGCTGTTTGAAACCATGGGTTCTGACCTGTGGCCTTTATATGCCCATGACTCCTACACATTGAGCACAAAACAAATTTCCAGAAATACACGCCCACACTGTAAACACAAATGTGTTTCTGAGAAAATGTAATCGTGAAACACATAGAATTGTGCCACTCAATAGAACTTAAAGGACAAGATATTTTGTTCCCACACACCATTGCTGCACAGAGAGATGTTTTTGATCAACTGTTGCATATTCCTTGCAAAAAGAGGGTGAAAAAGCTACTTTTCTTAACTACTAAACCAGGTTCGCTTCTTAATAAACAGACACCACACAAACTGTTTGGTAGACCAGTTCAAAACTTTACTTAACATCGGCCGATGGAAGGGAGCGAGAATTCCAGTCAAGTGACCAATGCAGACACTTGACCGTCCTCCGTCCACCTTCCCTTAACAACAGGATTACATTGCCTTAAATAGGTTTTTTTGTCCCCTTAGCACATTCCACAGACATTAGTCATGGTCAGAGGTACAGGAAAAGGTTTCCACAGAATGCATCACATCAAAGGCCTTTTGTTTACATGGTACAAGATATACTAAAAACATTGGCCATTTGCTTTAGGTTATTTTATCTCCAAAGAGATCACCCTAGCTCTTTTCGCTGCTTCCTCTCTGTCACTTGGTCCCTCATAAACATAGACTATTTGCTTACAAAAATGTGACTAGCTATGTCTCCCTTCCTCTCTGTCTCTTCCTCACTTGGGAGACAATGTTATAGGATTTATTATCTCACACACACTGCAACCTAAGGCAAGCCTAATTTAAGACTAAATATAAGCTGTAAGCTAGCCCAGAAGCCAATTTAATATCTTCTTATATTTTTAACTAAAATTCGGCTTCATCAATTCAATTCAATTCAATTCAATTCAATTCAAAGCACTTTATTCGTCCCCGAGGGGCAATTTAAAAAGGCGCATTACAGTAGCTTTTTAAAAAGGGGCACAATCAACAAACATAAGCAGCACGCATACTGCACAATCAACCAGCACACGCATTTCACAGACACACTGCACAATCACACATCAGCATTCAACACATAGCAATAGTTTTAAAGTGCTTCCTAAGTGCTTCAATTAAAAAAGTGCATATAGAAGGTTATTCATTTCATATGTTCATGAGTCAGTGATCAGCATTAAAAAGCTGGACAGCCCTGGGGATGAAGGTTGCCTTCCTCCTCTGTGTCCGGCAACCCGGACAGCGGAGTCTGCGTCCTGAGGGGAGCCACTCAAACTCAGGAAACAGGATGTGAGAGGGGTCCTGAAGAATCCTGCGTGTTAACTTTACAGACTGTTGGTCGCATAGGGCAGTGAGAGTTCGGACGGGCTGCTCAATGATTTTTGAGCAGACCTTGACCACATTCAACAGGCGGTTTCTGTTTTGCAGGGTGATGGAGTGGAACCAGCTAGTGAAAGAGAAGGTTATTACATTTTCAATGAATGCGTAGTAGAATGTAGTGAGAATGTCTTTGTTAATCCCAAATGACTTCAGCTTCCTGAGTAGGTACTGTCTCTGATGGCACTTTTTAAGGATTTCCTCTATGTTAGAGGAAAACCTTAGCAGGTTGTCGAAGGCTGTTCCCAGGTATATGTATACCTCCACTATCTCCACTGGCTCCTGCTGGATGATAGTGGTGGCTGCCTCAGCCATCTGTCTCTGTTGGGGGGAGAAAGTCACAATCATGTCCTTGGTTTTGCTTATATTTAGCTCAAGACAAGACTTTTCACACCATACTATAAAGTCCTGCAGGGCTGAGCTGTGATGTTGTGTGTGGCTGGGAAGAAGAGACAGGAGAACTGTGTCATCAGCAAATTTTACAAAGTGGCAGTTTGGCTGGGTGGATCTGCAGTCATCAGTGTAGAGAATGAAGAGAAGTGGGGAGAGGACACAGCCTTGTGGAGAGCCAGTGAAGGTGAAGAGGGTGTCGGACAAGGTGTGGTTCACCAACACCCTCTGTGATCTGTTGGTGAGGAAGTCTATAATCCACAGAGTGAGTTGGTGGTTGAGGTGGAAGCGGGTGATGAGCTTCTCAGCCAAAATATGTGGCTGCATGGTGTTGAATGCTGATGCGAAGTCTACAAACAGAAGTCTGGCTGTGGCCTTGGGGATTTCCAAATGCTTATGGATGGTGTTTAAGATGAATATTTTTGCGTCATCGACACCCCTGCCAGCCTGGTAAGCAAACTACAATGGATCCATCATCGAGCCAGTTGCCTTGGTGATGTGCTCCTTGATGATCCTCTCCATGGCCTTCATGATCAGGGAGGTGAGAGCCACCGGTCTAAGGTCATTCAGGACCTTGGTGGTGCCCTTCTTTGGGATGGGAATCACTGTTGAGTTTTTCCACATCGCGGGGACTGTGCTGCTGGTCAAAGAGCCCTGGAACAGATGCTGGAACACACCTCCCAGCTGCTCAGCACAGTGGGGACCCATGAGGAAATAGGTGGCGATGGACGTGTGCTGACAATAGTTGAATGATGCATTATTTGTCACATGTGCAACTGAACAGTGAAATTCTTTTTGTATATATTACACATGCTGGTGTTGCCATGTTTGGCACCATTATTCAAAGTCCAGTCGATCCACATGCTCAATGTACTGGAGCAGTTCCCATGAACCAATATCTCTCTCCCCTCCTCACCTGGCCACCTTTGTGTCCCACCAGTGGCGAGCCTTCGAGTGGGGCTCCGGCGAGCCTTTAGGCGGTTCCTGATCTTGTCAACCAACGAACCTTTGGGCGGGTTCCTGGGTCCCACCGACTGACTGCAACAGGATCCAGGCTGCTGAACGTTTTACTGCCTCTCGGCAGGATCTCCTCATCAGTTGGTAGTTATCCCAAACTGTGAGAATGACTGAAGAGGCTAACAGAATGACAACGTTTATGTCACTCCCTTCTCTGGACACCGGTCTATGTGCGTCAAGAGCCAGGCAATGCAATTACTGACACTAATTTGCAGTCTACTGAGATTGTCAAATGGCCACTGCAGAGGTGCAGTATGTTCAGATTGTTATCATCTACAGGTCTTCCAGGCCTTTGCTGTCAGATTTTTTTTGGGATGAGATTTTAAATATTTGTTTGATATTATGTCTACTCCAAATATCAGTTGAGGGTTAGCTGCAGAGCTTTCCTGCTCCCACAGGCAGCATACTCCAGTCCATTAGAGCAAAAATAATCAAGAGATAATTAATGCACCTAAAATCACAAATGCATCTAATAGCAAGGAAATCCAAAGCAGAACTACAAACACAGGAAACCGGTCAGGCAGTATCTGTCAAGAGAGTCGACTCTTTAGGTCAAGAACTTGGTCTTCTCCTATTTTGTGGGTTACTGCTGTGGTATTTAATGTGTGCAGTATAACCGTACTAATCTTGAGCTTTCTATTAGATTGAATATGAGAGGAAGAAGAAGGAAGATGGGAAGCGTGCCCGAGCTGACAGGCAGCAAGTGCTGGATATGCTGTTTTCAGCATTTGAGAAGCATCAGTACTACAACATTAAGGATCTGGTGGACATCACAAAGCAGCCCGTTGTAAGTAAAGAGAATGATGCATAGTTCTAATCAAAGAAGGTTCTAATTCTACCAGTGACATCTACTGGATATAAGGTGCATGGTTCTCCTGGAGTTCTTGAAGTAGCCATAGGTGATATCATTTAGTGAGGAGCCAAAGGTGGAGAGTTATCATTTAGTTCATGCTCCTGTATCCAGTACAATCAAACTTTTCAACAAGTGCACAGAAGCAGAGATCTTACTTCCCCAAAGAATTAGATTTATTTTTACTAAACAGGCAAAATTGCCAATGCTGCACATACCACTTTTATGAAACTTTCATCTTAGTCACTCTCATTATGGTTAGAATGGTTTGCTGCCCAAGTCCTCTCTGCAGCGCCAGAGGCCCAGGTTTGATTCTGGCTACGGGTGCTTATCTGTAGTTTGTATGAGAAAATCCCCGTGCCCTGCGTGGATTTTCTCAGGGAACTTTGGTTTCCTCCCACACACCAATGACGTACAGGTTTGTAGGATAATTGGCTTGGTATATTAAAAAAAGTAAATATTGTCTCGCGTATGGGATAGTGCTAATGTGCGGGGGATCGCTGGTCGGTACGGACTGGGTGGGCCAAAGAGCCTGTTTCCGTGCTGTGTCTCAAAACTAAACTAAACCTTGCTCTTGTATAAAATTAACTTGACTGTGCTAAGTCCTTGACTGCCTTATATCTTCCTACCTCATTATCCTCCTGATGTTAACGCACTGTCAAGGTATAGCTTAACTGCCATAACTAGGAATTATCCAAAGAAGAATATTTCTATTTGTGCTATATGTTCCATTCAAACAACCCACTAAGCTGTAATTTCACTTGGCAGAATAGGAGCCTTGTGCCACTTGGTGGAAATGGTCAGTACTACAGGAACTGTTTGAAATAAATTATAATGTTAAATTGATGTTTTACGTTGAATAACATGGATGAACATCTCAAGATACATTATTAGGATAGGTATCTGATGTCAGCAATGAAATATTTGAAAATACTTTGAAATATCATCATACAGGCGGGTCTTGGCGGTAGAACCGTTTGCGGAGGGTAAGGCAAGTCAAGGCAATTATATAGCACATTTCATACACGAGGCAGACTCAAAGTGCTTCATATAAAAACATGTCATACAATAAAATAATAAAATGAAATAAAATAGAAGAATTAAAAGAAAATAAAAGCAATGTTAAAAATGCATTATAAAAAGTGCAAAAGTTAAAAGTGCAATGTAGTTAAGATTTAGCTGAAAGCTAAGGTAAACATAAAAGTTTTCAGTCTTGTTTTAAAAGTGGTCAAAGTTGAGGCAAGTCTTAAATCTTCAGGAAGTTTATTCCAGCTATTTGTTGCATAGTAACTAAATCCTGCTTTCCCATGTTTTGTATTTACTCTGGGAATCACTAACAGATTGGTCTCAGAAGATCTTAGCGGTCTAGAAGGCTTATATAGTGGAAGCATGTCAGTGATATACTTTGGCCCTAAACCATGTAGTGATTTATAGGTGAGCAGCAGGATTTTGAAATCAATTCTCTGACATACAGGGAGCCAATGTAAGGATTTAAGAATTGGTGTAATGTGTTCAAATTTTTTGGTCTTTGTTAGAACTCTAGCAACAGCGTTCTGAACAAGCTGTAGCTGCCTGACAGTTTTTTTTCGGAAGACCTGCAAGGAGACCGTTACAATAATCTAGCCTACTAGTAATAAAGATATGTACAAGTTTTCTAAGTCTTGAGCTGACATGAGTCCACATGAGTGGCTATACACAAAAGAATAGCCACTCAGCCCCTCAATCCTATCCCATCTTTAAAGTGTCATCTCCGCCCACCTCTGTGCTAATTCCCCAGGTTTTCAAAAATGTATTTACCTACACTTTAAATATGTCCAATGATATTGCCTTCACAACCCACCTAGGTAGAGAATTCCAGTAGTTAAAGAAGTTGTCTCTTTGAGGATGCCACATTTCTTGCCTTAACCAATCTACCAAGGCTAACAGTGGAGCCAGATGGAGTTTGAGGGTGATTTACCCCTATATATCACTTATTTATATAAATCTTAGCGGAAGATATAAACAAGGAGCTATAGCCTAGCCTTTTCCAAAATGTCAAGATTCATTATTAAGGTTGTGGAGCAACAAATTAAAAAAATGTAATATGATTAAGTAGAATAAAATAAAATATGTCATACAATATTTGTATGACATATGTCAACAAAATAGAGAGAATAAAGAGGAGATTTACTAGAATGTTGCCTGGGTTTCAGCAACTAAGTTACAGAGAAAGGTTGAACAAGTTAGGTCTTTATTCTTTGGAGCGCAGAACGTTTAGGGGGGACTTGATAGAGGTCTTTAAAATGATGAGAGGGATAGACAGAGTTGATGTGGATAAGCTTTTCCCACTGAGAGTAGGGAAGATTCAAACAAGGGACATGACTTGAGAATTAAGGGACAGAAGTTTAGGGGTAACATGAGGGGGAACTTCTTTACTCAGAGAGTTGTAGCTGTGTGGAATGAGCTTCCAGTGGAGGTGGTGGAGGCAAGTTCGATTTTATCATTTTAAAATAAATTGGATAGTTATATGGACGGGAAAGGAATGGAGGGTTATGGTCTGAGTGCAGGTGGATGGGACTAGGGGAGAATGAGTGTTCGGCATGGACTAGAAGGGCCGAGATGGCCTGTTTCCGTGCTGTAATTGTTATATGGTTATATGGTTAATAAACAAGGTCCAATAAAGGGACAATTATGGCTGTCAAATCTAATTATGTTTTGGTGGGATTAAGTTGGCATTGTCATGAAGGAGAACCCATGAATGTAATATGTGTGGATTTTCAAAAGGTATGTAAAGCATTTACTGCATAAAGGGTTGCTACATAAAACAAGAACCTAATGTTAGCATTAGTAGATTGGTTAAGGGGCAGTAAACAGACAGGAGAAAATAAATGCAATTTAGCAGGGATCATAACTCACCTAACACAGTAAATTATTAACCTTTGAAATGACCATGCAATTATTTTTTTCTTTCTTCATGAGATGTGGACATCTATGGCAGGGCAACAATTAACTCCATTCCTTTGAGTTTTTGAACTGAGAGCCAATATTATTGATTCTGGAGTGACATGTTGATAAAGGCAGATTTTCTTCCCCAAGGATGTTATGAACTTGATGGGTTTATGACAATCTAGTAGCTTTGTACTATATTAGTTTAAATTCCTCAGCTAATGTGGTTGGATTTGAACTTCTGGATGGGAGCACAGTAACTTAACCATTCTGCCTACATTCTGTCATATGTCTAAATCTGTCCATAATACCACGTGAGGTGGGAGAGTGAGTTTGGAGGACGCAGAGGCCATAAGAGATAAAGACAGGTTTAGCCCAGGGGAAAATGAGGAAATTGAGATGAAGCAATTTAGCAAAATAAAAGTCAAAAATATTGAATATTAAATATTTTTGAATAGGGAACAAGTAGTTAACATTGTCAGCATGGTGAGCTGGTTCATTAAATCCAGGACATAAACATGTGACTACAGCAATCAAGGAGTAGCTTTTTCTTTATTGCAAGGAGGTTCAAAAGTAAGGAAATCGCATACTTGACAGTGGTGAGCAACATTTAGAGCATGCTGTGGAGTTTTGCTCATCGTTCCTGAGGGAGGATATGCTAGCCCAGAATACATGCAGCATAGATTTACAGGATTAGCTGGTGGAATTATGAAGTTGCCGGATTAAGGTAGTTTGAGGAAGATTGGAATTTAAGAAAATGGTTAACAGTTTCTGTGCAACAGCTATGATTCTGAGAGGAATGGTCTGGGTGGATCCCACCTGCGCAGGAGTCCAGAAGCATCTTATTGAATGGCTGAACAGGTGCAATAGGCCATTTGACCAAGCACATACTTTTGTTCTTCATGTGAGCTTAATAAGTTAAACGATCAAGTGATAAAAGGAATGACATAGCAAGGAAAGTGGGTGGTATTGGGACAGGTAAAGAAACAAATGGTGATGTATGTGGGAACAGCAGAACCATCAACTGAAATTGATTCACTCATCATTGGGATGACCGTATAAGCCCAGCTGAAAGATGTAATGCTGTTCCTTGACTTTGCATGGAACTGTATTCGAGCAGAGGTCAGAGTGGAAAGGAGGACTCTCTAACTTCTACAGGTGCACAGTAGAGAGCATGCTGACCGGTTGCATCGTGGCTTGGTTCGGCAACTTGAGCGCCCAGGAGCGGAAAAGACTACAAAAAGTAGTAAACACTGCCCAGTCCACCATCGGCTCTGACCTCCCTACCATCGAGAGGATCTATCGCAGTCGCTGCCTCAAAAAGGCTGCCAGCATCATCAAGGACCTACATCATCCTGGCCGCACACTCATCTCCCCGCTACCTTCAGGACGTTGCAGCCTGAAGACTGCAACGTCCAGGTTCAGAAATAGCCACTTCCCCACAGCCATCGGGCTATTAAACTCAACTGAAACAAATCTCTGAACATTAATAGACCATTATCTGTTTATTGCACTTTTATCTGCTTATTTATTGATGTGTGTATATATTTATATAATGGTATTTAAGAAGGGACTGCAGATGCTGGAAAATCGAAGGTAGACAAAAGTGCTGGAGAAGCTCAGCGGGTGCAGCAGCATCTATGGAGCGAAGGAATGCCGTCGCACTAGGCCCATCCAACATTGCCGCCGCACCGGACTTGCCGAACACCCTACATCAGTCTGAAGAAAGGTTTTGGCCCGTAACATTGCCTATTTCCTTCGCTCCATAGATGCTGCTGCACCTGCTGAGTTTCTCCAGCACTTTTGTCTACCTTTTATATAATGGTATATGGACTCAATAATATGTTCTGTATTCATGCCTACTATATTCTGTCGTGCTGAAGCAAAGCAAGAATTTCATTGTCCTATCTGGGACACGTGACAATAAACTCTCTTGACTTGACTTGAACTGATTAATGGCAGGCAATTGGAAGCTTGCAATTGGAATGGCAGATTTAATGGAGGTGTTCCGCAAAGCAATCGTCCAATCTGTGTGTTGTCATTATATGTTGTCTTCTAACAAGAAAGCAGTACAGTTTGGTGCATGCATGAATCAGTGGGTTGGGTTGTTTGTTGGCTTCCTGACTAATCCCCAGAGATGGAGATGGAAAAGAATGGGAAGGAAAAAGATGGAGATGGATCACATTAAGTTGGAGGGTAGAAAAGACTAATTGATAATAATCTGCCACTATCTTCTCTTTACTTTACATTCATGTTAGCTACTACAAAATATTACCTTTGAGGTCATTTTATTAAAAATTCAAAATTAAGCTATTTTATGAATTTGCAGCAAAAAAGGGGGGGAATGGTGAAAGTTCCCCGTCACTAAACACCCTGGAGAGATATCAATCGCAAGTACAGCCCGACTTCCATTTTCAGAGTCTGGATCAAGGAGTTGGTGATGAATGTACACGGCAGCCATATCCCCGAACATCCTAAATGTAAATGTGACTCATAAACTGCATTGGTCCATGCTGATGAAGAAATGTTGGTGAGGAAACAGGTTCAAGTTTCTACATGGAGGTTCAGTGTGAGAAAATGGTTGTTGTTCTGGAGTATCCTCTATTGTGATGAGAGGAATAGTGTCAGTGTGCTCACATATTTCAGTGTCCTGTTACTCACTTTGCCATTTCCAAAGCTCAAAGCCAGTCCTAATCATTTGTTCACTCTCATGCAACCAACCAGAGACAGGGGGGAGCTGATTGTGTTGAAATGTTTCAACAAAGACAGGCTTACTGGCTAGAAATTTACAACTACTGATTCCTGGCACTAGGAATTCTCACTAAGCTTGCCATGTCTGCATTGTTCCAGAATATTGATGACGCTCAGTAGAACCTGGATGTGTGGCCAGTCAGAGGGAAGTCTCTGAGTCTTGATACAGTTACATGTAATACTACAAGCTAATCCAGTAACAGAAAGCATTGGATTCTCTTTCCAGTACTTTTGGTGCTGTGCAACCTTTGGCTTGTTAGGTTGCACTGATATGCTGCACAAGTCCAGGTTCCATAACATGAGAGAGCCAAGATGGATGCGTGTGGCCAGTCAAGGGAAAGCTGGTGATCAGATATCTAGCGGTATTGGAGGTACTTGTAGCAAGATTTTTCCATTATTCAAGTTGCACATTTTGGTTTAGAATGTAATTTTGTTGTATCTTCCTTCTCCACAGACATACCTAAAGGAGATTTTGAGAGAGATTGGCATCTACAATGTAAAAGGGACTCACAAGAACACATGGGAACTAAAGCCGGAGTATCGGCATTACCAGAATGAAGACAAAAGTGAATAGGGTCATTTGATAACTAAGAAAAATAAGCAAACCAGCAAAACGTTTCAACATGCAGTCAGCATCAGTCATTAAAACCTGAGCAATGAGATTTATATCTATTCATAGCCTAAAAAAATGTATGTGGCTCTAAATTTTTCAGCTGATGGGGAAAGGATTGATAAGTTATGTTTTTATATGAATCAAGAAAATGCTTTGTATCTTTAAGTGTTTTGATGTAGAAAGTTAATTAATGAGGGGCTACATTTGTATTGTCAATAAAGTATTATGTTGAAACAATGTAGGTGATCCTATCTGATGTCATGAATTACTAGCCTTTCATCTACTTTTCATGATATAATAAACATTACAGTAAGTACAGTACTTTTGGTGATGTGGTCCCTTTCTTTATCCTAGCCATTGGCAAACATCTTTCTGCTTAAAACATGAATTGGGTTGATGCTGACTTTCAGTAAATTCTACTGCAGAGCGAGAATGCTTGATAACATAGGAATAGAGATCTTGTAAAATAAAATTTCTATTGGTGAAGGCAGAGCATATCATGGTAATTGATATTTTTTTATATCTGGGGGAAGCTGCTTTCATGGCTGAGGAGATCCAGGGCCTTCACAAAAATGTTGCTCTCTCTGTATAGTAAAGGGACCAGTCGGGTTAGGATTATTTCCTTTGGACAAGCAAAATACTCCAGGATGCAAGAACTAGTTAATGTTTTAGATTGATGACCTTTCCAACAAACAATAGAATGTTCTTTGGAATGTTATATCTGAGAACTGACTTGATTGAGGTTAGTGTGGGACAGAATATAACAGAAGGATGTTAATTTCAAGAGATCAAAATCTGACACTACAAACACCTCAACCTCCTTGCATTACATTTTTGTCTGGTACAGAAAGCCAATCAGACAAGATCAGAACACGGCTGGGATTTCAGTCTCAAATAGTTGCACTTCTCAAACCAACTGGACCTTGCTTCCCGCAACTTCTTAGGCTGAACAAAGGCAATTTGGAGATAACGTTGGTCTCTTTGCAGTTTCAGGCTGATTGTGGTGGGGGAAGCAGGAAGAGGAGTGGCAAGAAAATCCTGGCAAGTGATAAGTTGATGCATGTGATGGTATTTTTTTTAGGTAGATGAGTAGACAAAAACTAGAGATGAGAAGACAAAATGTGTGAACTAAGGAAAGAAGAGTGGTGAATAGTGGTCCAGAAAGAATGTAAGGGAAAGGTGAGATATGGGTCGAATTCCATTGGCACAGGGAAGGGAGGTGTGGTTTTGATTAGTGACCTAGAATTGGAGAATTCAATGTTTATACCATTGGGTTGTAAGCATAGGTTTGGAATATGAGGTGTTGCTCCTATTTGCTTGTGGTCTCACACTGGCAATGGAGGTGGCACAGGACAGAAAGGTCAGTATGAGAAGGGATTAAAATGTTTAGCAACCAGGAGATTCAGCAGGCCAAACGCAAGTGTTCGGCAAATGATTGCCAAGTCTACTTCTCGTAGAATAGTGGGGTGCAGGAAGAAAGCTGGAAGAGAGGGGCAGGATAAAGCCTGGAAAGCATTAGGTGGAGTATTTGATGGGCAGATGGTTGGACAAAGGCCAGAGATGAAAATACATAAGGTATGAGATAAAAGGATTGGAGATGAGATCCAGCTGGGGAACGGGAGGGGGAGAATTCCACTCTCGGTGAGCATTTCACCGGGTACGTGCGCTTGTCCTACTGGATCTCATCTTTATCCATCTGTTACTTGTCATGCCGTCTCAGGATTCTCCACTTCCACCTCCATCCCCAACAGTCTGAAGTGTCCCGACCTGAAATGTCACTTAACCATGTTCTCCAGAGATGCTGTCAGACCCATTTTGTATCTTCCATGAATACCGATGTTTAAATCCACAGCTTTGAGGAAAATTAATCCTGCTATCACATCATTGTGAAAATAATAATGTAGCACCAAGAAGTTTGTATCCTAGTAACGCTTTTAATGTTATGTAACAGCACAAAATACTTCACAAGAACAGGTACAACTGGCAACCAGCCTAAAGTGGCATTCATGACCAGTCAGAATAATTTTTGAAAAAGCATTGAAGAGATTATAGGGGATTACAAGAGACAAGGCATGCAGCCACAAAAAATGAAAATGAGAATGTTAATGATTGCAATACTGAGCAGGATACAATCCAGGTCAGCAGACATGGCGATGGATTAACAGGATTTAGCGTTGGTTTGCTCATTGATTGGGTGGAAATCCACGCTGAATATGACAATCAAATCTAGCAATTTAGGAGGCATCATCAACACATTTCCTCTGGCTACAATAGGATGGTTAATTAAACATGACATTATAGATTCTTGCCCCAGTAGCAAGCCATTGAATAATGCAATGTAGTCAATTACTTTAGCTTCAAATCCTCAATGCAGCTGGAAATGGTGTACTGGTCAAATATTAACACTGGAGTAACTCAGCAGGCCAGGCACCATCCCTGGAGACTTGATGTCTCAGGACTGTCCCACCCCGTAAGACATCACCCTCCCATGTTCTCTAGAGATGGTGTCTGACCTGCCAAGCCACTGCAGCGCTTTTTCTTTTTTAGTAAACCAGCGTCTGCATTGCTTTGTGTCAACACGAGACCTGAAACTCCTGGTGAAAATGGAGGCCCGAAATGAGGATGCATAGCCATTAAAAAAAAAAAATTAAATGGCGTCAGAATCAGAAGGAAATACTATTACCAATTGATGAAGACACCATAACTAAAGCCTGCTTCATTTATCCTCAACATCCCAATCACAAAGTGGTGCATTGTTGACGTACAAAAAATGGTGGTAAAACCATTCAATTTATGGAATTTGATGTTGTTAGAAGTTACAGGGCTGTGGGTAAGTAGTGCAGTGGGACTGGCTCAAATTCAGTACTCTTGTGCTGGGACCACCGGTCTTTTCAAATTTAATATTCTAACTTTCAAAAAAATTGGTCAACTCCATTGCACACAAGTCACAGGATGAGAATGAAAGAGAATGAAAGAGCTTGGGACACACTCCCTTCACAGCTCCTTACAAAATGCCTGGCTCTTATGGCCCAACCAAACTTGGCAAAAGGTTTGATCGCTCATGCTCCTTTATTACAGTGAGGAACAAATTCCATTTTGTTAGCAGACTTTTGATCTCAGGTCAGAAATACTGTGTAAATTAGAATCTTCTTGTGTAACACAAACGAAGAGCCAAAATTTGTTTTTCCCCCCATATGTACTTTGTTTTGGGTTTAGGCCTTTAAAGTTAAAACGTGCAGCCTCAAAAAAAATCTACCGGTCATTTTTTACACCAATTGAGCCATGTACTAATTGGCAGCAAGCTTGTGTTTAACACTGCATTAAGATAAATGTACTCCAAAATTACAATTCACATCATTAAGATACGACACCACCTCGTGCAGATATGCTGCATCATGCTACAAAGATCTTTATTTTTGCAAAAAGATATAGTTCTCAGAATTGCCAACATTACAAAAATTAAAATAGCAAAACTTAGCGGTTTGGCATGCATAATTTTCATTATGGGGAGTAGCAAGATTTAGTGAAGACATGCATTGTGATCATTAATGCAGCTATAGAATTCAGCATAGCAACCAAGACCATATCCAATACTGGCCGATGGCAGAACATCACTTAATTGACACTGCCAGAAAAAATGAGATGCAATGGATGGATTTAGTGTAATAGGAAAGCCCAATGATAGTAATAATAAATTCCAGCTGGTACAGATCAGCTTTTGTGAAGAGTATTCAACAAGATTGCATGCCAAAAACACAAGGTGGTCAACTAAAGCAAGAATTCTAGCTCTCCAGTTACATAAAGGGTTAACCTTCACCTTATTAGTCAATTGTCTCTTCACAAAGGCTGCTACCTATTTTAGCCTAATGGCAGCCCACCCTACTAATGGAAATCCTAAAACAAAGTCAGCAAACCTAGCAATTTCTGTACTGTGAAACCCAAACTAACCATGTCTAGCAGGAATAGCCAGCTAAGAAGTGCCACCAGCACACCAGGCAATTTCTGTACTATGAAACCCAAATTAACCATGTCTAGCAGGAATAGCCAGCCCAGTGGAACCGGCACACAGGAGTCAGTTACAGCCCAGAGGAACTGGCACAATTAAAAAAAAAGACATGTTTCCTGGTCACACAAAGAGGCCCGAACAGTTGAATTAGTTCAGCAGAAAACATGTTGCCCATTATATTTAGCTCGGGGATTAAGATCTATGGACAAATTTATCAGTGCAGAATCTACCTGTGACAACACCAAGACATTTATTGAAGCACAATTGCACTTATACTTACATTATCTAGCCCATATTTTAATTACATTGACCCATAGTGCCCCCTCCCCCCAAACACCCTCGCCCTATAGTTCTTGTAATGTCAAAATCCATGAATTTCACATTATATGGGCATCATGCAATGCAGTCTGGAAATTAAATAAATAACCAGCACCCAATGTGGCTCAAATGAAAGAGATCTGGTATTTCCACAATAGGAACAATTCAATCAATTCCAGAAGCAATTTATCTCAAGGTAAATCAGACAAGCATTAGGGGGAATAATGCACTTTATTACAACTCAACAGGTAAAACAATGTTCATTTCCAATAATGAATCAGCTCAGTGATACCAGTTCAGAGTTTATTGCAGGTAATATGAACATTAGGTCATTATGATTTGATGAATTCAACATGATGAATTGTAGGCAGATTTACTGTAAAAAGAAAGAAATCAAACATTAGTTTGTAGCTTTTGACCAGACTCTCCTCTTATGTTATTGACAAAATGTAGTTGAAAGAATCCAAGGTTATTTTTTCCTGAAAACTGTCTACCTTTATCCATCTGAACTGCCACAGAGAAGCAGGCAGAAGATTGAGGAATTTTAATCTTGCATCTGAGTGCAAACCACAAAGTCACTAAATTTTACTTGAGGTCTATCAGTAGATGCACTTGGTTAACATTAAAGAGGCCTTTTTAAAAAACATTTGGGCTGTTCAGGCAAACCTGTGTCTGTCCATACCAATCATCATGCCTATATTAAGTACTGAAAGTTACAATTTGACAGCTGTTCAATACTAGACACAACTGGTATTATGTTGAACATTGTTCCCTGCTGCATGAATTGCAACTCAGAATATTGGATGTGACTGACATTTAATGCTGAATCTCAATTTTCACAGATCAACTTGCCACAATGAAGGTACGAAAATACTGACAGCATCTGTGAAATAGTTGACCTTTGAGATCAATGACCTTTTGTCAAAATCAAAGTTGGAAATGAAGAGATGGATGAAAAAGTCTGACTGAGTGGAGAAGACAAGGGATGACAGACCTGCCGAGGATAAAGGCTAGTTATGCAACAATGGAGAACAGAAAATTTCTAGAACTGAGGCAATACAGCAGGCAGGTGCTGGAAGACAATAATTGTGAAAGACGGGTCAGATCACAACCGTAAAGAAAATATTAAATGCCAAGCCCGATTAAATGTAAACCTCATCAGATTCAGCCAATGTTAACTTAACATTAACAGTTTGCCTTCAGTTACCATCTGACGCCAGACTTTCCCGTTTTTTAGCAATGGGTCCAGTTCTACAGGACCTTAAACACAACACACGAGCGAATGACAATAAATAGGCCAGTTAACATCCTCAGATTCTATAGCATAATGGCATCAAAGCTTTTGTCCAATTCTCTTTTCCGAATGACAGTGGTGTGTATTTTATGTAAAAAAAATATCGTAGATAACATTTTAAGTACTCACACATTTCTCAACGTTCAAACCCTTTTTGAAGAAAAGCATATATGGAGTATCATCACTGCGGTAATTTAGTAGTCCAACCATGGCATCAGGGTCCATACTCTCACCTGTAAAAAACTAAATAAGTTCCTGAATTTAGTACTGGATTCCCCAATTCACATTAACTCTAATCAATGGGTCAGGTCCACATCCCAATATACTGAACCATAGATCGGGATTAAACAGAAGCACTACCTGTCTAATTAGCCAAGGCCAATTAGAGCACCAATTCCTCTCCCATCACCTCAGAATATAACAAAATGAGATTTATTTTCCTCTCATTTTCGCAAAAATCACCCGAAGATCCTCATGGTAACAAGTTCAACCAATCATCCCATCTCTCCCAGCACCAGTTTCCCAGGCAGTCCTTGCACAAAAGCCTGGATGCTCACATCACATTAAGCCACAAAGGAATGGGACCACTTTACAGTTCCACTGCTGTAGGAGCAGAGGGCTGAATTCCAGATTCCAATGGTAAAATGCAAGGGCTTGGAACAGTAACATGGACATCAATCTCATTGCTGACCACAAACAGATTCCACGTGCCTTCTGCCCCAGACAAAATTGTGAGATAAAAGAAGAAATGCAAAATGTGATGCCACAATAAGGAATATAGGTGAAAAGGGACAAGAGGGGTAGAACAGGGGAGAATGGGTATGGTTCCAGCTGGGGTCCAGGAATAAGGCAGGAAGTGGTGGTTTGTAGGTTAGTTACCTAAAATTTGAGAATTCAAAGTTAATTCCATCAGGTTGTAAGTTACCCACAAGCAGAATATGTGGCGTTTCTCCAGTTGTGTGACTGTTGTTTGGAACAAGAACTGTTCATCAAAATCAACAAGAGCTGGGACTGATAGCTACACCTTAAACATGACGAAAAATGATTCGAAAGAGCTGTTGAGCATCAGGTTTCATTTGCTTCAAAGCGAACTAAATAATGCAAAAAATGAATTAATTACCTTATACTGGTTAATCTTTTTTAAAATCTCGCCAACGACTGCCTTAGCATTCACAGTAAATTCGTCCAGTGCTTCTGGGTTGTCTCGTTGAACATTTCCTTTTAGGCTGTGGTTGAGACAAATTATTAGTACCAAAACTTAATTCCTACATTGTCACAGTTGCACTTAAAACTCAAGTTGCTTCAATACCATCAAAGTACAATCTTGAATAATCAAAACTGGGGATTCAAGGAATTATGGATGCATTGAGGTTCAAAAATTGTCTCATCTACAAATTGTCTCACCACTGCAAAAGAGGCCACATTGGGAGCACCAAATGCAGTAGCCAGAGTTAGAATACATGTGTGCGAGTTGTGCTGAAGTAACTTAGTGGGTCATGCAGGGGCGGGGGGTAAACATGAATAGGCAACATTATAAGTGGGAACACTTCTTCAGACTCCCCAGTGGTGGGGAGGAGAAAGCTGTAAGAGAAGTGGCAGGCAAGACATAGCCTGGCAAGTGATTGGTGGATATAGGTGAGGGCAGGTGGGGTGGGGGAGGTTGGATTGGCAGATAGTTGGTAGTTGGACAAAGGCCAGGCATGAAAAGACAAAAAGCCAAAGAAGATGTGCGAATTGTAAAGCTAGACGAAAGAATATAGGTGGAAGAGAATGGGGATGTGGAAGGGAAGAAATCCTGATGGGTCACATGGAAGAGGGGGGGGGGGGGGGGGGGGGGGGGGGGGGGGACATTAGGGGTATCATTTATAGGACCGTCATCTAATATTGGAGAATTCAATGTTCATCCAGTCCATCTCATCTGGAAGGGCTGCTGGGGTCACCAGGGAATGCATGAGTAAACCAGAGTTGTGAAGGGAGTGACCTCAGCGGAAAGAGGTGGGGATAAAAAGATGCGACTTGCGATGGGATCATGTTGAAGTTGGTGGAATGCCAGAGAATAAGTTGGATGCAGAGGGTGCAAGGTAACAAAGGGTCGAATGGCCTACTCCTGCACCTATTTTCTATGTTTCTATTCCTGTTCTGTCTGGGCAGGGGGAAATTGAGAGCATAATGTCCGTCCCACTTATGCGATTTTTTTAGCGACTACAGGCGACTAGGCTGTCGCCACATAGCAGCTGTGTGATGCCTGTATGGTTGTGAGTAGTCTCCTCGAGTACAAAGAGTTGTATCGGTTTTCTGGTCACCGCTGGATTTTGAAATGTTCAAAACTTTGACATTGAGCTTGATGCCAATGATCGTAGCTCGTCTTCTCCTGGTGTAGGTGCTGTCGTAGGTTGTCGCTAGGACGACTTCAGTGAATTCCATTGGCGACTACCTACGTCAACCAGCGACTGAATTGTCTTACCTTGTCGTAGCTCGTCACTGGTGGACATAGGTGTGGCCATGGGCGGATGTCCTAATCAGTTGTCGGTGGGTTGCCGTAACTTGACAGCGACTAGGTGGTAGGTTGTGGACACGGTCATAGTGGGGTCCAGTCACCGGGTTTTCGGCGACCTGCTATGACTATGACAGTCGCTGAAAAAATTTGCCTAAGTGGGGCAGGCCCATTAGTGTTGGGACACTAAGGAGACACAGTGAAGATCTACCGACAACAATGAAGGGAGATACCAAATTTGCTGAAGTGAGGTAATCCTAGAGTGGAGTCACAATAGGCACATGACCATTGTTTATTTTAGTTTGTCACATGTACAGAGGTACAGTGAAAGGCTTTTAAGTGTAAGACTGTCCCATGTATACAATTCTACATTAAATCAATGTAGGAAGCCTTTGAATATCCCAATGTTTAAAATTTAATTCAAAGAAATTACTCAACTTCCCACCAAAATACTAACACCAATTAACAATCATTTCCAGATGTCTGAATTAGGACCATACAAAGCACATGAGCTTTAGAGGACAAAGCAAAAGCCAAACTTGATAGTGTCAATGTATGAAACTAACCATTGCTACGTTTGTGCCATCTGTTTACATTATATCAAAAGAGTGAATCGACCAACCATAGGTTCCCCATGAAGTCTGTCCAATTCAATGTAACAAGGGAAAGCAATGAATGAGCATTACATTACTAAGTTACTGGTTACTCACATTTTCATGTAATCCTTTATGTAGGTCATGTAGGTTTGTCTGTTGAAAGTAACTTCCTTGAGATGATGATTCAACACAATGTCCACACCACTGCAAGTTGACTCCTCAGCATATTCAGTTGGGGCTTCTTGGGAAGCATTACCTCCAATTAAATTGTCATCAATCCCTTTTTCTGTTCTGGTAACATGCTTTGGAAAAGCAGATGCTTTCATTACAATATTAGTACCGTGAAAATTCCAACATTAGCTAACTCCAGAACACGTCCATAACTTAATAGTCATAGAAATATTAATCGAAAAGTCAACTTGCACCGACTCAAATACTGGAGAAACTCCTGTCCCCTCAGAATGCCTACCACAAACCTAAACCCTGGGGGAAAGGGTTACAGAAATAAATACTCACCATTCATCAAACGAGAACGGATCGACAGTGCAGTACTGGGATTTTGCCGAGGAGAAAATATAGTCAACACAAAGCCATACAAACCTTCAAAGATGGTCCGTTAGACAACTCGATGATGCAAGAGGTAACAAGGGGCAGACCCGGCTAAACCTCTGCCGGCTGCATACTAAATTCAAGCCACTAGACTAGGACTAAAATGCTAGAACAGACACCGTTTGCCCCCTATAGTGCAGCTTCAATAGCCACCCCCCTCCCCTCCCCCTCCCAGTCTCCATAGAGACCTGGCACGGTTCTTACCTTGCCCTCCACCTCGTAGAACATACCCTTCGGGTCCTCGCGGATCTTGTAGATGTCGGAGAACATTTCATCTCCTGCCCGGGACAAGAGTGGAAAGGCGGTGAGACGCCGCGGAAAGAACCGGTACCGCGCCCGCACCCTCCCCATTTCCCAGGCCTTTGGCCTCCTGGCTCCGCCCGGCGCAACGCCTCACGTCGCGGCCTAGCCGCACAGGCTCCACACAACAATCGACAGCGCGACTTCCGTGGCGCGGCGGTCGGACCTGCCGGCTCATTTTTAAAACCAAAAAACGCGCGACAGCGCGGCAAACAGCCCAGGCGGCGACACTCACCCGAAATGATGCACCGGTAGAGCCTCATTGTTATATAAAGTCGCACACCCGGCGCCCCTGCAGCACCGACCGAAAAGGGCGAGTCACGCCGCGCCCACGCTTATATAGACGTCGTCGCCGTGACGTCAGCCCAGCGCACCACACGTCAACAGTGCGCTGGCGATTACGCGCGTTGTGACGACGCTGGGCATGCGTCGCGCTAGTTTCTCAGCCCCAAACCAAAGATCATATATCTTTGCCCTAAACAGGATCTTTGGACACAAAGATGCTCAGCTCCTCGCGCCGCTGCCGTCCCTCGACTCACTACTGCCCCTCACAAGCTGCCGCCCCTCAGACCGTTGCCGTCCCTCGACCTACTACTGCCCCTTAGCCCGCTGCCGCCTCTCGCCCCGGGAAGTGCAGTTTCTCCATTGTGGCCAGGGATAGCCAGCAATGACTGAGGTCACCGCTGGAGGATTAAAATCGTCAGAGGCAATTAAATCGACACAACATGCTGGAGTACAGCGAGACAAGCACAAAGAAATTTTGCACCCTTCCAAATTTTTGTGTCTATCTTCGGTGTAAACCAGCATCTATAGTCCCCGCCTCTCTCCCCCCCCCCCCCCCCCCCCCCCCCCCCCCCCCCCATCCTCGGTTACTCTAACACTTTGTGTTTTTATTTTCCATCTTCACCGATGGAGATTCATCTGGGTTTAGGGGGCAAAAGATGTACCTTCCCTCTCTGTCTGCTGCAGGGAATGTCGGCTGGGTCCTCCTGTTCAATTGGATGTACAGTAAACACACAACTTCACCATGTGCCAACTTGAAGGGTAAAGAGGTATCAACCATAATATGCAGCCCTCGCTCTTGTGGCACAAGTGAATTCTGGAAACTTGAAAACAGTCTATTTAAGAATAAGGGATAGGCCATTTAGGACTGAGACGTTGGCTTATCCAATCTCATCTAACACGTGGCCAGTGTGGCATCCAAGTCTCTTTTTGAACTCAATTCAAAAGATAAGAAAATAGGAAGAAAACAGACTTAAAACACCAATAAGACAAAACAAACAAATTGCATTTTTTCATCTCTCCTCTGTTAAAAGTTAAGAGAAAACATAGAATAAACTTAATTTTCAAAGATTACTAACGCATTTGCAAAGAACAAAGGAAAATAAAAATAACCTTGAGTGGCTCCACCTCCACACATCTATTCACGACTTTATTCCTTCATTCCCCCTCTTCTATAAACAGGGTCGCCATGTCAGACAATGGGCCTCTAGAGGACTTACCGGTACCGGGTTTGTTCTAAACCATTAATTGCTTGTTTTCTGGACTCTTTATCAGAGTTTTTCTCTCTACCGTACCCATTTTCACTTGTTCCTCTGCCCACTGGCATTCTAGCTGTAACACTTTCCATCCTTTCATGGTGCCATCCTTGTTCCTTAACTCTATCCCTCTCTCCTCATACTTCTTCTCTGTCTCCGCTTTCCATTCCTTAATTCTCTTTTTCCATTTCTTTCCTGCGTCTCTTTCCCATATCATCATCTTTGCTCTTTTAATCGTCTCTACGTTCCCTGATCTACCTACTGGCCAGGGTTCATCTTACTTTTAGGATTCGAATAACACATATGTTGCACAGGCGTTCCCCTGTCACTTTAGTCCAAATTGTTACCCATTATCTTTTAACACTTTTAAGGCTTTCTTAATTGTGAATGACGGGCTTTCTATCTGCAGAGCCAATCACAGACTACTTTCCTAGTAGCAAAATACGGGCGTTCCCCCGTCACTTTTATCCAGAATATTCCTCACAGCTGCGAGACTCTCTCAGCCCAGCTACTTTGTGAACGACAAACTTTTTTAGTTTGCAAAGGTAATTGCCGACTACTCTCCTAGTAGCAAAATACCTTACCAACTACTTTCCTAGTAGCAAATTCTCTTACCAAATACTTTCCCAGTAGCAAAAATCTCAATACAGTTGGTCTTACTTTCGTTGTCTGCATCTAAGGATTTCGGCAGGGCACCAGATCAACCTACGACGAGGGAACTAAGTTTTCCCGGGAGCTTCTTCGGGAGGTCGGACTCAAGGGGTCCGACTAGTGCACTTTTTTCTCCCCATCCGATCCCGGTCAAACTACGGTCTCTTACTCAGTCATCTGTTGATGGTCCCAGTGAAATCCAGCCGACTACGCCAATGTTAAGGTTCATTTCTTAAAACAGACAACTCACAATGTAAACCAACACAAGCTTTACTGATTATTTAGCCGGCGAGATTGCCAGGGGATACAAAGCCAAGTATGCAGCAGATACTTAACCCTCCTGGGCCTTCACTCTAATGAACAAAGACATACAGCTTCTTTTTATAGTATTTTGGAAACGTAGTGACATATTTATACGGCAATGACGTCTAACACAAATCACAGAGTATACCCATTCAAAGCATTCTTGTCACTAACACAATACTAATGTCATCATGTGGTTCTATCAATCATAAACTGTTGATCAACATTTCCAATTCTGTCTTAACAATGTAATCTTCGGTACCTGGACGTGGCGCCGACGGATGAGAAGCCGAAGCAAAGAAGTGGAAGCCAAATAACCGAATGGAAACGAGGCCGAAATGCCAAATAACCGAAAGCATACAAAGCCAAAACGCCAACTAACCAAAAGGGTGGGACGCCTAAATGCCAACTAACCGAAAGGGTGGGACGCCTAAATACAAACTAACCAAAAGGGCGGGACACCTAAAAGCCAATTAACCGAAAGGCTGCATCGCCTAAAAGCAAACTTACCGAATGGCCGCTCTGCCAAAAGGCCACCTACCCGAAAGGCAGCATCGCCTACAAGCCGACGAACCGAATGCCGCTCAACGAAAAAGTCAAATAAAGGACATGACGTTGCCAGGGGGCGGGACTTGTCAGCGATTGGTACAGACTCCCGCGTCCATCACATCACTGTGGAGGGATGAACATTGTCCCACACTTCCGCTCCACCCGACCCATAGCTCATCAGTGCGGCCGCACAGGGGAGATGAGGCGGAGGCTAGCCGTGGGAGAGTGGGGGCTGTCCCGAGGGATGCACACCTTCAGCCGCTTACAACTTGGTGCTTGGATTCAGATTGCCCAGTCACCTATAGCTTGTGTTGGAAAATGGCCCCCACTCTCCCGCCACATCTTCTCCGTACGGCCGCACTGTGACGGGCAGTGCGTCAGGTGGAGCGGACGTGTAGGACAGACTGGTCCCTCCGCCCCACCCAGAGTCACTGACCGCGATGCACCGCCATCGGACCCCAACCCCCACCCCCACACCAGGGTGATTCCCCCACCCCTCCGATCCTGGGACCCTGATACCCATACCGGGTGATTCACCCCCACACTGGCCGTGGGGAAAGACGGCTCGGGGCATGGTAAATCACTTTTAAAACATGGGGGTGGGACACATTCCCTGGCGGGCCGATGACAAGTGTGCATGACAACAAACAATTGTATCTCCTCCCACTCCCCCCCCCCCCCCTCCCCCTTGACAAGAAGCACGTTTTATTTATTACCGTCTGGTTCCCTGCGTAACGCACACAAGCTCCCAAGCACAAAACACCAGATAATCTGTAAACTGTTTTAACCGAAGATGGACACAAAAAGCTGGAGTAACTCAGCTGAACAGGCAGCATCTCTGGAGAGAAGGAATGGGTGGCGTTTCGGGTCGAGACTCTTCAGACTCAGTCTTCAGGTCAGAAGAATAGTCTCGACACGAAACGTCACCCATTCCTTCTCCACCCTCCCGTCTCCACCAATCCTGACCTCAGTCACTATCTGTGTGGAATTTGCACATTCTCTCTAATACAGTGTGGGTTTCCCTGGGATGCTCCGGTTTCCTCCCACATCCTAAAGACCTGCACCATGGTCGGTTAATTGGCTGCTGTAAATGCTTCTGAGTGTGTTCACACTGTATCAGTGTTCCTTATCCCAGGGACAGTTTCTTTATCCCCTGGCCAATTTCTAATCCCAGGGCCAGTCTTAATGCTGGGGCCACTTCCCGAACCCGGGGTCAATGTTGCCTTTCCCGGGGCTGAAGCTCCGATGTTGACCTGATCACTCTCCCATGTTGTGTCATGTTGTCCTGATCCCGGGGCTCACTCTACCATGTGTAAGAAGGAACTGCAGATGCTGGTTTAAACCGAAGATAGACATAAAACGCTGGAGTAACTCAGGCAGCATCTCTGCAGGGAAGGAATGGGCGACGTTTCGGGTCAAGACCCTTCTTCAGACTGGTTAGATAAGGAAAACAAGAGATATAGACGGTGATGTGGAGAGATAAAGAACAATGAATGAAAAATATGCAAAAAAGTAACGATGATAAAGGGAACAGACCATTGAAAGCTGTTTGTAGGGTGAAAATGAGAAGCTGGTGCTACTTGGGTGGGGGAGGGATAGAGAGAGGGGGAATGCCGGGGCTATCTGAAATGAGATGAATCAATATTCATGCCACTGGGTTGTAAGCTGCCAAAGCGAAATATGAGATGCTGTTCCTCCAATTTTTGTTTAGCCTCATTCTGACAATGGAGGGGATCAAGGACAGAAAAGTCTGTGTAGGAATGGGAAGGAGAATTAAAGTGTCCAGCAACTGGGAGATCAGTTCGGTTCACGTGGGCTGATTGAAGGTGTTCCGCGAAACAATCGTCCATTCTGCATTTGGTCTCGCCGGTGTACTCCCACAACTATCTCGACTACACTTCTTCCCACCGTGCTTCCTGCAAAGACTATACCCCACTCCCAATTCCTCCATCTACGCCACATCTGCGCCCAAGATGGTGTTCCATACTAGAACATCCAAGATGACCTCATTCTTTATGGAACGGGGGGGGGGGGGGGGGGGCCTTACTTGTGTCTCCTCAGTACCCTGCAGTTCTGCCCTTGCTGCCCTCCCCCTAGTCGCAACAGAGACAGAGTCCTCATATTCCTTACCTTCCGCCCCATCAGCCGTCGCATAAAACACATAATCCTCTGAAATTTCCGCCACCTCCAATGGGATCCCACCACTAGCCATAGTTTCCCAACTACACCCATTTCCACCTTCCGCAGAGACCGTTCCCTCCGCAATGTACTGGTTAACTCATCACTTCCCACCCAAACCACCCCTCACCAGGTCCCTTCCTCTGCAACTGCAAAAGATGCAACACCTGTCACTATACCTCCTCCCTCGATTCTGTCCAGGGACCCTGACAGTCATTTCAGGTTAGGCAGAGGTTCACTTGCACCACCTCCAACCTCATCTACTGTATCCGTTGTTTAAGATGTGGGCTCTTATACATCGGCGAGACCAAACGCAGACTGGACGATCGTTTAGTGGAACACCTTCGTTCAGCCCGCCTGAACCTATCTGATTTCCCACTTGCTGGACACTTTAATTCTCCTTCCCATTCCTAGACAGACCTTTCCAAAGATCTTAGAGCGAAGCAAGATAGGCTACTCCTGCTAAATGCAATGGACTGACGTGTAGTACGTTATGGAGGGGATCATGGGCATTTTCCACGCCCATTTTAGCAACCTGAGCCTACCTAACCCGACCCGACTCGCACTGTAATCAATGTTGCGGGGCAACAGTTTGTGTGGGTCAGATTCATAAATCTGTCAGTTCAAACTTCTTGTCAAGAATAAAATTTGATTCTGGTAATTGTCTTTTTTGATGTTTTTTAAATCATTTCTTTTTAAATGGCTCACAAACAGTGTTTGAGTTGATTTTGTGGTAACCGGAACCGACCCGACTCGCAGGGTGATTGACAGGGGGGGCTTTTTGTGCGCGATATAGGGTTAGATTCATAATTCTGTTAGTTCATAATTCTGTTGATTCTTGTTAAGGAATAAAATGTTTATAAACACACATACATGAAAATTATATAAATGTATATAACACACACAATTATATTTCTTCTAATCCAATAATGAACTTTATTGCAGACTAGACAAGGGACATTAAATAAGAAACATTGTCTTGGGGCACTCTCTCTCCCCGCTGTCCCGGGCCCCGCACTCTCTCTCCCCGCTGCCCCGGGCCCCGCACTCTCTCTGCCCGCTGCCCCGCATTCACTCTCTCTGCCCGCTGCCCCGGGCCCCGCACTCTCTCTCCCCGCTGCCCCGGGCCCCGCTCTCTCTCTCCCCGCTGCCCCGGGCCCCGCACTCTCTCTCCCCGCTGCCCCGGGCCCCGCACTCCCTCTCCCCGCTGCCCCGGGCCCCGCACTCCCTCTCCCCGCTGCCCCGGGCCCCGCACTCTCTCTCCCCGCTGCCCCGGGCCCCGCACTCTCTCTCCCCGCTGCCCCGGGCCCCGCACTCCCTCTCCCCGCTGCCCCGGGCCCCGCACTCCCTCTCCCCGCTGCGGATCCAATCTTTGGCCGGAAGCAAGAAGGCGGGAGCAAGAAAGCGGAGCAAGATGGCGGAGTCAGCTTGCTAAAATGTGTCCTGTAATCACCCATGAAACCGCCCATGAGCGTACCTCACGTTTGCGTGAGAGTAACCTATCTTGCTTCGCTCTAAGATCTTTGGACCTTTCTGTTCACGGTCTCCTCCATTGTCAGAGTGAGGCTAAACGCAAATGGGAGGAACAGCATCTCATATTTCGCTTGGGAAGCTTACAGCCCAATGGTATGAATATTGATTTCTCTCACGTCAGGTAGCCCTCCCACTCAAGTCGCACCAGCTTCTCATTTTCACCCTACAAACAGCTGACAATGGACTGTTTCCTTTATCATCGTTACTTTCTTGCATATATTTGATTCATTGTTCTCACTCTGCCATGTTGTGTTGTCCTGATGCCGGGATGAGCGTTGTCTCTGGGGCCCAGGGCCTAGTCTCCCATGTGGTCCTGATGCCTCTCTCATGTTGTGTTGACTTAATGCCAGGGTCAACATTGGGCGGGGCGGCGGCAGCAGTGTTTCCGGGGTCAGGCCCGGGGAGACCCGGAACAGAATGGCGGAGGTGGCGGATGTGAGTGAGGCCCGGAGCCGGGAGCAGCTGGCGCTGTGGGAGCGCGGCCCGGGCTCCAGCGCCCCGCTCACCGACACCCAGCAGCGCAGTGTTGCCGAGCTCCGGCCCGCCGCTGACAGCACGCCCTTGCCGGCCGAGGTGAGTGCTGCACGCCGGGCCCGGCCCGGGTGAGGCCTTCGGCCCGGTGCAACCAGCGCCCGGGACCGCGGGAACTGCCCAGCGGAGCCCCGGGCACGGGGGGAGGAAGGGCCGGTGCCTGGGGACGAAGGGCCGGTGCGGCTGCTCTCGTCCGCTCCGCCTGTGCAGGGCTCCGGTCAGCTCCCGGCATCTGCCACGTAGCCGGAGTTGAGCCTGGGGGAGGGGAGAGCTGGAGCTGGAGCCATGGGTACTCTCCCTGTGTCACAGCCTGTTGATTATGGACCCGGGGCTACGGGAGCGGCTGCCCCCGGTGCGGACTCTGTGAATGGGGACGGTTGTTGGCACACAGTCCATCCCTGCCCTCTTTCTCTTCCTGCTCCCCTTGCTTCCACACACCCACAACACCAACCTCTGCAAACACGATAAAGTAAGAAAGAGGAACGGAATGCCCTCTGCCATTCATCAAGATCCTATATCAACAGCAATTTCCCATCATTATTCTTTGACTCTACAAATTACAAACTCAAGGACTGAGCCAATGCAGCGCTTTAGCTTTAGGGTAGAGAATTCCAAAGATTCACTGCTCTTTGTGGGGGTGGGGGTGGGGTGGGAATCTTCTAATCTCAGTCCTAGAACGCTGAACCATTATTAAGAGACAGGGATGCCTATTTCAAACGGTGTTGATTAGATGAAATGTCCCTGTATCCAACCAGCAGAGCCTTGTAATAATTTTGTTTTATTTGTATGAACTCTGAAGAATACAAATCTAATTTGCCTAATCTCTCCTCATGGTGAATCTATGTTGTACTTCCTCAATGCAAAATATATCCTTGGATAAGAAGATCAAAACTTCAGATACTCCAGGTGTGGTATCAGAATAGCCCAATATAATTAGGGCACAATCATCCTTTTGGTAGTCCTAGTAGAGACAATGTCCCATCTTTACATAGAGGACACATGATGTCTACAACAATGTGTTGTCAATGGAAGCTATCATATGTCCTACATCTGAGAGATTTGTGAATACGATATGACACAACTTTATTTATGCCAGGAGGGAAATTGATCTGCCAGCAGTCAAAACGCAAGATTTGTGAAACATGAAATTAAAGTAACAAGTAGAAAGGATTGGGGATGTGCAAAGATTGGGGAGGGAGGGAAGGGGAGCCAGTCCACTGCATGACAAAAGGGGGAGGAGTTGTACAGTTTGATAGCCACAGGGAAGAAGGATCTGTGGTGTTCTGTACTGCATCTTGGTGGAACTAGTCTATTGCTGAAGGTACTCATCAGGTTGACGTGTGTCACAGAGGGGGTGAGCTGTATTGTCCAAGATGCTCAGCAGTTTGCGGAGCATCCTCCCTTCCAAGACCATCTCCAGGGAATCCAACCCAGCCCCCAGAATGGAGCCAGCCTTCCTGATGTGTTTGTTAATCCTGTTGGCGTCCGCGGCCTTTGCCCTGCTGCCCCAGCACACAATAGCAAAGAAGATGGCACTGCCTACCACCGACTGGTAGAACATCTGCAGCATTTGCTGCAGACATTGAAGGAGCGGAGCCTTCTCAAAAAGTACAGCCGGCTCTGCCCCTTCTTGTACAGGCCCTCGGCATTCCAGGACCAGTCCAGTTTACTGTTCGTGTACACTCCAAGGTATTTGTACTCGGTAAACTGCACATCTACACCATTGATGGAGACATGTAGCATGGGTATTCCTCTCCTCCTAAAGTCCACAACTAACTCCTTAATCTTGAGGTGCAGGTGATTCAACCCACACCAGTCTACCACACAACTCCTCCCCCTTCTGTCGTGGGGTAGACTGACGACCCCCCCCCCCCCCCCCCCCATCAATCTTTGCACATCCTCAATCCTTTCCACTCATCACTTTAATTCATGTATCTTGTGTTTTATGACTTTGGCAGATCAATTTCCCTCCTGGGTAAAAATAAAGTTCTATCGTATCGTATTTCAATCTCATCTGGACGTAGGGAGAAATTGTAAAACTGGCTTGGTACATTGCATTTGGAACAGGCAGGAAGATTCAAAAGTTTTGTTTGGAGGTATAGAATGGAAACAGGACCTTCATACCAACTCCATGCCCACCATCAATCACTTGTTCAGGATCACACTTGGGTCTCTGGTGCTGTGAGACTATTCTACCAGCTGCAGCATTGTGCCACACAAAAGTACATGCATGCATTTTGGCTCAATGTATTTTGTGAGTAGTCAAAATGACCTCAGTACAAAAGGTGATAACTCTACTTTTAGAGGAAAGTCTCCTGCATCGGTTTGTATTCAATGGTTGGTTTTATCTGTGATTATACCTGCCACCCGGAACCACCACGCCTTGAAAGCCTTGAGGCGATAAATGGAAGATACTTGTTTCCGTGTGCAGGAAAGTTTGTTTACACTTAAGGTGTTGCCTTGATGGCAATATTGAATTTTCTACTTTAGTCCCATTTCGCTGCCATCCTCCTACTTGTGTTCTTCATCAAATCATTCTCCATCTTTTTAAATTATCCTCAGTAGCCTCTTGGTATAAACATATTTCTTCTGTATCAACTGCTTTAACCTTGGCACAGTTCTATTGCGGATCTTGAATCCATGCTGCCAACTTCAAGCCGAATAAATGTTCTTGAACTATTTTCTAGCCAATGCGTATTTCATGCATTTGTCTTCCCTTGAATGATATTGCCATACATTTATGTCATTAGATGGCCTTTAAAATGCTATATTTTCTCTCGGGAAATTGTCTATTTGTCTGCGGGATTTATGGTCCAATGTACTTTGTATAGCCCCTGTTTGTGTTTCATTTGCTGCACAGTGCCAAGCACCACAGATGAATAGCTCAGGGCAGGTACTTGATCTCTTGCTTATGATGCTGATTTCTCTGAATCATGTGCCAATCTCATTTTCCTCTAAACTATCGTTGTGCACTGTTACAAAGATAATTAAATACAGCATTGACTAATGTGATGACAGTGGACTGGATTTTAAAGGTGCCTCCCTTCTGTCACGCCATGCTTGTTTAGAAATAGATTGTTTTTGATAAAGCCTTTCTACACTCTTGCTAAAGCTTTCACATCTCTTCTGAAATGTGGCATCCAAAATTGGACATTGCTACAGTTATTGCTGAACTATTGTTTTATTAAGGTTTATCTTTATTTCTTTGCAGTTGTACAAATGCTTATCTTTATAAACCTTAAGATACCAAATGCATTTTTAACCACTTTTAACAAATGATACATTTATAACCATAGATTGCTTTGTCGTACTCCTTTTTAACATTTTGTCTCTAGTGTGTATTACTTCCATCTTCAAGTCGCAGTGTAATATTTTACATTTCTAAGCATTGTTTCATTTTCCACCCATCTGTTCATTCCACCAGGCTGTGTCAGTATCTTCCTCAAGTCTATTACTCTCTCCTCAGTTAACTACACCACAAAGTTTTGTCATTTATAAATTTACAAATTATTCTGCAAGTCCAAGGAGGCATTATGCTGAGGTTCTACAACTGATCCCTGGCTCTCCACTGTACGTTTCTCCAGTCTGATGCACAGCCTTTCAGTGTTTTTGTGTCTCTTAGCTAATTTTCACTTCATGCTGCCGCAGCTTTTTTACATGGTCTTCAATCTTGATGCAGCACCTCTTCAGACTTATTTTGGAAGTCCTCATATCGACTTTTTGTATCTCATCAAAAAAATGACATTTTCATGAGATTCAATTTGCCTTCTGAGAAGGTCAACATGGATATGTTACTCAATTTACATTTGTCTAAAGGACTGCTCCTTCTGACTCTGGTAACCTAATTTGAGGAAGGACATTGTTGTGATTGAGGCAGTGCAGCGTAGGTTCACGAGATTGATCCCTGGGATGGCGGGACTGTCATATGAGGAAAGATTGAAAAGACTAGGCTTGTATTCATTAGAGTTTAGAACGATGAGGGGGGGATCTTATAGAAACATATAAAATTATGAATGGACTGGACAAGCTAGATGCAGGAAAAATGTTCCCTATGTTGGGCGAGTCCAGAACCAGGGGCCACAGTCTTAGAATAAAGGGGAGGTCATTTAAGACTGAGGTGAGAAAAAACTTTTTCACCCAGAGAGTTGTGAATTTATGGAATTCCCTGCCACAGAGGGCAGTGGAGGCCAAATCATTGGATGGATTTAAGAGAGAGTTAGATAGAGCTCTAGGGGCTAGTGGAGTCAAGGGATATGGGGAGAAGGCAGGCACCGGTTATTGATAGGGGACGATCAGCCATGATCACAATGAATGGCGGTGCTGGCTCGAAGGGTTGAATGGCCTCCTCCTGCACCTATTTTCTATGTACCTCCTGAATCTGGCCCTCACCATTCGCCCAACCGATATGTCTGTATCTAGGACATAATTCCATGCCATTACTGTAATCTCCAGCATGTTTCTACCACCAGCCACATCTTCCCATCCAATCTCTTTCTGCCTTTAACAGAGTCTGTTTCCTCTGCAACCCCTTGGTTCATTCATTCATTCCACCCAAACCACCCCCTTCCCAGGTGTTTTCCCCTGCAACTGAAGGAGAGGTAACCACTGCTCCTATACCACCTCCATCCAGGGTCCCTAGCAGTCTTTTTAGGTGAGACTGAGGTTCATTTGCAGCTCCTCTAACCTCTTCTACCACATCCTGTGTTCCCAGTGTGGCCTCCTGTACATTAGCGAGTCTAAATGTAGACTCGGCTTGGCGCCGAGGACTACTGGATCTCCTGGTTATTAACAATCTTAACTACTCTTCCCATTCTCATGCTGATTTTTTTGTCTTGGACCTCCTCCATTGATAGAGTGAGGCCGCACACAAACTGAAGGAACAGTACCTCATATTCCGCTTGGGTAGCTAATGGTATGAGTGTTGAGCTCTCCAATTTTAGTTAACTAACTGAACAAACCCCTCCCTCCCCTGGACCTGCACCTATTTGTTCCCACCCCTTACCCTTCCATTTACATTCTTTCCTCTAGCGTCACAATTTACAACACCTTTTGTTCACGCTTGTCCTTTCATCTCTGGTCTTCGAACGACCATCTACCTATTAAAAACAAAATAAAATCTCGTAATATCAAATACTGTATCTTTGGTTCATAATCTAACGTTAATGTGCAATGTGGAACCTTTGAATATGCTGTGGAATCAACATCAGTCTAAATCAATAATGAACTAATCGTCTGTATATGAGCAAGAGTGGGATCACAATTAAATTACAAAGTTTTTTCAATTTCAGATGCATCTTTTTATTGTGACGTCAGTACTACAATGCAAAGGAGCATGATAAATGTTAAAGATCAGAGTTATTTAAGGTTTGATGGACAACATGCTGTAATCTCTGCAGCTGTTCTATGTCCAATCTGTGCCACAGATGTAAGCATTGGCTTTCTGCCTGGACAAGGAGACTGCCAAACATAGGAAAATGATATAATGTTCACTTTTCGGTGATATAGATCAGCTTGGCCTGATCTTTTGCCACCTCAAAGACACTGAAGGAACCTGTAGCCTTATTCCAGGTTAGAGCTAGTTGCAACACCAGTCACCCATTTGGGAGGCATTTGATACATTTGACAAACTTGGGAGGTTGGGTATTGTATTTCATTCACTTTAGAAAGCTCAGTTTCCATCTTTGTGAGAAAGAGAAATAAGTTAATTTAATTTAAAGAGATGTCCAAGTGCCTTATCCTTAATTCCCATTCTATGTAACATCACATCCCAGAGAGGATACACAGGGAGATTGTAACGTAGCATAATAAGTGTAGAAATTAAATCCATTGCTCTGGGTTGCTGTTTCATGCTTTCCTGTCTCCTATTTTTAGTAGTGATTCTCCAATTCAGGCCATGATATATACCAAGGCTGCTGTAGTGATCTGGATTGGATTACCCGCGATGGATGTTGGAAATGGATTCAATAGCAGAATTCTGAACAGAGTTGGATGCACACTTTTATTGTAAAGAAACATTTGGAGGGATGTGGGAAAAGAGGATATAAGTGAATCTACTTAGAGAGCTTTTTCAAGTAGCCATCACCAGAGTGATTCGATTTGTCACCTTCTATGTTATATGGAGCAGCTAGTTCTATCTTGCATCATCAAGGGCAATAAAATTACTTTATAGCTGGATATCAAAAATTTGGGATTTTCCATTGACTTGTATCAGGAGAAGGCCATTAACCCGTTGAGCCTGCTTGATCATTTAGGTAACTATCGTTAGATCTGTCTCTTAACTCATTTGTCTTGGTTCAATATCCATTGATATATTTGCAAAGATAATTTGTCGATCTGCCTTGAATTTCAAATTGATCCCAACCTCAATAATTATTAGTGGATTTTCAGTTTACTGTTGCCTTTGTATAAAAAAGTGCATCCTGCCATTACCTTCGAAAGCCCTAGCTCCTAGTTGAAAACCTGGCACCCTGGTTTCCAGCTTAGTAGATCTTTCCTGTCGCAGGGTGACCAAACTGACGACAATCCTCTTAGTGTGGGCTCACCAACGTCTTGTGCAACTGTAACTCACTTAACTGCAACTGTAACATACTTATCTCACTAAGGATACAGCCAAACCAGAAGTAATTTTTCTGTTTCTTTTCTTTTCAACTTTTAGTTGCCAATTGAGGACCTTTGCAGTCTGACATCTCGATCTATCACTGTCCCTCTAACTGCTGTTGTTCCTGAATCCACCGAGGATATTCTTCTGAAAGGATTTACTGCACTGAACATGGAAAATGAGAAAATTGAAACTGCGCAACAGGTAATTACAAAATTGATGCATTTAATTTTAGGAAATGAGAGTTGAACTGAGTTTCTTTTAATTTCAATCTTATCAACATGAGGAATAATCAGAAATATGTCAACTAAACATTATGTATAATTATAGAATAACTCCTATTACATTAATGTCCCATGCTGTAAATTGTGACAATTTCATTCTTTCTCCCTTGTAGGAGCCCCTTCATGAATTTCTTCTCCAATATTTTTCAGATATAATGACAGATTCTGTGTTTGGAATGGAATACTTTATTGTCACATGTGACTAGGCACAGTGAAATTCTTTGCTACATACCCAATGTATACAAATAGCCACCTACGGCGCTGACAAAGTTACAAAGCACGTCAGCTCCTCCTTTTGTTCACCCCCCCACCCCCAGCGGTTCCCCCACGCCGGGTCCCCATTGTCCTTTGTTCTCCCCCCTCCCACCTCACGGGTGGTCCCCCCCCACACCAGCTCCTCCATTGTTCTCTCCCCCCATCTCCTTCACGGCGGGGCCCCCCACATGACTAATGAGTTAATTAAGCTGTTTAAATAACCATAATCATAGAATTTGGATTTATTGTCCTTCCCAATTTATTAAAACCAGCAAATTATTTTTACAAAGCTTGTTTCCTAAATTTCCTTGTGTCTAGACCTTAATGTGTTCAGTTTGATAAATTTAACAAAAGCATTTTGCAAAACTATGTTGACCGTACTAGAGTAATTTGAATGATTTTGTGCCATGCTGAAATATCTTTAATAAAACGTAATATTTTCCTAGCGTTAGGTCCTTGCTTTCAGTTTTCAACTATCATCCTGCATTCCATCTCCCTCGCTTTTCAAATAAAGGAACCTATGATATACGATTCCAATGTGGACATTGCTCAGGGTGGGACATGGGATCAGTGGCTTCAGAATGAAATTTGTGGCATGGTTTATTCTCCATAGTTGGAGAAGATTTCGCCTCAAAGATTGTGGGATGTGGGGGAGGTGAGGAGGGTGAGAATCTATTAGCAGCAGAGGTTATGAGAGAGATGTGTGTGCACATTTTGCATTGTCTGATGATCAAGGGCTGTGTGCCGGCAAATGTACACGTGGTACCTGACACTACGTTTCCAGAAACTGTTGCCGTGGCATGGCATATGGGAGTAACACCAGAATGGTTCCCTGTGGATGAAGTGTATGTACCTGAGAGAATTCCCTCTCTATCAAACCTTTCCTAGAGCATCAGGTGGTATGGACAGGCCAAAAGATGAGCCCAACCCCATTTTATAAACAGGCAGAAATTTATAGCACAGAAGGAAGCCATAGAACCCTTAGTCATAACGGCAACACCCTGAAAACATTTATTTGGTTCTTTCTCGCACATGTGCATGCCTTCTGACCAGAGCGTTTGTGGAAGGCATTACACATTGGCTTGTTAGCTGCCTAAATAACTTTGTTTCTGTTCACCCCGGCAGTTCTTTTCCTGTTTCTCCAAAATTCAGACACAAATGGATCAAGATGAAGGAACAAAATACAGGCAGGTATTCCATTTGAAAAGTTTGTCTGATCACATACCATTGTGGGATTAGCAGGGAATCGTTTAAGCAAGCTTTCCAGCATATTGAGTTTTGAAAAACGAATTATAGAAATTTTGCTTAGAAATAATGTTGATAAGCTGACAAACGTTAATGATGTTGATAAGCTGACAAACATTTAGGAGAACATTACATATATTATGGAAATCAAAGCAGAGAGTAATTTTGGCTGCAGCACTAAATTAGAACAAAGATAGGCTCAAAAAGCTGGAGTAACTCAGCAAGTCAGACAGCATCTCTGAAGAAAATGGATAATGACATTTCAGGTCAGGACCCTTTCTCAGACTGATGGGAGGAGGGTTGGTGAGTGAAAGCAAAAAAACAACAACATTTTATGTCTATCTTTGGTATAACCAGCATCTGCAGGTTTTTTTTTGGTACTAAATTAGAACAGATAATTTGTGTTTTGATTACAATTGATTAAGTTTAGGTTTGTTATCACATACTGAATAACAGTGAAAAGCTTTGTTTTGCTATTCAAACAGATCTAGTATCTGTGAAATAAGCATTGCTATATCACAGATGACTGTAACCTATTGGAATGAGCTCTTAGATGAAAATATGTGCTTTCCTTAAGACTGTCAACTGGGCAGTTGCAAGTTGATTTCTGATTCGTGAATGCACATCATAATACTGTTTATGGTTTGCTGCTGATAAATGGTCCCAAAATGAATACAAGACGAAATATAGAAAATTATAATAATTAGATTGATTTGAAGTTACAAACTGGGTGTCTGGTAATGTATATTTGCGCAGTATATGTGTGTTCATAAACTGAACATAGTTTCCTATATAAAAGTGCTTTATGGCACAGTTCTTTTCTCTAACACTAATCTTCATCCTGTGCTCACCACAACAAGTTAATAGTGTGTTACTATGAGCACAGCCATTAATCGGTGCCCCTTCACATGGAATAGATTCTCCATTTATTAGGTTTTTATGTTAACCTGTTAATTGAGTTATAGGCACAATTGCAATGTCTACATTTATTAACCATTCCTCATATTAAGAGTGCAGATTAGTCTGTAACATAGACACAAAATGCTAGAGTAACTCAGCGGGACAGGCAGCATATGGAGAGAAGGAATGGGTGACGTTTCAGGTCGAGACTCCAGCATTTTGTGTCTATCCGATTTAAACCAGCATCTGCAGTTCTTTCATACGCAGTCTGTAACATGTTATTTTTGCTCTTTGTTTTAGAGAATTGAGGGGTTATCTATATGGCTTTCAGGAGCAGTGCAATGCAATACTGAATGATGTAAACACAGCCTTGTTACATTTGGAGTCTTTGCAGAAGCAGTATCTATTTGTATCAACTAAGACGGGTACACTTCATGAAGCCTGTGAACAACTCCTAAGGGAGCAGGTAGGAAAGTTTTGTTGGGACAATTACAGTGTACCGATATTAGTGTTTGCTGTGTACATTTTTCATGTGTTGGTAGTGCATTCATTCATGTGATACTTTGGCTCTAAAGTAGATTAGTAAGATAGAAACAATTTAAAAATGAATGAAAAAGTCAAGGAATAGATCTGATGTCAGATTCAAATTCAGATTCAATTTTAATTGTCATTGTCAGTGTACAGTACAGAGACAACGAAATGCATTTAGCATCTCCCTTGAAGAGCGACATAGCAAACGATTTGAATAAAAAATAAATAATAAGTGTCCGGGGGGGGGGGGGGTGATTGGCAGTCACCGAGGTACGTTGTTTAGTAGTGTGACAGCCGCCGGAAAGAAGCTGTTCCTCGACCTGCTGGTTCGGCAACGGAGAGACCTGTAGCGCCTCCCGGATGGTAGGAGGGTAAACAGTCCATGGTTGGGGTGAGAGCAGTCCTTGGCGATGCTGAGCGCCCTCCACAGACAGCGCTTGCTTTGGACAGACTCAATGGACGGGTAAGGATGCCCTCGATGGTGCAGCGGTAGAAGTTCACCAGGATCTGAGGAGACAGATGGACCTTCTTCAGTCTCCTCAGGAAGAAGAGACGCTGATGAGCCTTCTTGATCAGAGTAGAGGTATTGTGGGTCCAAGAGAGGTCATCGGAGATTTTGACTCCCAGGAACCTGAAGCTAGAAACACGTTCCACCTCCGTCCCGTTAATGTGGATGGGGGTGTGCGTGCCACCTCTGGACTTCCTGAAGTCTACAATGAGCTCCTTGGTCTTCTTGGAGTTAAGGGCCAGGTTGTTGTCAGCGCACCATGCTGCTAAGTGCTGGACCTCCTCCCTGTAGGCCAGCTCATCGTTGTTGCTGATGAGGCCAATCACCGTTGTATCATCTGCATACTTGATGATGGTGTTAGTACCATGTACAGGTGTGCAGTCATAGGTGAAGAGGGAGTAGAGGAGGGGGCTCAGCACACAGCCCTGAGGAACGCCGGTGTTCAGGGTGAGGGTTGAAGAGGTGTGCTTGTCTAACCTCACAGACTGGGGTCTGTTGGTTAGAAAGTCCAGTATCCAGTTGCAGAGGGAGGGGTCGATGCCCAGGTTACCGAGTTTGGTGATCAGTTTTGATGGAATAATGGTGTTGAATGCTGCGCTGTAATCGATGAACAGCATTCTTACATAAGTGTCGGAGAAGAGGGCATTTCCTGGTGATGATATTATAGAAGAGTGACGATTGGAGGCCTGTGTGATTTATTGTGTTTTTAGTATTTCAAATCCAAACAAATACAGAGAAGGCTGTTTGACTTCACCCTTGAATAGATACATTATGTTAGTGTATGTTGGAAGCGTTTCATGTTTGCTTCTCCCTTTACTAACCTCAGTTCTAAAGAAATGTACTGTCTTGTTCTACGTGTAAGTTTCTTTTCTCAACCATTTCAAAGTTGCATTGATCCAATCAGTACATCACGTCAGTTGTACCTTTGCCCCTTCTCGATTATAATACTCAACACCATTCAACAAGTTGGGGAACCAAGAATAGTGCAGCTGCTGATTAATCTCAAATAAGAAGAAAATGCTTGAAATACTCAGCAAGTCAAATATATATATATATATATAGAGAGAGAGAGTGTGCTGAGTATTTAAGAGCCCCCTCCCCTTTCTCCTCCACACATCCCCTGTTTTTCACCCCTGCCCTGACTCGCACCGACTTCTCTCATCCCCTCCCAATTCGCGCCTCTTCAATCCTTTTTTTTCCCCCCACATGTTTCTTTTCATCTTTGGCCTTTGTCCAACCAACTGCCCCTCCCTCGCCTGTGTTCAACTATTACCTGTCATGTTTTCTTCTGCCCCTCCTCATTTCTAGCTTGCTTTCTCTTCCCCCTACAATCAGACTGAAGAAGGGTCCTGTCACGAAGCGTCATCTATCCACGTATTCCAGGAATGCTGCCTGATCTGTTGAGTTACTTCAGCACCTTGTGTCTATTTTTGCATTGAGTCTTTTAACTCAGTTTCCCTACTTACCTTGCTATAGTCTGTTTTTATGACCTAGTTTATATTGAGCATGTTTAAAGTCATATTTTTAGACTAAGAGGAATTACTCTCAAATGAAAGATAAAATTAAATACAAATTAAATAGAATTCTATCATACCATGCTTGCTCTTCAGCTGTGTCCTTAAGTGGCTTCTGAACTTTGAATAACTCCACTTAGTACAAATTAGACTTATTTGGAGGTTTGTAGAGGTTTGTTTCATGTTGATGAAATGATGCAAAAGTTGACTTTCTGGCGGTTTATTACAAGTGAATGAGTTGCTGGGCCATTTCAGAGGGCAGTCAAAAGTCAACCACATTGCTGCTAAGATGCAAGATTTCCTCCTTGTGGGTGAATTGTGTCTTTACAACAATCAACTGGTTTTCATGGACATCATTTTAATTCCAGAATTGAAATTTGAACTTCCTACCTTGTGTCATGGTGGGATTCAAAGGCAAATCCCAAGGATTTTGCCCTGGGTATCCAAATTATTAATTTAGTGCTAATACCACTGCCACCACTTCCTCATTGTGATCTTGTGACACAACACCAAGAAACCATCACAGTTAATAACTTGATGTGAACAAATATTAATGGAAATGTGAATTTATACGTTGAAGATTCCGGGTCACATCTTGTTTATTAAAATGTGCCATGTGAATTTTGGGTTCACCGCGAGGCTTTGAAGGTGATGACTGAGCATTTGGTGGAATTTTTGTCTTTCGAATGTTAAAGCATTTATTTCATTGAAAATAAGAAAATGTTGTGACAGCAGTTCTGCAACATTTAATTTTGTTTTATCAACAGTCGGAGCTAGTAGACCTCGCTGAGAATATTCAGCAGAAGCTTTCGTATTTCAACGAGTTGGAAAACATAAACACAGTATGTGTCACTTATGCACTGTTTTCTTTTAAATTTCCTCAAGTAGACATTCTATGCATTCACATTATTGGTGAATGTGAAACACTCTGATGCCGAAAATCTATTGTCTTTAACTGGAAAAATGTATTGTGGGATCTTGTTTCTATATATCCTTATTGTGTAAAACAAGGCTTACAAAGTAATCCCATTCACTTTTAATTTTCTCTAAACTATTCTTCTCACATTGCCATCAAGTTCTCTCCCACCCCTTTCTCCAGAATCTGACCCCTACTCACACACTGCAATTCACAGTGGCCTATTTGGGGACTTGTATGCTGGCTACAAAGAACCAATGAGACCTCCTGAATGTTCTGAAGGTTTAGTTAATAATCTCACGCAAGAAACACTGAATAACTGCTTCCCCAACCATTCATATCTGAACACCACAACAAAGCTAGTGAATGCACGTTAACTTTTCCTTTTATCCTTATTCCAAAAACAAATTGAACATAAAATCTCTCCCTGATACCTAGTACCAATATAATATCTAGCATTAAGTTTGGCAATGTAAGCCGGTGCATTTTCAACACGAGTCTTTTCCTTTTGATGATCTTACAAGACATGTAAAATTCGGAAAACCTTTGGTATCTCTTCTCTCTCCTGTGTCAAATTTTCAGCCTTTTCCTCCTCTGGCCTGTCTGTTCTATTAGAATATGACTGATCTGTATCTTGTTTTGGTCTTTGACCTGATATCTCGCGATCCTGTTACGCTAGCCAGGTACCCAGGTTCAACCTGTCGCAGGGTTAACCAAGCGTAACCTTTGTGGTATTTATATATTCTCCTTATTACTGCATGGGTTTCTGCCAGGTCTTCCACTTGCCAAAAAATGTGGTATTAAGTAATTGGCTATATTACTGTTTGGTCACCAAGACCAAAGGAATTAAGCAGCTGGCAATCAGGAAGAATGGGATTAATGGATTGTGATGCTGGGAGCTGACATTGTCACAGCAAGTAATCAAGAAAGGTTTACGTTACAAAAGCTGTGTCAAAATTTTCATGACCAACGTCATGGTATTTTATGAAAAACAGTACTGGATGCATTCCAGTTATTTCCCACCTATATTAATCATATATTAATCAGTTTGCGACATCTATGTAAATATTAAAAACAAGGGAATTGTCAGTACAAGTATCTCAATGTTTTCTTGTTGTGTACCAAGGAGGTTGCACAGATGGAAGTAGATCTTTTAAACTCTGTCATTCGGAAAGATAGTTTTACTTCGATGTCCTGGCATGTGGAGTTAATTTGATAGTATTTTTCTCTCTTCCTAGAAACTGAATTCACCCACGCTGTCTGTGAACAGTGAAGGATTTATACCGACGCTGGCTAAACTGGATGACTGTATAACTTATGTATCATCACATGTAAGTCCTTGTTGCAGGAGCGGTTGTACCCCCAAACTACAATCATATTTTTGTTTATTGTGTAGCTAATTCATAATTTATGGCTGCATTGTATATGGTGCACATTTTAATTTCTTATGTTATAGTCTGGGGTGTGGTATTCTGGGTGATGGGCCGAGATGTTTTGTTCATCTGGGTAATAAATTGGAGTCTGTTCTAGCCAGCTCTGGTCTGGGTGTTGGTACTGACATAGGAAACTCTGAAAATTATAATATACGTGAGTTGGTTGTACGGAGAAATCACGATGATGGGAAAAGATACCAATATAGCGAAGGGAACCTCAGGATATTAGGAGAGGCGATAAATAGATTTATCAGGTGTAAATGCCACATGTAATGGGAAATAGAGGTGTCCTTTTTGCACCCTTTTGTTAGGTAAATGGAGGAATTGTTTCCTAATGACAGGAAACAGGAGGTTAAACATGGTCAATGGTGAATTGGGCAAAGGATTTAGACACATTTTTTGGATAAATGAAGATATAGTTTCCTAATTTCCAGGAGATTGAACATAGTCAATGGTGAATTGGGTGTAGGATTTGTTAGGTAAATTAGGAATTGTTTTCCAATGACAAGGTTTAACTATTGATCAATAGGGAATTGTTTCAAAGGTATAAAATCCACATGTAACCATTGTGTTGTGGGAATATAAAATGCGAACCTTTGGAACACTTTGCTTTCTCTCAGTGTTTCCCAGTGTGCGCTGTTAAGGCCTTGAATAAACCGATATGTTTAAGAAACTCAACACTGCTCTACAAGTCTGTCTGAAGAAGGGTCTCGACCCAAAACGTCGCCTATTTCCTTCGCTCTATAGATGCTGCCTCGCCTGCTGAGTTTGTCCAGCATTTTTGTCTACCATTGCTCTACAAGAAGTTTTTGCCTGTTCTTTCTGAGCTATACTTAAGACAGCAACTGGGCCTCACGTGAAGGCCAGATACAGGTTAAACTCAAAATTTCCTTCAACAGTATTACGGCTGCATTGGTCTTGTTTTCATAATCATAATCATACATAATCATCAACGTACGAGGAATTTGATTTGCCATACAGTCACATCAATAAAAAGCAACAGACACATAAAATACATTTTAACATGAACATTCACCATAGTAACTCCTCCACATTCCTCACTGTGATGGAGGGCGGAAAAAAGATCAATCTCTCCCTTCTTTGTCCTCCAGCGGGCTGGGGCCTCTAAACTTCCATTGACGGGACGATATTAGCCCCGTAGCTGGCGGCGGGCCTCCTCGTCGGAGCGATCAAATTCCTGCATCGGAGGGAGGGGGGGAGGAATCTCAGCTGAGCGATCTACCCTGGGTCGGGGCTAGTCGAACGTCTTGCGGCTTTTGGAGCTTCCCGACGTCGGTCTCAACCCGAGACTGCGAGTTCTTTGGTGTTAAGGTCTGCAGGCAAAGAATCAGCTCCGATGGTAAGTCCACACCTCGCGCTCAAAGTCAGTCCCGAGCAAGGCCTCCAGCTCCACCATGTTAGGCCACAGAGTGACCGGAGATACGATCCAGAACACAATTGTATCTCCGGCAAGGTAAGAGATTGGAAAAAATAAATCTCCTGACCCCCACCCCCCACATAAAACAAACCAGAGAACATTAACACGTTCTCTTAAAACACACTAAAAATAACAAAAAAAGATGAAAAGGATAGACAGAATGTTGGCAAGGTTGCCATTGAAGCGCCACAGTGGAAATAGCACCCACAGTTATTTTAGTAAGATTGATGTCTGGCTATGTGAGATGTTTTCCATTTTCAAATGCTTTTCTCTGCATTGGCTTGGATGAGACGGCCAGATATGTGTAATGTAACATGAAGGCTGTATACATTTTTGCTAAAAGAAAAGCTGTCTATGATATGCACTTTTGATGACATTTATCCAACACTTTTTATTTACAGCCTGGCTTTAGAGATTATCCCGTTTATTTAGCAAAATTTAAGCATTGCCTATCCAAAGCTATGTACCTTATGAAAACATATACTGTGAACACACTTCAGAACCTTTCCATTCAACTAACGAAAAGGGTAAGTTGTAGTTTGACTTATAATTTTAAAGCACTGTATTTAGACAATTGTTCCAGTATTATTTGACTCGTCTTGTTTTTCAATTAACCAGTTTGTCATGGCAAGCATGGTCTAATAATATATTTAATATGGAAAAATTGCAACCTATCTGCACACAGTAAATGTTCAAACAATGGTGTGATTGTGACCAGAGACTGTTTTTTGATAGAGTAGCACAGCACATGAAGAGACCCAGCAGCCCACAATGTCTGTGTTGAACATGGTGCCAAGTTAAAATAAACCTGCTCAGGTTAAACGCTTGGCAAAAACCCTGGGATAACTCCCTGTTCTTTATAATAATCGCAGGTGATCTTTTATGTCCACTTGACATGATAATGCAGTTTGATACCTCACCAAAAAGATGGGTTTAAATTTCAAGCGGAGTTAGTAGAAATACTACATTTAATAAAATATTCATTTTTTTTATCTGACAGGATCCCTCCGTTATATCGAACACTGACAATGCCTTTACATTGTTTTATGTAAAATTCAGAGCTGCAGCACCAAAAGTGCGGGTAAGCATCGTATGCTGTGAAAAGTAAGATGTTTATTTGATCAAGTCAAGTCCTTTAAAACCGAGATGAGGAGAACTTTTTTCACACAGAGAGGGGTGAATCTCTGGAACTCTGTGCCACAGAGGGTAGTTGAGGCCAGTTCATTGGCTATATTTAAGAGGGAGTTAGATGTGGCCCTTGTGGCCAAGGGGATCAGAGGGTATGGAGAGAAGGCAGGTACGGGATACTGAGTTGGATGATCAGCCATGATCATATTGAATGGCGGTGCAGGCTCGAAGGGCCGAATGGCCTACTCCTGCACCTAATTTCTATGTTTCTATGTAAGTCAACTTTATTTGTCACGTGCACATACAAGATGTACAGTGAAATAAAAGTGGCAATGCCTGCGGGAGGGATTGTGCAAAACAACAGAACAGAACCAGTATTTACATTATTTAAAAAAGACACAACAGTAATTAGACCCTGGTGAGATCAGAGTTTACAGTCCTGATGGACTGTGGGAAGAAACTCCGTCTCATCCTCTCTGTTTTCGCAGCGTGACAGCGGAGGCGCTTGCCTGACCTTAGCAGCTGGAACAGTCCGTTGCTGGGGTGGTAGGGGTCCTTCATGATCTTGTTGGCTCTGGATCTGCATCTCCTGGTGTATAGGTCCTGCAAGGGGTGGGGGGGAGTCCCATGGTACGTTCGGCCAAACGCACTGCTCTCTGCAGAGTCTTCCTGTCCTGGGCAGAGCTGTTGCCAAACCAGACCGAGATGTTTCCAGTCAGGATGCTTTCTACTGCACCAGAGTAGAAGCATTGAAGGATCCTCAGAGAGACTGAATTTTCTCAGCTGCCTGAGGTGGTAAAGGCGCTGCCTTGCTTTTCTCATCAGTGAGGCAGTGTGTTGTCCATTTCAGATCCTCTGTGATGTGGACTCCCAGGTATTTAAAGCTACTATCCACAGTAGTCCCATTTATTCCCAGTAGCGTATACGTCCTCGGTTGTTGTGCCCTTCTGAAGTCCATAGTCAGCTCCTTAGTTTTAGTGACATTCAAGAGGAGGCTGTTGTCCTGACACCAGAGTGCCAGATCAGCCACCTCCTCCAGGTAGGCCTTCTCATCGTTATCGGAGATCAGGCCCACCACCACTGTGTCATCAACAAACTTGATGATGGAGTTGGAGCTGAACCTGGCCGCACCATCATGTGTGTACAGAGAGTGCAATAGGGGGGCTGAGGACGCAACCCTGGGGAAATCCTGTGTTCAGGCTGAGGGGGTTGGAGGTATGTCTCCCCATCTTGACCACTTGGGACCTGGTGGTGAGAAAGTCCAGAACCCAGGCACACAGGGGAATGTTCAGTCCCAGTTCCAGCAGCTTCTCAGCAAGTCGGGTGGGGACTATGGTGTTGAAAGCTGAACTGAAATCAATGAACAGCATCCTCACATAGCCCCCCTTCTGGCTGTCAAGGTGAGAGAGAGTGGTGTGCAAAACCTGGGAGACCGCATCATCCGTGGATCTGTTTTGACAGTATGCAAACTGCAGCGGGTCCATGGTGCGAGGGGGGAAGGCGCAGATGTAGTTCTTGAATCAGCCTCTCGAAGCATTTCATGACCACCAAGGTGAGGGCCACCAGTGGGAAATAATTCAAGCAGGCTGGAGAAGCATTGGCACTGGTACAATGGTGGATCTCTTGAAGGAGGCAAGGACCACGGACTTGGCCAGGGAGAGGTTGAATATTATGGTGAACACTGGAACTAGCTGATTAGCACAAGACAGTGTCTTGGAAAGACTGAACCTTTTACTTGTAAAATGTTGTTCATAGTTCCACCTGACTCGGTAAAAAGTGACCACTATCTGGTAAAAAAGTAATTTCTTAAAAGTTTATTGTGAGTGAAAGATGACAATCATCAACCAGTCAGAAATGAACAGGAGGTACAAGGTAGCATTTTGTTTTATCTTGCTTCTACTGCAGTCTCGTTAAGGCTACTTTTCAAACTTAGTAATGAGAGGGTTTCTTGCAGAGATTTACTTTAAGGTGCATTTAATGGCAAGAATTGGAGGGAATGGAGAAAACTGCCTGCAATCACAATTAACGATGTGTGCATGAGTCACACTGAAAATGGAAAAGAAGTACCAAAAATATGAAACAGGACTGTGAGGCAAAGAATAGTGTTTGGAGGAATGGCAGCTATCACAGAAAGTGCTTCTCCTCCTTGAAGACTACTTAGAATATCCTTTGCTACCACACTTTAGCTCTCAATGTGCAGCATTGTGATATTTGTGGGAGGGAACAGTGGACTGTGCATCCTCGTATATGCTACCCATGCATGAATAGATCGGCATCCTATGAATTGTCAGGCTGGGCATCTTATAACACAGCTTGGAAATTCTATTTGTGAGCAGTGCCAGTATTTAGGTTCAATTAATTTATAGCAAATCCTAAAAATGATGCAAGAATCATTGCATGTTCTAGGAGTCATCAGATCACATTTATAATCTAATGCTGATCCTTGTTGCCATTTTAAAAAGTTACAGCGCTGTTGCCTTTTTTCACAGTCTCTGATTGAACAAATTGAACAAAGAACCGATAAAAGCCCTGAGTAAGTATGTTCGATGAAAGGAAAACCTTGTCACTCATTGTGTTAGAATTCAATGCGGTCAATAAGCAAAGAGATTAGTTTAGGCATTGGCCATTAATTAAACGTTTCTTTAGAACAAGTGTGCACTGACTTGATAGCAGTAATCTTTATGAAAAAACTTTTATTGGACCCTTTTATTGGAACCTTTTCAAATCCTATGACTTGTCCCAGATTTTTGAGTTTAAGTGAATCAATGTTAAAGTGTGGTTGTGATTATGTAAACCGGAGAACTAAATAGAAGGTGCGTAAAAAAAAGATTTCAGATGTATTCATAAACAACATAATGGGGTTAAACTTTAGGACATTGTGGAACATGAATTGAATTATAAAGTGTCCATGAACTGCTGTTCAAGAAGAATTTTGATTACTGATCCACAGTTCAGCTCAATATACATGGATCTAATTTTTAATCTAATTATTATCACCGACTGAACAGTTCTGTGGATACCTAGTCACTGCATTGAGCGGCTGTGATTTCCTCCAATGATTTCGGTAGAGCAGGTTATTGAATGTCAACCACCCACCCCACCCCTGTGGTTTTGAAGATTAATAGACGTAACAATGTTCACACATAAAAAGTAATTCACTAACGGTGAAGAACTGTTATGGCTGCAGGGGTATGGAAAGAACAATATAGGTGTAGTTTTCCACTCTCCTCATTGTGGCCTCTTCATTTCTCTCCCTTCTGGCTGTCCTTTATTTGTTGATCCCTTTTTGCACTTTTTTTAACCCAGACCTCCCTCTCTCGCTCCTTCCCAAAGTGCTAGATTATTCCTTCAGATTTCGGTTGTTTTGAAGTTGATCAGGTGCAGAATCATACTAACTACTAGTGGCTCTTTGGCCCAAGGAGACCTGTGTTCAGGTGGAGCAAATGTCTCCTGTAGGACAGGCTTTTCAAGAGGTGATACAAATGTTATAAAGGACAAATGTGTTTAATATATATTATCTCAAAAAAGACACCAATAATATTGAATGATATTGGCATGATGTCATATTTCTGCAAGCAAAGCTTATTTGTTTTGCTGTGGACGTTTGTGTATGTTAAATTTAAAGTGGGCCTACTTTTTCATCAGGTATCAACAGCTCCTGAGCGAGGTCCATCAGTGTTACCTGGATCAGAGGGCGTTCCTGCTGGGTCCAAGCATTGCCTCTACTATTGTTGACCTGACCAGCCAAAGCAACAAGGATCACTGTGCTCTGGTATGAATTGCATCAATAACTTGGGAAGACAAATGTTTAAGAAAGAACTGCAGATGCTGTAAAAATCAAAGGTCGACAAAAATGCTGGAGAAATTCAGCGGGTGAGGCAGCATCTATGGAACAAAGGAATAGGTGACATTTCGGGTCGAGACCCTTCTTCAGACAGATTGTCATGCTGATAAAAGCTATTGTTAATGTTAACTCTGAAATGTTAACTCTGTTTCTCTCTCCACAAATGCTGCCTGGCCTGCTGAATATTTCCTGTCTGGTTTTATTTCAGATTTCCAACATCTACAGATTATTTTGATTACCCCTTCTCCCCCCCCCCCCCCAAAAGCTGTGAGCTCTTAAGTTTTTTGATTGTCCGTGTTCTGGATTTCCTTACTGATTGTTTTTTCTGTATCACCGTTATTAGAGTTTATATAATTTAAAAGACCACAATTCAATCATCCCTCGATGTTTCAAAGAATTGGGGGAACTTACATTTGCACACCAGTCCACATAATTTACAACTCAAATATACGTGACATTCGACTGAAAGATCGTCTCAAGAAAATGCTGCGAGTCTGGCAGTGTGTGTTGGGCATTTAGGGGACTTTGTGTGGAGACTGAGAAAATTGTTACTTCTCAGTTGTCAGTGACATTTTTACAGAGGTTACCTGGCCAGCTGAATATTTCCAGCATTCTCTCTTCCTGTTCTCATTCAGTATCATAAGATTGCTTCTACTCCTATGTATTTTTGATTTCCTAATGTCCAGAATCTTTTGCTGAATTCTGCAATTCACTATTTTTATTGTGTTTATTTTAGTTGCTGAATCATTTAAAAGTCATTTTGTATTCAATCTAAAGAAGTTTGTTAGCTATTTTCACAAAGAACACACTATAATGTTTCTTGAGTAGCCTGTCAGGCAATAGTTAAACATGAATAGAGATGCTAACTAGCTGATGTCTCCTGGTTAATTAGGTTTTGGAGATTGGATTTCTTAAAAATTAAAACTTCCAATGAAAGCATCTTCAAAATAAAAACAACTGCAGATGATGGAAATCTGAAATAAAAATAGAAAGTTTGTGAAGCATACAGAGAGTCAGGCAGCATGTGGGGGGAGAAACAACAAATATTTCAGATTAATGAAGTTTTATCAGTCGTAGGTCATCAATCTGACAGGGTTAACTGTTTCTCTCTCTACAGATATCGCTTGATCTGCTCATTATATCCAGCATGTTCTATTATTTAAAGATATGTTGGTCTAAACTGATCGTATTGGGTGATTTGTGGTTAAAAAGGAAGTCTGGTTAAAGTTTAAAAATTCACTTGACGTGTTTGCAACTTTAATATTACTATTTAATAATACTTCAACTTATTTTACATAACGTATAGTAAAATATCCCAAACACTTTAAATAGTTATAATCAATAACAAAATACTGGAATTAAAATTATTTACAATGTTAAATTTAGGTTTGTATTAAATTTCCACTTGTTAAATATTCGGAACAATTTTGTTACTTTAAGTGAGAAATAATTTGCAATTTCCTTCTAGGTTCGCAGTGGCTGTGCTTTTCTGGTCCATGTTTGTCAGGATGAGCATCGGCTATATAATGAATTTTTTACCAAACCAACAACCAAACTAGAGTAAGTTGTCACTTTCTTTCTTGCTTATTGACATCTGAGATTTCAAGTTCTTTCATCTGAACATACTTAATAACTTCACAGACTCAATTGATGGAGAAATTGTTATACATTGTTTTTGCATTCACAAACTGCTTTCGTGTTGTTAGTTCCCAGCATGTAAGATCAGCTCTGTGCAGGGGCTGGGGGTTCAGAATACAGAAACAGCAATTGCACGTTCACATTTTTCTGACAAGGGGCATCTAGATTCTGGCCATGGATGAGCGGCCTCAAGCCTATCAAGGAGTGATAGTTTGAAAAGGGAAAGTCTTGCAGGTCATTTATTGCAAAGCCTGGCAAGGGACAGGAGCGAGTGAGTGATGGCACATGAATGGAATAAGGGACAAAGGATAGAGGTGAAAAGGAGACAGAAGGGTGTCATATAAGGTAAGAAGAAGAGGAGTGAAATGTAAAGCTGGAGGGGGGGAGGGTTGGAGCAAAGAGACAGTAGTGGGAGAAATGTTTGCACATTAGGTAGGGGGGCGGGTTTTAGTTTTTTAGAAATACAGCGCGGAAGCAGGCCCTTCGCCCCACCGAGTCACCAATCAGCGATCCCCGTACATTAACACTATCCTACACTGGGGATAATTTACAATTTTACTAAGCCAATTAATCTACAAACCTGTACATCTGGAGTAGGGGAGGAAACCATGCAATCATCAATTTAGCAGAGAATGAGTTGGGGAATGGTGCCAGGGTACGTTTGGAACAGGGAGTGTTCAACATAACCAACAAAAGGCAGGCATAACTAGGGCCCATGACTACATCTTTGACAAAGAAAATGAGCGGAATCAAAAGAGGCGACTTGCTCACTTTCCTGTTGAGAATCTTAGAAACTAGCAAATGATTTAGCATCACGGTTCCCTGACTTTCTGTTTCCCTAGCGAGCTGTTGGTGAAGCTGTGCACCTTGTGGTATGATGTGTTTCGACCGCTCATCATCCATGTTAACCACCTGGAGACTTTGGCGGAGCTGTGTGGAATTTTAAAGAATGAAATGCTCGAGGACCATGCACAGAACAATAGTAGGTAGAGTTTATGGAACTGGTTGGAAATTTCCTATAATTAATCCAAATGTAAATACAATTGATGTGAGTAAATCTAGTATTTGACAGAATTGTGCTCTTGATCCAAAGTTGAATTTCCAAATACTCACTTTGCAGTGACTTTTACAGAAACTTTGCTTCCCATCTATTTCAGTGGAGCAGCTGGGTGCATTTTCTACAGTGGCAAAGCAGATGCTGGAAGATGTACAGGAGCGTCTCATGTACAGAACCCATATCTACATTCAGACTGACATTCTGGGCTATAAACCAGCAGCCGGTGACCTGGCCTACCCTGACAAACTCGAAATGATGGAGGTAGGAAAATCGTGCTATTGAGAACTAAATGGCTTACATTTAATCTTGCTTTTCCTCATACTATTGTACGCCATATTCATCGGATCCTGATCAAAATAGTGAACATTATTTTTTGCACTGGTCTGTATTTTTAACTCCTGCATCTTGATATATGGTTTCTGACTTGTTTTTGGATTTCGATTATGACGGACGGACCTAGCGACCACAACCAGGCTGGGCTGCCGATGGCAGCCCCAGTCAAGTCAAGTCAAGTTTATTTGTCACATACACATACGAGATGTGCAGTGAAATGAAAAGTGGCAATGCTTGCGGATTGTGCAAAAAACCTCCTACGAAACAGAATGGAACAGAAACACATATTCACATATTACATATTTGTAGGAGGAAAAAAAGAGCAATTTTAAAAAGACACCACACAACATTAAAATGGTACAGTAAAGTTAGTCCCTCATGAGATAGGAGTTTACTCTGGGAAGAATGGCCTCTGGGAAGAAACTCCTTCTCATCCTCTCCATTTTCACAGCATGGCAACGGAGGCGTTTTGCCTGACCGTAGCAGCTGGAACAGTCCATTGCTGGGGTGGAAGGGGTCTCCCATGATCTTGTTGGCTCTGGAGTTGCACCTTCTGATGTATAGTTCCTGCAGGGGGGCGAGTGTAGTTCCCATAGTGCGTTCGGCCGAACGCACTACTCTCTGCAGAGCCTTCTTGTCCTGGGCAGAGCAGTTCCCAAAACAAATTGTGATGTTTCCGGACAAGATGCTTTCCACAGCCGCTGAGTAGAAGTACTGGAGGATCCTCAGAGACACTCTGAATTTCCTCAATTGCCTGAGGTGGTAAAGGCGCTGCCTTGCCTTACTCACCAGTGCTGCAGCGTGTGATGTCCATGTCAGATCCTCTGAGATGTGGACTCCCAGGTATTTAAAGCAGCTCACCCTATCCACAGTATCCCCATTTATCTTCAATGGTGTGTACGTCCTCGGATGATGTGCCCTCCTAAAGTCCACGATCAGCTCCTTGGTTTTTTTGATATTCAAGAGGAGGCTGTTGTCCTGACGCCAGAGTGCTAGATCAGCCACCTCCTCCCGGTGGGCCTTCTGCATCGCTTTCCCAATCGCTTCCAGGCTGGTCCTACTGCCACCGCTGCTGGCCCACACAGCTTCCTTGCAGCTTCCAGGCCCCACTGCCGCCGCCGACCCTTATCTGCACTGATAAAGGAAACACCTGACAATGGGGCTTGGATGTTACACAGAAAAGCTGGAGAAACTCAGCGGGTGCAGCAGCATCTATGGAGCGAAGGAAATAGGCAACGTTTCGGGCCGAAACCCTTCTTCAGACTGGTCTGAAGACTGGTCTCCAGTCTGAAGAAGGGTTTCGGCCCGAAACGTTGCCTATTTCCTTCGCTCCATAGATGCTGCTGCACCCGCTGAGTTTCTCCAGCTTTTCTGTGTAACCTTCGATTCTCCAGCATCTGCAGTTCCCTCTTAAACAATGGGGCTTGGATAGCTGATCTAAGTGACGTGATAGTGGAGTGATTAAAGTAGGAGATCCATAGTTGGTTTAACCATTTAATGAATTGAATGGTTAACAATAAAAATAGACACAAACAGCTGCAGTAACTCAGCGACTCAGACAGCATTTCTGGAGAAAAAGAAATGATGACTCACAGCTGGAAATAAGTTCTAATTTTGGGTTGCAATTCCTTTGTGTTCTGCAGCAAATTGCACAGAGTTTGAAGGACGAGCAAAAGAAGCTGCATGCTGCAGCTGATTCCTCATTGGCTGAAGTTCAGCTAGAAGATCCTGATTCTGAAAACGTCATCAAATCAGGTATTGCACTACATTGTACTGATAGTGGGCGGAGGAATGGAGGCGTGCACATCCAGTAATTAAATAGAGTTGTTGTTGTTGCAGTTTTGTTCATTTAATGAAGGTAGTAAAAGTTACTGGAAGCTTGTAGTTTGAAAATTCTGGATTTAATATAAAAATATGAAACCAATCAGAACAAAATACAATGTTTCCAGGTGAACTAAGCAGTAAGCAGGATGTGGCTTTAAATCATGCTGAACTGAAGAAAATATCTTCAGTTATTTTACTCCTGGCCATATAAGTGACCTCCCATTTCTCCTCACTGAATCCCACCCGGCATAGTTTTGCTGATTTACGTTCCAATCTACTCAACATGTCACAAACGGAGAACTCTTGTTCCTTCACTCTGTCCACTATTTCCCAGCTCATCTAAGTTGGTAATTTCTAATTCCACGCGGTTACAGTGTGACTAAAAATCTCTTGACCAGAACTTTCTCAAGCTCCACATACCTTTCACCAATCCTCAAAGGCTATTTGACCATGTCGTTTGTTAAGGCATTCAATGACTCAACACTCTCTGTCAGCAATAAGTATAATAAGATAATTTGCATTTGATGTAACACTTCTGGAACCATGCTGAGTGAGTGCTACACTGCAATAAGTGCTGTAGCATTAATCATCCGAAATGAGGGAAAACAAAATTCACCCAGAGTGTTGTGAATCTGGAATTCTCTGCCACGGAAGGCAGTGAAGGCCAATTCACTGGATATTTTCAAGAGAGACTTAGATTTAGCTCTTAGGGCTAAAGGAATCAAGGAATATGAGGAAAAAGCAAGAACGGGGTACTGATTTTGGATGATCAGCCATGATCATATTGAATGGTAGTGCTGGCTCAAAGAGCCGAGTGCCAGACTCCTGCACCTGTTTTTTATGTTTCTATGATTCCATTTGAAGAAGAAATTGAGAATTGCTCCCAGTGTCCAAGCAGATAGTGAGTAGAGGAATAGGAAGGTCTGACAGCTGAAAGCCTGGCTGAGGAGTTGGTGCAAATGAGAAGTTTTTGGATAGTTGGTTAATTGTGATCTCTTCCTGCACAGTGTTAATGTCGTGGTCAGCACGGACTCAGTGGGCCGATGGGCCTGTTTCTGCGCTGTACCTCTAAACTAAACTAAAACTAGACTAGCCACTTCTATTGGATGGGTCGGACTGCAGCTGTGTCTTTTATGTCAGCATTTGCTTTGTGTTGTGCTGTGATGTTCACTTTAGTTTATTGACGTGCAGGTAACCCAGATGTTCTGAAATCTCGGCCACAGTCGTCCATTTCCCCAGCAGATTTGCATGGCATGTGGTACCCAACAGTTCGCAGGACATTGGTTTGTCTCTCAAAACTGTACAGATGTATAGATGTAAGTTTCAGAAAAATGCTCTTTTTACCTTTTTTGCTTTGAAAAACATTTTCATTTCATCTCCATTCCACCCTCCAACCCAGCCACCTGCTAATTATATCCAGTTCTTAACTTTTAATAAGAATGTATTATGGGTGATGGGGGATAATTAGCATTTGAACTATTTGAACTTGCTCTGAGTGAGTTCTCTGTTCACTTTGAAGCTATGTCTCAATAGTCAGCTGCTGCTGTTCTTTGCTGAGTTGTCCAGCCCAAGAATTGCAGAAGGTTGGACTGAAGGGACAAGGTGTAAGATGTCGGTGTGTGTGATGAGTAACCATATGGACTGGTTGTGATGAGCGGCTATCCGTATTCTGTTGATATGAATTCAATATGTGTTTTCAATTAATGTATGATACCATCTGTAGGCTCCCACAATATGCCCATCCTTTAGGTGTCCAATCTCTTAGTATTTGGCAGGTGTTTATTAACAACTTCTGAAATGAGGCGCAATTTTTTTTTTTTAAAGAATTAAGCTTGGTGAGAGGTTTTAATAAATGAGCTAAAAAGGTGGAGAAGGTGGAGAGTTTGGGAGCCGAGGGCCTTGGTGTTAGAAGGCACATTCATCAGTGGTGGAGCAAAGGAATGGTGTGATCTCGGGTTGCATATGTTCCCCATTGGGGTATTCATTATCAGCTGCCAACAGTGTGAAGCAGCAGGTCCGATGCTCTTGGACAATGTACGTGGTACACGACTTGCCAGTAACCTTTCCAACCTCGTGTCAACATCCCAAGGTTCATGGCAAGAGGGGTCGGTGGGTGAAGAGTCGAGAGTGTTTTATTGTCATATGTACCGAAATGGAACAATGAAATTCTTACTAGCAGTAACAACAGATTTGTAAACACAGTACTGAATAAATAATATAATAAACAAACAAAAAATAGTTTCATAAATTTAAAAAAAAAGCAATATAGTGCAAAACAAAACAAAACGAAACCTGAAGTCCTGAGTGCCAGCAGGGCAGTTCATCATTTGGAGATCAGATGGAGTTTGTTGTGTTCAGTAGCCTTATGATTGTTGGAAAGAAGCTGTTCCAGAATCTGGATGTCATGATTTTCAGACTCCTATAATTTCTTCCCCATGGCAGGAGTGAAATGAAAGTGTGGCCGGGGTGGCATGAGTCCCTGGTGATGCTGGTTGCCCATATGAGGCAGAGCTTCGATAGTAGGGAGGTCAGTACCCATGATGGGCTGGGCAGTGTTCTCCACTTTTTGTGAGCTCCTTCATTCTGGGGTATTCGAGTTGCTGAACCAGGTTGTGATGCGACCAGTGAATATGCTCTCTACAGTACACCTGTAGACGTTCAAGAGAGTATTTGTTGACATGCCAAATCTCTTCAATCTTCTAATGAAGTAGAGATGTTGATGGGCTTTCTTTATGATTGTATCAATTTGCTGGGTCCAGGACAGATCTTCAGAGTTGCAAGCCCAGGAACTTGAAGTTATTGACTCTCTCCACCACCGTCCCGTCGATGACGACAGGTTTGTGGATACTCAGCCTTCCTCTTCTAAAATCAACAATCAGTTTGTTGGTTTTACTGACTTTGAGAGCAAGGTTGTTCTGTCACCACCATTAAAATGCAGCTGTATGGTATCCTACTGGTGCAAAGTGCTATGGAAGCGGAGGTTTAACATCACAGCACAGGAAGTGACTAGGGTTAAATTTCAAAATAATATTGTTTCAAAATATTACTAACATTCATTTTCTCTCACCAACCACCAAGACACCTTGGTGTTTGCCTGAATCGACGTAGTCTTTTGCTGGAGCATTGTCATTTTAAACACAGAATATCCCTTGTGGTTAGCTTCCTGAAAGGCAAAAGCATGGTTTGCCTGACAATGCATGTACTGGCACTGAAGGAAAAGGTCATGGGTTGTAACTGGTGTGTTTTCAACAGCGGATGGTGTTTCAAGGTCTATCGCAAGAAGCCTTGTTTGCTTGTATACAGTCATTGCTCGGGGCTGCCGATTTAATCACCAAAAACAAGGTCAGTGAGCATTTCAGTATATTGATTACTTGTAACGGGTTGTGTTTGTTTTTTCTCATCCCTTCTCTTTCCCCGGCCTTGTTGAATTTCCCCAGCTCTCCCGATATCCATCGATCCCAGCTCTGAGGTGGCTACATGTGAATTTTGGCAGTTGTCATGAGGCCATCTGGCCACAAGGTGGTAGCATAGGCTGGCCCAGCCCTGTCCTTGCTCATCATTTAGACTCAGTTGCACATACAGACCTTTCCTTCCTGACCCAGGCACACAGAAACATTATGTTGCTGTGAGTTGGGTTGTTTGATTTAATGCAGAATTATTTTGTATAATCTCTGAAAGAATGGTCTCAAAATGATGTCATATGATATACCTTAGAAATACGGATGATGTCCCAAAGTTCACAACAGTCAATGAAATATGATTGAATTGCAATCAGCGTTCTAACATAGCAAGCTCCTCGAAACAATTTTGTGGTAAGGTTACAATTCTCTCCCTACTGTTGGCTGAAGCATAAACCTCTCAGTTTTCACAAACCTCCACTCTTCAAATTAATGTGTAGCGATAATGTATATCAGCGTAATCTGGAGCATTGTAATTTTAAATGCAGAAAATATTACATATTATATGTAATATTTCATCCAAATAGTGTGCTGCCATCAGAATGCTAGATGTTGCCTGCACCAAATGTAAAATGTTATCTGCCTTTATTCACAGAAGCAGCTCAGCCACGTCAGAGTGGAATACATGTTAGGTTTTGTGTATTGTATTCAATTTGATCAGTGGATCTGCTGAAATAGTCCTGTTAAATTGACCTGTAGTTCCTCAATCTATCATTGAAGATGTTTTTTCTTGTTCATTTTCTTCTGTCATCACTTTGCCAAAATGCAAAAAGATTGTTGTCAGCATGAACTAGCCAAATATATGTGTACCTTCTGAAATAAATGTCTGTCTGAAGTTTATTTCTTTTGCGTGTATCGTATTCTACCCAGATTTAGAGTCTCAACGTCGGTGGCCAATGTCAATAAGGAGAATGTTTCAATAAAGGCCAGGACCATCTCCCATTGTAAAATCTGCATCTGTTGCATGAGATGCAAACAATAGAGCTCGTTGTCTGTAGAAGGGTCTCGACCTGAAACGTCACCTATTCCTTTTCTCCAGAGATGCTGTCTGACCCGCAGAGTTACTCCAGCTTTTTGTGTCTATCTTTGGTTTAAACTAGCGTCTGCAGTGCCTTGCTACACAGCTAGTTGTTTAGTCACGTCATCCAAGAGCTGGCTAAAAATCCTTTCTCTGTATTTTTTTGTTTCAGACTCTGACAGATGGACAGCTCTTCCTTATCAAGCACCTTTTGATCCTTCGGGAACAGATTGCTCCTTTCCACACTGACTTTGCCATTAAGGAAATTTCCCTGGACCTTAAAAAGACTAGAGGTACTGCTTGGTGCTGGCTGGTGGAGCTGGGTGGCCCAATTCTACCCATCTTTTCCTGATCAACATTCCAGGTTTATTCTATGTTCATTTGCAATGATGACCTGCATGCTTTCTGTCTCGCTTTTTAATAATGCATTCTTGCAGCTCTGTTTTACTTGTGACTCTTGCAGCTGTAAGCATGTTCTAAAATAGACAATGGACAGTAGGTGCAAGAGTAGGCCATTCTTCCCTTCGAGCCAGCACCGCCATTCAATGTGATCATGCTGATCATCCCCAATCAGTACCCCGTTCCTGCCTTCTCCCCATATCCCCTGACTCCTCTATTTCTAAGAGCCCTATCTAGCTCTCTTGAAAGCATCCAGAGAACCTGCCTCCACCGAGGCAGGGAATTCCACATACTCACAAAGTGTTTCCTCGTCTCCGTTCTAAATAGCTTACTCTTTTATTCTTAAACTGTGGCCCCTGGTTCTGGACTCCCCCAACATCGGGAACATGTTTCCTGCTTCTAGCGTGTCCAAACCCTTAACAATCATATATGTTTCGAGGCTAGCTGACTGGTCATCTGGGCAAGAACCACAGATTTATCTTCAACCTGGAAGGAGGATCAGACACAAGAAGAAATGTAGCCTATGGTGCTGCTGGACGCTTAGAATAATTGTTCTGGATGGATGCTCAAATCCTGACTATGCCCATTATCGATCAAAAAGTGAATTACTTGTAGAAACATGATGCCCGAGTTCTTGGGAAAAGGGACGCACAACGAAAGATCATGCGCTCAACATTGAGGATGTATCCCAGGTTGCAATGCTGTGCTTGCACCACTGGGTGGCGACAAAGCCATCCGTTTCGGAGCTGGGAGTGAAGGGTGGACAAAAAAGACGTGTTCCCCGAAACCATTTTGTATCGTGAAATTACATATCACAATGGTTGGGCAAAGCTCTTGAGTGATTCCATACAGTGTATTCTCATTAGTAGTATGGTGCACTATTTATAATAATAGGAAATAGCTTTGTAAATTGGAAGACACATACACCCAGCATTATTGTGGGATACATATCGCATTGCAGTTGGCTGTGCTTTTAATAGCAGCAAAATCTTACATGGCAAAGTGTGACATTTTTTAAGCATTTACACTAACACAATCATATCAAATGTCTGAACAAAATGCTGGAAACACTCAACAGGTCAGGCAGCATTTGCAAAGAGAAAAGGTTGGCATTTCAAGTCCGAGACCTTTCATCAGAATTAAATGTGTAAACTAGTAGCTGGAGGTTAGATAAGGCTGAGCATACAAGACCAACACAAAGTACTAACAGGTACTTTCTGACAAGGGCTGCTGGTTAGCATCCAGCAGAACCAGTTTTTATATTACCACCAAACCTGTCCGATTTAACCCTTTCCTCATCTGCCGTAATTACAATTGAAGGGGACTGGAGCTCTTGAGAGTATAACCTCATAGGCCCAGTCAAATAATCTGGAGTATGTATTGGACATTTCATCCCTGTGTGTCCAGTAGTTCATGCAGTAACGCAATGAAGTTAATTGTTGATTTTTGTGCAAGGTGCTGTCTGTCATGCTGTCTGTGTGTGAACAATGGTAAAGTGATCACCAAGCCAATGCGCTTTCAGCGTCTATTAGGAATCTAGAATTAACTTATCGGATGGTCTGGTGATAGTGTCACCCTTCCTCACTCTGTAGCTAATCTAGTGCACAAATCAACTAATTTCACAAAGTTCACAAATTAATTTACAGCTGCAGCAGAACCTTGATAGCAGTCGCCTAACATTATAACCTGTAATTGCCAAGCAAAATCCTTTGAATTATTAATGGCCACTTTGGGGGAAAAATGTTTATCCATTTTGTGTACATTCTTTTCTGTCTGCACTCTCCTTTGTTGGCCTTTGCAGTGTTGAATGCTCTGCGTTGCTTCCAGATCAACTAACAACTTTTCTAAATTGCATCTGAACATTAATAAGCTCTTCATTTTTCATGGTGCATTTCTAGTAGACATACAGGTGAAGGGTAATACATCCTTGTGGTATGGTTAGCTGGCTGACTCATGGTTTTGCTCTCTCATTATATGTGCCGTTGCTACATGGGCAAACCTGTGTGCCAGCCAGCAAGTGAGGTGGTGAGCTGGTGGTGGTAAGTAATTACAGATTTGTTTTCATTCTTGGGGTGTGAGCTTCATCCATAAATTTAATGTCCATCCCTGTGATCCGTGTGGTTCTGCTGCACACTGAACGCACCAAAAATGAAAATAGAATTACAGTTGATCCGATTTATGTTGCTGTGAGTTGGGTTGTTTGGTTTAATGCAGCTTAAAGCGGTGATGAGCACTCGCAACACTTAAAACACTGCAGTCCTTAAGGTGTGGGTATACTTTCATTGCTGTTAGCGAGGGAGTTCCAGGATCGTAACCCAGCGATGGTGAAGAAACATGGATGTACCTCCAAGCCAGGATGGTGCGTGGCTCTTAGGGAACTTACAGTGGTAGTGTAGCACGATTTTGAAGAACACAAAATTCGAAACAAGGAAATATTACATTTTCAAAGGAATGTTAGTAAAGAACTTATATGAATGTTCTCCTTTTGAAAATCTCATCTCCCAATGATGCCGTCTCAAGGTCATTGTTAATTTGCCATGGTCCACGTTTAGACTTGTGGAGTTTCATTTTTAAATTCCTGTCTACAAGATGTACAACTATAATGCAACTACTGATTATAAGACTAGCTTCAGTCAGATTCATACAACATGGGCTACTGTACCTGCCAACCAACCACAAGGTGCCAATGAGATCAACCTTAAGTGTTTATTTAATTGGAAGCTGGATAAGCAACTGAAGAAAGAAATGGTTATCAAAGCTGATATTAAATCCAGAGCGATGGAGGAGACCTGATGATATAACATCGCATGGCTGAAGTATTTGGGCTGAATGGTCTTCTTTGCTGTACTATCTGTGTCTTTCTGCACATTTGGTTTGATACTTCAGTTGAGCACAATGTTGATTGTCACCCAAGTATCCAAGTTTATTTAATTGCAAAGCTTTAAGTTGTCCCATAACATTGGACAACTTATTTGCACATCATAATGCTGCAAGCTGTAACCCAGACGCCTAGAGCCCAGCGCAGCCCTGCAATTGTGGGACTGTTAATGTGGGATTTCCACAGCAGCAAATACAGGGAATGCGCAGCTAGTTCCTCATTGACTCGCAGGAGACAGTTGTTTGGGTTGTAAAACACTTTGTTTTATATAGGAACTGAAAAATAACAAGGTGGAAGATCAGTCAGACCTTGATTAGTTTGAGAGATGAAAGCTACAACGAAAGGCCCCCAATTAAATGAAGTTAATGGGTTAAATTTCATGTTGTTTAATATTAAAACAAATCTGTTGGATCACACTCCTCTCAACCCCTCTAGGTGCTCTATATTTTATTGTTCCTTTCTGTTGAACAGGCTTTCATTGCAGATTTTGAGCAACATTGGACACTGACAGCTTTACACTGTTTCTTCCATAGTTGCAGATTTGCAGTGGTTTTTCTCCTTCTTCAGCTGCCCGAAACCTATTGGTACACAATCCCCTCTGCATTTTGTTTCTGTTGTTGGGCCTCCCTGTGCTGAGGCTGCATTTATGTTTAATTATTTTTGTGCATGAATGGGTATGATTAAACAGACCTCATGATAGGAGTAACGTCTGGGAATTGTTGGGTGCATGGTCCATCATTTTACTGGAGCCACAAGAGATTGCAGATGCTGGAATCTGGAGCAAAAAAACCCAAATTCGTCTTGTCTAGATGCTTGATCAGAAAAAGTGTCTGTCCATTTCCCTCCACAGATGTTGAGTTCCTCCAGCAATTTTGTCCATCATTTTACCTCAATTACGATTAATATGTCAAAATGGACATGTTCTCTGGTAACAATGTTGTCTGGAGTTCTTGCCAGGAGTTTGGAATCATCACTTTATAAAGTAGATCTTAGTGAATAAGCCGAACCCTGTGAGTGCAGGTATGTTTACTTCCAGACCTTAAGAAATCATGCAGCCCATTTAAGCAAGTTTCAGTATTTAACTTGGTCTATGTGCCATTTAATTGCTTCAGTTGGCATGATGTCTCTGTTTAACATTTGAATATTTTCAATTACAGATGCAGCTTTTAAAATGCTGAATCCCAGGTCCGTTCCCAGACTATTCAGACTAAGCAGCAACAATTCCATCCTTGAATTCCTGCTTGAGGTAGGGCTCAAAGTATGTTGTGTTCTTGGTGGCCACTAGCGAGCTTCAAATGTGGCGATGTGCGATATGCCAGAGTCACCGAGAAAAACGTGGCAACGTAACTGTCATGAATAATCCAGGCAGCTTTAAATTAATTCAGAGGGTGCATTAGGTTTTTGCATAAATGAGTGCAAGCACTTGAATGAGCGATAGCTGTGTTAGTTTCCCACTGCTCTGAGGAATGGATAACCCCTCTTGTCTCTCCTTAGGGATCTCCAGAGATCAAGGAACACTACCTAGACTCGAAGAAGGAAGTCGACCGTAATTTGAAGTCTGCCTGTGAAAAATTTATTCAGTACCAAACCAAACTCTTTGTAGGACACCTGGAAGAGTTCATGACCAAAGTAAGGGAACTGTATTGTGTTTAACCTACCGGTTATACCTCAGGGAGATGTGTATCAGTGCTGCTGAATGGAGATTTAATGTATTCATCCATACTGTTAAATACAAAATGGCCAAAGCATCATGAATATTGGAAAATGTACATGGTATTGGGTTTAGAAATTGATCATCAAAAAGGAATGTAGCTTGCCTGCAAGACAACAGGAGTTTCTGTGTCAATATAGCTTGTGTTATCAGGGCAGTCTGGAGTCTGGGTCTGACAGGCTGGGTCTGCCTTCCGTGGAACAAAGGAAGCTGAGAGGTGACTGTGATGGAGGTTTATAAGATTATGAGAGCTATATATGGAGTACGTAGCCAGTATCTGTTTCCCATGGTAAGGATGTCTAGAACTAAAGGCCTTGGATTTAGACAATAGGTGCAGGAGTAGGCCATTCGGCCCTTCGAGCCTTGTGATCATGGCTGATCATCCCCAATCAGTAACCCGTTCCTGCCTTCTCCCCATATCTCCTCACTCCACTATTTTTAAGAGCCCTATCTAGCTCTCTCTTGAAAGCAATCAGAGAACCCGTCTCCACCGCCCGTTGAGGCAGAGAATTCCACAGACTGACCACTCTCTGAGAGAAAAGGTGGTTCCTCGTCTCTGTTCTAAATGGCTTACTCCTTATTCTTAAACTGTGGCCCCTAGTTCTGGACTTCCCCAACATCGGGAACATGTTTCCTGCCTCTGGTGTGACCAAAACCTTAACAAGCTTATATATTTCAATGAGATTCCCTCTCATCCTTCTAAACTCCAGCGTGCACAAGCCCAGCTGCTCCATTCTCTCAGCATATGACAGTCCTGCCATCCTGGGAATTAACCTTGTAAACCTACGCTGCACTCCCTCTATAGCAAGAATGTCCTTCCTCAAATTAGGGGACCAAAACTGCACACAATACTCCAGGTGTGGTCTCGCTAGGGCTCTGTACAACTGCAGAAGGACCTCTTTGCTCCTATATTCGATTCCTCTTGTTATAAAGGCCAACATGCCATTCGCTTTCTTCACTGCCTGCTGTACCCGCATGCTTACTTTCATAGACTGATATACAAGGACCCCCAGATCCCGTTGTACTTCCCCTTTTCCCAACTTGACACCATTTAGATAGTAACCTGCCTTCCTGTTTTTGCTACCAAAGTCGATAACCTCACATTTATCCGCATTAAACTTCATCTGCCATGCATCTGCCCACTCCCCCAACCTATCCAAGTCACCATCCATTCTCATTGCATCTTCCTCAGAGTTCACACTGCCACCCAGCTTTGTGTCATCTGCAAATTTGCTAATGTTACTTTGAATCCCTTCATCCAAATCATTGATTTATATTGTAAATAGCTGCAGTCCCAGCAGAGCCTTGCAGTACCCCACTAGTCACTGCCTGCCATTCTGAAAGGGACCTGTTAATCCCTATTCTTTGTTTCCTGTCTGCCAACCACTTCTCTATCCATGTCAGCACTCTACCCCCAATACCATGTGCCCTCATTTTGCCCACTAATCTCCTATGTGGAACCGTATCAAATGCTTTCTGAAAGTCCAGGAACACTACATCCACTGGCTCTCCCATGTCCATTTTCCTAGTTGCATCTTCGTAAAATTCCAGAAGATTAGTCACGCATGATTTCCCCTTCGGAAATCCATGCTGACTCGGACCGATCCTGTTACAGCTATCCAAATGTTCGGCTATCTCATCTTTTATAATTGACTCCAGCATCTTCCCCACCACCGATGTCAGGCTAACTGGTCTATAATTCCGTTTTCTCTCTCCCGCCTTTCTTAAAAAGTGGGATGACATTAGCTACCCTCCAATCCACAGGAACTGATCCTGAGTCTATAGGACATTGGAAAATTATCACCAATGCATCCACGATTTCTAGAGCCACTTCCTTAAGTACCCTGGGATGCAGACCACCAGGCCCTGTGGATTTAGCAGCCTTCAGTCCCATCAGTCTATCCAACACCATTTCCTGCCTTGTATGGATTTCCTTCAGTTCCTCCGTCACCCCAGATCCTCTGGCCACTAGTATATCAGGAAGGTTACACAAAAAAGCTGGAGAAACTCAGCGGGTGCAGCAGCATCTATGGAGCGAAGGAAATAGGCAACGTTTCGGGCCAAAACCCTTCTTCAGACTTCAGGAAGATTGTTTGTGTCCTCCTTAGTGAAGACAGATCCAAAGTACCTGTTCAACTCATCTGCCATTTCCTTGTTCCCCATAATAAATTCACCTTTTTCAGTCTTCAAGGGATTTAAGGTGAGAGGGAGGTCTAAGGGGGATCTATGGATAGATTTTTCATACAAAGAGTAGGTGGTACTGCTGGAAGAGGTAATGGATGCAGAAACAGTGATAACATTTAGGAGGCAAATGGACAGGTATTTGAATCGCACATAGAATGAATGCAGGCAAGTGGGATTAGCTTGACAGTCAGCATAGATGTGATGGGCCAAAAGGTCTTATGCTGTACAACTGATACAGCTAATTGCATGGATAGATATACTGCTGTTTTACTGCGTTATTCTTGGTTGGAGCCTTGGTTTTGGAAACAATTTGACTGAAGAATTGACACACTATTTGCCCAACTGAAATAGGTAAAATGTAGATTGGGGGATTTTACATTGTTTTCATCTGATTTTAAGTGTTATACAGAGATCTAGATCCTCGTGTTTCAATATGGCGTATGTTGGTGTCACACTATTTCTCCTCTGCCTGCTGCTCCTCTGTGACTTCTTCACCAGTGTCCATTTCCACCTCGTTGCTCTGCCTCGGCATAATCTTCCTTGAGACCCTCACTTCCCCTAAATTGTCAAACTGCTTATCTCATTTCTTGTGCCGGCCAAACAGAAATTTCCTCCAAATATTGGGATGACCACCTTTGTTAATGCTTTTCTTCCTTGTTGCAATTCCTTAAACAATGGCCCCAACCCAGTCATGGGTATAGAATGATTCAGTGTGAAAAACAGGCCCTTCAGGCCAACTTGCCCACACCGGCCAACATGTCCCTCTACACTAGTCCCACCTGCCCACATTTGGTCCTATCCATGTACCTGTCTAGCTGCTTCTTAAACGTTGGGATAGTCCCAGCCTCAACTACTTCCTCTGGCAGCTTGTTCCATCCACCCACCACCTTTTGGGTGGAAACAGTTGCCCCTTGTATTCCTATTAAATCTTTTCCCCTACACCTTAAACCTACGTACTCTGGTCCTCGATTCACCTACTCTGGGCAAGAGACTCTGTGCATCTACCCGATCTATTCCTCTCATGATTTTATACACCTCAATAAGGTCACTGCTCATCTGTGCTCCAAGGAATAGTCCCAGCCTACTCAACCTCTCCCTATAGCTCAGACCCGCTAGCCCTGACAACATCCTGGTAAATCTTCTCTGTACCCTTTCCAGCCTGACATCTTTCCTAAGTCGAGGAGGTGCTACATATCTCCCTGGCCTGATCAGATATATCCAAGGATACTGTTGTAAGTTGTAGAAGAAATTGCAGGAGCCCAAGATGAGATATATGGATCGCTGTTAGAGATGAGTGAGGTGCCGTGAGATTAGATGGTGGCTAATGTTGTGCCTCTAAGAAGAGCTGCAAAGAAGAAGAAAAATTGGGAACTATAGACCAGTAAGCCTAACATCTATAGTAGGAAAGTTACTGGAGAGGATTTTCAGGGATAAGCATCTGGAAAGATGGTTTATTATGAATTGTCAGCATGCTTTTGTGTGAGTGAGGTCAAGTCTCATGAATCTGATTAAGACGTACTGTATTTGCCAGCAATGAAGACGCTATTTTAGGCAAATGAAGAGGCCTAACCTGGACGTTCATTCAGTTTTAGTCATCTTGTTATAGGACAGATGCCATTAAAATGGAAAGAGAACCTAGAAGTTGATGAGGATAGTGACAGGATATGAGGAACTGTGCTACAGAGGAGGTTAGGCAGGCTCGGACTTTGTTCATTTGAGCTCAGGAGGCCTAAGGATGATCATATGGAGGTATATAAAATCATGAGAGGAATAGATAGGGCAAATGCACAAAGTCCTTTCTCCAGGGTAGGGGAATCAAGAACTAGAGGGTATAGGTTTACGGTGAGAGGGGAAAGATGAAATAGACATGGAGAGGCAACTTTCTCACAGAGGGTAGTGAATATATGGAACGAGCTGACAGAGATAATAGTTGAGGCGGGTATAATAACATTTAAGGGATAGTTGGACAGGCACATGGATAGGAAAGGTTTTTGGGGATATAGGCTAAACATAGGCAATTGGTTGACATGGACAAGTTGGGCCGATGGACCTGTTTCCATGCATTGTGACGCTGACTTGACTCTTGCAATGCATTCCAGTCCCACCTCCTTCATTCCTATTTTGCTAATTGAAGCTTCTAGTGTACTTGTTGACTCCTCTAATTACAGCTCTACACTAAACTAACAAAGGTCTGGGCACCTGCACGTGTAATGTTGGCGGGGGGGAAAAAGACGTGTAGAAAGGAACTGCAGATACTGGTTTAAACTGAAGATTGACACAAAAAGCTGGAGTAACTCAGTGGGACAGGCAGCATCTCTGGAGAGATGGAATGGGTGACATTTTGGGTCGAGACCCTTCTTCAGAGGGCAGGAAATTGACTTAAGGACAGAATCAGAGAAGATCTAGACAATATTGTTTCTCAAACATGAGGATGTTTGCACAGCACAGTGTTCCCCAGAGATGCAGTGCACATTTTATGTTGTGCTTTATTGGGCTGTATTGTCCAGTCCCATATTCTGGACTTTCTTTCCCAGAGGAGAGGTGAACGAGCAGATCCTTGGAACCCAGGATCCCACAAGCAGAGCAGTCTCCTAGGTGCAGGCAGCCCTTTAGCAGGATATCACCAAGGTTCTGCCACCCTGCTGTCAAAGGATTTCAAAGCCACTTGAATGTTTTTTAATTTAGCCCTTCATGGGATGCAAACATCACTGACATGGTCAGCATTAATTTTTCATCCCTATTTACCTCTAGACCAAAGAGTCATTTATGCTGATAGATGTGGTCAAACCTGAGTTGCAAGGGGAGGCTGGATAGGCCAGGAATTTTTACCCTGAAGCATAAGAGGCTGAGGGTGACCATTGATGTGTACAAAATCACAAGGATAGATGGGGTGAATGGTCATATTCTTCTTCCCCAGAGCAGAGGAGTCCAGAACTAGACGACGTTTTAAAAGCTATTATGGCAGAGTTAAATAATTTAACGAATTAATTTAAAACTTTTAAAATTGTATATTGGAATTAATTTAAAATTAAAATACTAACTCTGCTGCAAAGAACCAGCCTGAATTTATTGGGTCAAAGGGCCACGACCATTCTATGATTTCAATAAGATTGTTGACACATTTTTAAACATAATAGGGGTAGCAATCATAATACAAACTATTATGATTTGTGCCATTCTCATTCAATGATGATACTGAATTTATCTTGTGTAGGTATCAGCGTTAAAAGCCATGGGTCATCAGGGAGGGCCGAAATACAGCCTCGCTCAACAGCCCTGGGCACAGCCAGGCATGTTTGATTTTATTCTTCTGCTCGATGTACAGCTGTTTCCATTTCTATTTCAGATTATTATTACTTTGTTGTATTAAGTAATGTTTATTGCCAAGTTTCAATAAGATTATCTTTATTTTCTATATGAAATGATGTTTAGCAAGGTGGTCCTTTTTAAATGTCTGTGGGTTTCAGGATTGTGAAGAGATTCCACCTCCATTGTTTGTTGAATCCACCCACACTTAGAAAGAACTAACGTTCATATGTGAAGTGCTGCATTAAATCCTCAGATCATCTCCTGGTGCATTGTAATGAATCGCATCAGAGGGGCAGTGGCAGAGGAAATCTCCTCACAGCACCAGAGACCGGGTTCAATCCTGACCTCAATTACATGCTGAAATCAGAGGAGAAGGTTTGAACCAGGAACCTTGTGGTGTGGGCATTAATGTACCACAGTGGGTGGATAGGATGCAAATGATGACTGTGGTTTAGAGCAGTTTGAGCAGTCAATGAGATGAAAAAGTTTGTGAAGGTCCGTGTGCATAGTTTAATGTTTAAAGTGGAGATACGTTTCATAAAAGAAATACTAACAATTCTGTTTCTTTTCCATGAATTTTCAGCAAAAATCAATGATTTGGTGGCTTCCACGTACAAAACAATTAAAGACAAGCTACCTGTGACTTTGAGAAGTCTGTCCTTGTATTTGTACAATAAAGATACAGAGTTCGTCCTATTTAAACCTGTGCGGGTAAGTTGTGATCTACCTTTTGAACCTGTATGATGTACATTGAGTTAACTTAAGGTAAGCTTTAAGATTAATGCATCTTTAGCACTTGAATTATATCTAACTTGTCTCATACTTGCAATGCTAGCCAGTTAACTCTTGAAGGCTTCTCTACTGATTATTTATCAAGAACCCAAAGATGCAAACAAAATAGCTGGAACTACAGTGCCCTCCATAATGTTTGGGACAAAGACCCATCATTTATTTATTTGCCTCTGTACTCCACAATTTGGGATTTGTAATAGAATAAATCACATGTGGTTAAAGTGCACATTGTCAGATTTTATTAAAGAGTATTTTTATACATTTTGATTTCACGATGTAGAAATTACAGCAGTGTTTAAACATAGTCGTCGTCCCATTTCAGGGCACCATAATGTTTGGGACACATGGCTTCACAGGTGTTTGTAATTGCTCAGGTGGGTTTAAATGCCTCCTTAATTCAGGTATAAGAGAGCTCTCAGTATCTAGTCTTTCCTCCAGTCTTTCCATCACCTTTGGAAACTTTTATTGCTGTTTATCAACATGAGGACCAAAGTTGTGCCAATGAAAATCAAATAAGCCATTATGAGACTGAGAAACAAGAAGAAAATTGTTAGAGGCATCAGCCAAACCTTCAGCTTACCAAAATCAACTGTTTGGAACATCATTAAGAAGAAAGCACTGGTGAGCTTACTAATCGCAAAGGGACTGGCAGGCCAAGCAAGACCTCCACAGCAGATGACAAGAATTATCCCTATAATAAAGAAAACAACCGAAACACCTGTCCGACAGATCAGAAACACGGTTCAGGAGTCAGGTGTGGATTTGTCAATGACCACTGTCCGCAGAAGACTTCATGAACAGAAATACAGAGGCTACACTGCAAAATACAAACCACTAGTTAGCCGCATAAATAGGATGGCCCGGTTACAGTTTGCCAAGAAGTACTTAAAAGAGCTACTATAGTTTTGGAAAAATGTCGTGGACAGATGAGATGAAGATTAACTTATATCAGAGTGATAGCAAAGTATGGAGGAGAGAATGGACTGCCCAAGATCCAAAACATATCACCTCGTGTGAAACACGGTGGTGGGGGCGTTATGGCCTGGGCATGTCTGGCTGCTGAAGGTACTGGCTTACTTATCTTCATTGATGATACAACTGCTGATGGTAGTAGCATAATGAATTCTGAAGTGTATAGACACATCCTATCTGCTCAAGTTCAAACAAATGCCTCATTGGCCGACGGTTCATTCTATAGCAAGACAATGATCCCAAACATACTGCTAAAGCATCACAGGTATTTTTCAAACCTAAAATATGGGCAATTCTTGAGTGGCCAAGTCAATCACCCGATCTGAACCCAATTGAGCATGCCATTTCACTGCTGAAGTGAGAACTGAAGGGGACTAGCCCCGAAAACAAGCATAAGCTAAAGATGGCTACAATACAGACCTGGCAGAGCATCACCAGAGAAGACGCCCAGCAACTGGTGATGTCCATGAATTGCAGACTTCAAGCAGTCATTGTATGCAAAGGATATGCAACAAAATACTAAACATGACATTGCTGTGTCCCAAACATTGTGGTGCCCTGAAATGGGGGGATCATGTATACACACTGCTGTAAATTCTACATGATGAAACCAAAATGTATAAAAAATGGCCTTTATTAAAATCTGACAATGTGCCCTTTAACCACGTGATTTTTTTCTATTACTACTCTCAATTTGTTGAGTACGGAGGCAAATAAATAAATTATGGGTTATTGTCCCAAACATTATGGATGGCACTGTGTAGTCAACTCTGCTAAGTCTGCAGACCTTGATTGTGTAGGGAGGAGCTGTAGATGCTGGTTTAAATTGAAGATAGACATGCTGGAGTAACTCAGCGAGACAGGCAGCATCTCTGGAGAGAAGGAATGGGTGACGTTTCGGGTCGAGACCCTTCTTCAGACTGATCAGACCTCGATTGGGATTGGGAGGAGGTACCGAGTTGATTAGGGTCTCAGTCATGTCACGTTATCCTTCATAATGAGGGGATTTGAGTATTGGAGTAAACAGGTCCTCCTGCAGTTGTACATAGCCCTGGTGTGACCACATCTGGAGTATTGTGTGCAGCTTTGGTCTGCGAATTTGAGGAAGGACATCCTTGCTATTGCGGGAGCGCAGTGTAGGTTCACAAGGTTAATCCCCAGGATTGCGGGACTGTCATATGAGGAAAGATTGGAAAGACTGGGCTTGCATTCACTGGAATTTAGAAGGGAATGTTATAGACACATATACAATTATAAAAGGACTGGACAAGCTAGATGCAGGAAAAATGTTCCCAATGTTGTGGGAGTCCTGAACCAGGGGCCACAGTCCTAGAATAAAGGGGATGCCAACTGAGATGAGAAAAAACGTTTTCACCCAGTAAGTGTTAAATTTGTAGAATTCTCTGCCACAGAAGGCTGTGGAGGCCAATTCACTGGATGAATTTAAAAGCGAGTTAGATAGAGCTCTTGGGGTTGGCGGAATAAAGGGGTATGGGGAGAAAGCAGGCACGGGTTATTGATTTTGGATGATCAGCCATGATAATGAATGGCAGTGCTGGCTTGCAGGGCCGAATGGTCTCCTCCTGCACTTATTTTCTATGTTTCTATGTCTCTTCTTTTCTACATCAGCCATTTTAATTTATTTTACCTACTAAGCTTTTAGGTGAAAAAAAACAGAATTTGGTTTTAAATAGCATCCAGTAGCTGAGGTGGAAATTCTTACTGATTTCCATCACCCATCACTGGAAGGTGAACAAACACTCATCATATTTTAATGACCAACCTTAAAAATGGACCATATTCCAGCAATGTGTCTATTTATAAACTCCCTTCAGACTACAGTTTTGTTAAATGCACATCGACATTGGCAGATCACTTGTTGTGTACTTAGGTTTTTTTTGCAATATCATGTTTCAATTTACTTGGAATAACTGATAATTTATTGTCTCATTATTTTTGTTGATGTTGCATTTAATTTGCCCGCAAAGCTGCAGCAAATAAGAACGTCATTGTTCTGGTTCTAATCCAGTGCACAGAATGAATGCAGAGAAACATAGAAAATAGGTGCAGGATTAGGCCATTCGGCCCTTTGAGCCAGCACCACCATTCAATATGATCATGGCTGATCATCCAAAATCGGTACCCTGTTCCTGCTTTTCCCCCATATCCCTTGATTCAATTAGCCCTAAGAGCTAAATCTACCTGTCTCTTGAATACATCACTTCTGGCTATCTTTTAAATCTTAATTATAGTTAATATTTTCAATGTTCACTTTCCCTCTCCTTTTAACACTCGGGGAAAGGTCACATTTGTGAATGATACTAATTCATTGTGTTATCCCAGGTATACTTGGTGCGGGTAAGTAACACAGTCCTGCATGAAAGCCACATTGACAACTGATGCACAGTAATCTTGCATTAATCTAGTGCTAAATATTTGTGTCAAATCGCACTAATACAGGTATTCTGCTGTAACGCCATTGTTGCATTCCAACATACTTTGTGTCATAGACGATCGCATTATAAAGACAATTGTGTCAGTCTGGGAAAGGGGTTAGGAGCTACAGAGTTTCAGACTCGCAATAACAAAGTCATTTTTCTTGCAGGATTTTCATCAGCAATAACATTTTTGTAACTGTAAGCCAAAAATACTAAAAACTGTATACTATATTGTTCCTATAGAGTAATATTGCACAAATGTCAAAGGAAATGATTGCTTGTCAATGACCTCCTGCTGTGAATGTAGCAACTATATTCCTAAGAGACAATGGTGTCTGATTACTGGGGGGGGAGGTTACATAGAAACAGGTTTTTTTCACCCTATACTGTTTAAATCCAGGCAAGTCATTTTCTGCATGTTCTCTATTTCTGCATCGAATTTGCATTATAACCAATTCAGCCCATGTAATGCAAATAATGTTCACTAATTTGTCACTCGTTTGTGTTGTGGAAAAACGTGTTATAGCAGACTACCTGTAGTGAAACGGACACATAACATAGTATCTTGCAAACGCTCTATCGTCTCCTGTTCCTAAGACGATTGATTTTTCTTTAGAGCAACATCCAACAGACATTCCAGAAGCTGCAAGGAGTATTGCAGGAAGATTTCTCTGGTGAAGATTTGCAGATTATAGCTTGTCCTTCCATGGACCAGGTAGGAAGTAGCCTGATGTAACAGTGTGTGACAAATTTGTGTTGCACTTCCTAGGATGAGCTCTATGCCATCTTAAAGCCATAACTCCAACCCCCCTTCCTAAACACAGCCATTGTATGTATTGCTTTTTACCCCCAACCCCCAACTACCCCTATCCCTCAGATTACTAAAATATATATGGACCAAAGGCTTGATAAACATAATTTACAATCTGATATATTCAATCAAAGGGATTTTGACATTTCCACTCTGGGAGATGGGTTCTGACTTTCTACCTTATCTATGCCTCTCATCAAATTATATACTTCCATCAGGTCTCCACACAGTCTCTGATGCTCCAGGGAAAATAAACACGAATAATCCAGAGAAAACAATCCACCAGATGCAGCTCCAAAAACTTGGTAAACTGCTAAGAGAAACACTTCTTCAAATTCAGCACCCCGTAAGATGCTGATGTTTTTTACGGAATTGGCTAAATCTGGAAATTGATGAGGGAAATATTTTGCCACACATTAAATAGAGAAGCTTCCCTTTATTCAAAGGCCCCTTGTGTAAAGTCCATTCTCCATCCCTACTGCAGGGGTGAGTTGGTTTCAGTTCCAGTTTTCCACTTAGTGTTCAGAATGTACATCTCATTTGTTTTTGAAAACGTTGTTATTGTATTGTATACTCCACATTTTAGAATTTTCTTTTAAATTACAATGAGAGATCTCTATCAAACTGCACATGACCGTTGAGGGGACAAGGGGGCATTGGGTGGTGTGACTTGATTTAGCAATTTGTCCCTTCTGTATTTGACCCCAAAGTAGAGAAGCTGGCTCTTAAATTCCAGTGTAACATGTTTTGAGAGGGAGAAGACCTGAATATTCTCTCTCAGTATCCACTTCACACAGTGAGTCACTGGAGTGACATGGGTGGAAGCAGTCAAACTTGGAGTCGTGATGCCCTCCTAAATTCAGGGTGTATGGGTTACCATACAAGGGGCAAGATTTTTACACAGTGGTGGGTGCCTGGAACATGCTGCCGGGGGTGGTGGTGGAAGTAGCTATGTTAGTGATGCTTAAGGTGCTTTTTTATAGGCAAATGGGTGTACATTAAAAGATATTCTGGAAGAAGGTAGTAGTTTAATTTGGTATCATATACAGCATGGGCCAAGGGGTCCTGATTCTGCACTGTTCTGTTATATATTTTATTTCCGCTCTCTTCCACTTCAGTTTGAAGTGGGAATATGTCAGAGACTTTGGACAATCTTTAATTTGCATCTTCTCAATTTTCATCCTCTTCTTGCAGGTTAATCTGCTATTGTCAGCTTCCAATTAGAGCTGTTGTCACGCAATGAAGAGAAAATGGGAATATGTCTGGCACCTGGGCATTAACTGGTGGAGGGAAGCACTGGTAACAGACAGTACCCGGAGCAAAACAGCTGGCCGAAGAGAAGTTCTAGCATCACTGATTGAAATCAGAAAGCACTACAGAACTGCGGGTAAAAGTTATGGGTGTTTTGTGAAGAACTTAATGTGACATAATTTACCCAGTCACCTCCAAACCCAAAGCTGGTCTTGAATGGAATGGCCCCTGTTCATAACGTTAGGTAAAGGGCTACCTTATGTAAAGTCAGTTCTTTAGTGTGTGACCTGCCTACCAAAGGCTCCACTTCATTGAAAGGCTGCAGTTTCCTAAAGGAGATTCTTATTTCTCAAAGTCTGAATTGTTTTTGTTTCTTTACGTGGTGAGTGTGTTTATTTTCTCCACCTTGTACATTGAACTTGGTACCGACATGCTGGCCTCGAATGTTATATGAACGACGCATTAAAGGGAACATTGAAGCGTATGGTATACTAGAGGAGAGTTCAAATTGACTCCCCTTTTGTGTTACCGGTGTGTGATCTATAGTCACAGTTTATTTATTTAGCATTCTATACTCAGCAGGGTGAGGGAACTGAACTCTTCCCATCTCGGACATCCTCATCCTGTGCAATATCAAAAAGTGGCACAGTGAGGTGTGGAGTAAAGTTCCCGTTCCTCTGCCTCAACTCTTCGTCTCAACCCCAATTTAAGTAGACATCTTTCCATCGCCATGCCTCTGCAGTATCATTGGTGCTGTTTGCATGTGGATTGAAACTGCCTGGACTTGTATGATAACAGGAGCTTTGAACCACAATAGCTAGGGTTAGCCTAGGCCCAAAAGTGAAGTTCAGTGTCCGAATCTGACAATTGATTCCGGGACAAGAGATTTAACTGGGTGTTCCAGAGGTTGTTCTGAGATGAGGCCAGGCGATGTGATTCTTATTATACATCATAGCTGCTACACCTCCTGTTCAATTTTACTCAGTTACCAAGCCAGTGCTGACTGGCTGGTTTACTATTCTTGTACTTTAAGCTTAGTTCCATTTTCACAGTTCTATAGGAGTTTGCAAACTTCTCACCTTTGTGGACCAAGCTGAAACCACAGACAGTTGGGGAATATCGGTTTCTTGTTATCCATGCACATTCTGTCCATTGATTGTTACAGGACACTAACAGCAGAAGTCACAGAAAAAGACACACTGTAGTATTGATCGGCACAAAGATGACTCACTATGAAAGTTTTCAATAGCGATGAACAGTAATTGTCCATAGATCACACTCCCAAATGCAAACATTGTTCTATAAATATATAAATGCATCAACTCTCACTTAGCTCTTAACCCACAGCAATTTGAACTGTGAAAAACATTTGGTAAGCATTTTAGCATTCACTAATATAATACTAACCAAATGAGAATGGAGTGTGTTAAGATACATGAGTAAATTAGTATGAGAATCTCAATGGAATGATTTGGCTTGCAGAGTTTATGCCAGTTCTATCTAAGAACACAGGTCCTAAACCCCCGCTGTCTCCTCACTGCCTCAATTCTCTTCTTTGGGTAATTTCCTGATCAAGTCCTTCGTTGCTCCCATATCACCACAACAAGCTAAATTAGCAATTGCCTTAAGGTATTACTGCACTCTGTAAAGCATGCTCTATGATTCATTAAATGCTCTCTGAAGCAAAGATTAATTTCAAATTGCTGAAATGAACGTAGTACATTAGTCGTCTACCTGGTTAAAATTTGATTTGTCCCATTTTTCTTTTAATTTTTAACTTGGATATCCAGTCATAAATAATTTATTAAGAACTGTTTATCATACTTTCTAATCCATGCAGATAAATAATTGTCTCTGAGATGCTCAATTGGAAGTAAAATGCTGTGTGCATTGAAGAGGCTGTTAAAGTTGGCAATTGGATTCAGTGAAAGGTTTTGGAATTGAAGTAGTTGCTTTCAATTAGGTCTGCACCAAGGCTTCAGAAAACTCAATTTCCTCGCGTGCTAATACGGTATGATAGGCAGACACCTGGAACGGGAAGGTCCATCCATGCTCGGTGATTGATTTCCTGTTCTAGGATAAGCAGAATGCCAAAGTTCCTGTTCCTCCTCCTCACCCTCCGCACTCAAATTCCGATGCTAACATGAGGCACCCTCTTGGTTCTTAAGCTGTCCAAACTTTTGTAGCTGGAATTATTAATTCCAGAAATCATCCAGTTGACTGCCGAATAAGACATTCTATGAGATTAAAAATCTTATCTGTTTTATTTTACTGGTTGTCCAGAAAGTTTGCAGGTTGCATTGTTAAAACAGCTTGCATCGAAACATGTCCTGTAATATGTATGTATATGTTGTTAAATAACAGTGATTTTCTCTATAAAATAATTAGGGGGAACTGCACGATGTATATATTTGGTTTCTTGGTATGGAACAAAATGACATTTTACTACTGTAAATAATTGTGGGCAAGCGTTACCAGAGTTATTCTAAAGGGTGTATCTTCATTTTATACTTTAGAAACATTTTTTTAGTTTTAATTCCTAGTTAGTGCTTACAGTAGTCTATTTCGGAGACAGGTACAGCTAACGAGATCCCATTCACTGATTCTGATTACATTATTTTTGGGTGTTTTAAAGGGTTTACATAATGTAAATTGTATGTACATAGAAATTAATAATATAAACTTGCCTGTCCACAGTTTCTCAATGCAATCTGACAGTTTTAATAAAAACATTTTCAAGAATTTGCTCTCTCTGACATGATTCAAAATTGCACAACAAACTGATAAATGGAGAACAAGCCAGATCTTCTGCTGAGGTACCAGCATTGCTGCTGGACTTGTATACACTGTTTACAGAATTACTGAAACCCAGTGCTGGCACTGTGGAATCTGATGGGGAGACCAGTAGCCAAGCCTGGATCGCTGAAGTTCCACTGTGGAATATAATGGCTGGTAGGGAAATTGTAAGCACACCATTTTAATTGATTCAGCTGTAATTCAACTTGCATTTAATTCTGTGTTTTTAAATTTTAATGTCTGAATAAATATTCTTTTCTGTAGTAGTTCCTGCGAGTTTGAATATTTGTGTGCCATCAGGGTCATCTGTAAACATTCAACTTCTGCAACAGCTTTAACAGCTGGCATGAACCCCCATCAGCAGCCAGAGCCATTTGGTGAGTGCAGTTGGCTTATGCTGGGGATGCCCAGCATTGCACCGCTGAGCCTGTACAAACCTGGGATCACACAGGAAGAAATGTCCAGAAAGTTTGGGCCAAAGACCCATCATTGATTTATTTGCATCTGTACTCCACAACTTGAGATTTGTAATAGAAAAAAATCACATGTGGTTAAAGTGCACATTGCCAGATTTTAATAAAGGTCATTTTTATACATTTTAGTTTCACCATGTAGAAATTAGAGCTGTGTTTATATACATAGTTCCCCCCCCCCCCCCCCCCCACCATTTCAGGGCACCATAATGTTTGGGACACGTGCTTTCACACGCATTTGTAATTGCTCGGGTGTGTTTAATTGCCTCTTTAATGCAGGTATGAGAACTCTCAGCACCTAGTCTTTCCATCACCTTTGGAAACTTTTATTGCTGTTTATCAACATGAGGATCAAAGTGTGCCAATGAAAGTCAAATAATCCATTATGAGACTAAGAAACACGAATAAAACTGTTAGAGACAACAGCCAAACCTTAGGCTTACCAAAATCAACTGTTTGGAACATCATTAAGAAGAAAGAGAGCACTGGTGAGCTTATTAATTGCAAAGGGACTGGCAGGCCAAGGAAGACCTCCACAGCTGATGACAGAAGTATTCTTTCTATAATAAAGAAAAATCCCCAAACACCTGTCCGACAGATCAGAAACACGCTTCAGGAGTCACCGACAATTTGTCCTGGACCAGCCACATCTCAGCTATGGCACATCAACACCTCTACTTCTTAGAAGGCTTCGTAAGTTCGGGTTGTCCAGCAACCCTCATCAACTTCTACAGATATACTGTAGAAAATATTTTATAGGGAATGCCTCACAGCCTGGTTTGGGAACAGCTTCAACCAAGACTGCAAGAAATTGCAGAGTTGTGTTTCTAGCCCAGACCATCACACAAACTATTCTTCCTTCCATTGACTTCATAACCAGCATAGGCAAGGACCAGTCACTCCCTCTTCTCCCCTCTTCCATTGGGGTAGAAGTACAGAAGTTTGAAAACGCAATACACAATAGGTGCAGGAGGAGGTCATTCTGCCCTTCGAGCCAGCACCGCCATTCAATGTGATCATGGCTGATCATCCCCAATCAGTACCCGGTTCCTGCCTTCTGCCCATATCCCCTGACTCCGCTATTTTTAAGAATCCTATCTAGCTCTCTCTTGAAAGCTTCCAGTGAACCTGCCTCCACCGCCCTCTGAGGCAGAGAATTCCACAGACTCACCACTCTCTGTGAGGAAAAGGTGTTTCCTCGTTTCCGTTCTAAATGGCTTACTCCTTATTCTTAAACTGTGGCCCCTGGTTCTGGACTCCCCCAACATCGGGAACGTTTCCTGCCTCGAGCGTGTCCAAACCCTTAACAATCTTATGTTTCTATGAGACTCCCTCTCATCCTTCTAAACTCCAGAGAGTACAAGCCCAGCTACTCCATTCTCTCATCCCTACTCTTTGTTTCCTGTCTGCCAACCACTTCTCTATCCATGTCAGCACTCTACCCCCAATACTGTGTCCTAATTTTGCCCACTAATCTCCTATGTGGGACCTTATCAAATGTTTTCTGAAAGTCCAGGTACATTACATCCACTGGCTCTCACTTGTCCATTTTCCTAGTTACATCTTCAATAAATTCCAGAAGATTAGTCGAGCATGATTTCCCCTTCGTAAATCCTTGCTGACTCGGACCGATCCTGTTACTGCTATCCAAATGTTCGGCTATTTCATCTTTTATAATTGACTCCAGCATCTTCCCCACCACTGATGTCAGGCTAACTGGTCTATAATTCCCTGTTTTCTCTCTCCCGCCTTTCTTAAAAAGTAGGATAACATTAGCTACCCTCCAATCCACAGGAACTGATCCTGAATCTATAGAGCATTGGAAAATTATCATCAATGCATCCACAATTTCTAGAGCCACTTCCTTAAGTACCCTGGGATGCAGACCAATAGGCCCTGGGGATTTATCAGCGTTCAGTCCCATCAGTCTATCCAACACCATTTCCTGCCTATAATGTGGATATCCTTAATTTCCTCCGTCACCCCAGGTCCTCTGGCCACTAGTATATCAGGAATGTTTGTGTCCTCCTTAGTGAAGGCAGATTCAAAGTACCTGTTCAACTCATCTGCCATTTCCTTGTTCCCCATAATAAATTCACCTTTTTCGGTCTTCAAGGATCCAACTTTGGTCTTAACTAATAACGCATACCTTCAGATTCGGGGAGTTTCCTCATAGCTGTTATGGGCAACCGAACAGTCCCCCTCAGCTAAAGTGCAGTCCTGACCCCCCCGTCATTGGAGGCCTTTGAACTATCGTTAATCAAACTTCAATGTTATACTCTTTACCTGCACTGTGGACAGCTTAATTGTAATCATGAATAGTCTTTTCTTTGACTGGATTGCATGAAAAGAAAAGCTTTTAACTACACCTCGGTACACATGACAATAACAATGTAAACTATTAGTTGGTGCATTTTAACTTTCCATAGAAAAATAAACTCTTAACCCATAACAGGCATTTGACTGTTTCTCTACATATGACAATATATAAACTGCAGGAGGTACCATGTGTAAAATGTTTCACTCCATCAATTCCAATTGTAGTCAACGTTCCTGATGCACTTAGAAACTCTATAAATCAAAGGTAATGGTAAACAAACGCTTGAAACTGGATTGGTGCAAAAAGCAGAAATAAATAGTCCCTTTAGTTTAAAGGTATGGATGCTTGAATTTTGGCTCCCACCTGCAGATTCCGCCTCTCTAATGTGAGATAGTGGTGCTGAAAATGCCGATCATTCACGCTCTCTTAGTTGTTTAAGGAGCATGTTGATTTTCTCTTTTGCTTTTTTGATATATTTTTCTCCTTTCAGGCGTGATTGTGCTGCATGAGATTGTTCAAGGTTTCTCGGCTGCATGGAGATGAACACAGAAAGAGAAAACTTAAGATTTGGTTTAACTCTGGCACTATTTAAACCTCAGTAGCATCAATGGGGGGCAATGATTGGCAGATAAGTGAATCCACCATTAGGAGCAAAGCTTAGAGGCCAGCCAGTTCACACAGCGATCAGGACTCTGGCTGAGGGAGGCTCCCTCATTGCATTCAGTACACGTGCCTCTGTCCTGCACTACTCCCCAGGGTCCTGCCATTTACTTTTGAAGCCAAAAGGTTTAATTTGCCAAAATGCCATACCTCGCTCTTGTCTGAGTTAAATTCCATCTGGCAGTTGATCTAGATTCCATTGTAATCTTTGATAAACTTTCCTGTCCATTGCACCACCAATTTTGATGTCATGCGTTAATTAACCATGCCAACTACATGCTCAGCCAAATTGTTCATGTGAATGACAATAGAACCAGCACCGATCCCTATCGATCTATGCTCTCTTGTTTTAGGCTTCCCTCCAATCTCAAAATCTCCTCCAGTACCTTTCCCAGCAGTGAAGTTAGATGCACCAGCCTGTAGTTCCTGGTTTGTCCTTGCAGCCCTCCTTAAATAAAGGCACAACATTAAGCACCCTCCAGACTTCAAGTACCTCAGCTGTGGTGATCACTGATATCTCTGCTAGGTTCTGTGCACTTTCCTGCCTAGTATCTTCCTTCAATGTCCGAGGATACACTTGGGCAGGGATTTATCCACCTTTAAGACTGTCAACAACTCCCAACCTTGTCGACTGCATTTGGATCCCAGTTGTGGCCTCCTTTACATCAATGAGTCCAAACGTAGACACGGCAACCGTTTCGATGAACACACGCTCAGTCCGCCAAGGCCTGTTAGATCTCCCAACTGCTAAACTTTTTAACTCTCCTTCCCATTCCCATACTGATGTTTCTGTCCTAGACCTCATCCATTGTCAGACTGGAGGACCAACACCTCACATTCTGCTTGGGTTGCTACAACTTAACGGTATGAACATTGAATTTCCCAATTTTAGGTTACGAACCTACAAAAATATATATTAATCCTCCCCCCCCCCCCTTACCTGGACTCACACCCACCTCTCCCCTTCCACCTATATTCCTTCCTCTGGCTTCATAATTTGTTTCTCTTCTATCCTTATCTGATGTCTTTCATCTCTGGCCTTTGTCCAGCCATCTGCATGTTAAACCCTCCTCCCCCATCCCCCCCCCCCCCCCCCCCCCCCCCACCACACCTATCACTCGCCAGGTTTTATCGTGCTCCTCCTCTCTTGCAGCTTTCTTCCGTTCCCCTCCCACAATCGGACTGAAGAATGGTCCAAACCCAAAACATCACCTATCCATGTTCCCCAAGTTGTCCCCGTTGAGTTACTCCAGTACTTTGCATCTCTTTTTCCTCCTTTGGAATGTGGATTTGTTTCATGACCTGACTATTCTCTTCCCTGAATTCCCCAGCTTCCATGAACTTCTCCACGGAAATCTACCAGATCAGATCACAGCACAAGACCATCTGTTAGGCTGAGTGCTTCCTCCACTGTGACAAATCGCATTACTAATCCCGACAGACATGACCGGCGACAGAGGAATATTTTTACTCATTAAACACACAAGGACACTTACTACCAGCTTTGCTCCCACGTTGAATCGTATTCTTCTCTTCATCCTTTTGAATGTGACGTAAACCTGATCTCGTGAAATGATGTGGATGCTAATGAAGGGGCTTAATTTCAGGCTGATGGAGTTATACGGTGGTGCGTGGACATGGTACGCGTAATCTCGCCACTGCCAGTGCATCTTGACGACTCCCTGTTCAGTGAAGTATAATCCATGGAGAGGGGTCAGGTTGATCCTGTGGAAAGAGAACAGATTCAGCACAACTGCAGTTAGATTCAGCTCAACACCATCCAGGCCAAAGCAGCCCGCTTGACTGGCACTGCACCCTAAACATTCACTCCCTCCACTATTGCTGCAATGGCTCCAGTATTTCTAGTCTCTCACTCGGGCTACAGCACCTCTTGATCCTACAATCTCTACCACCAAGGACAAGGACCACAGGGCACATGAACACCACCACTTGTGGGTTCCCCTCCAAGCAGCTATTCTTACTGGTAAATGTATTGCTGTTCCTTCTTCGTCACTGGAATTAAGTCTTGGAGCTCTGTCTCTTCATCTTCACCAGGACTGCTGTGGTTCCAGAAAGCAGCTCTCCGCCACCTTGTCGAGGGCTACCTTTCTGTTTCTTTTCAGTCTGTTCAGTCACATACATACAGCTTGAGAGGGGTTGTCCCCAAACTGAGCTAAGTCTGGGTAAGTTCAATGAGGCAGTCTTCCTGGACAGAGGCACACTGTGAATCTGGGAGTTGGACTTGTGTTGCAGAGACCAATCGATAGACCGTCACCTGTGACTGACCCACTCATTCCACCCCCCAAAGCAACCTCTGTATCAAACTGAGGGAGCAGACCAGGGAGTGGCAAGGCAGCAGCACTGACCATATTTTAGTCAGAGAGCACAAATTAGGCCCTTCGGCCCAACATCTGTGCCGAGCGTCCATTCCCCATCCCGATCAATCATAATAACCAGCATTTGGTCAATAGCCGCCTGCACTCTGGTGATTCAAGTCCCTGTTTTGATACTATGTTGCTGTCCACAAATGTGCAAAAGATACATTCTGTCCCACTATAGTGACATGTAATTACATTCAGGAGGCATTACATCCTCCCAAGAAAATGCCGCAACCACTAAAAGGTCTTTACAGGCAACATATCATTTTTGGAAACATTCAGCAGGTCAGCCAACATCTGTGGAAAGAAAAGCAGTTAACGTTACAGATCCAGAACACTTGATTGGATTTCCAGCATTTGTCATTTTTTTTATTTTTAGATTATGTTTGAAACGATAATTCTTGGTGAGGACACAACGTTTCTGCATTTAGAAATGACTGAAAGATTCACCTTTTGCACATCACCTCTCAGCTAACTGCTCTCTGATGGGAAGCACCAATGTAATGTGGAAAGAAGCACATGTACAGTAACCTGATATTGACCAGGTGTTGCAGTTGTTCAGTAATAGATCTGCAGTCTGAATATCTTAAGATGGTGTCGTTTTCAGATTAAGGATAAATTTGGCTTCCGAGTATTTTTGTGCTGCTTGGTTATTTTTTTTAACATTTTGCATGATATGTTTTACAATAAATATACCATGCAAAATAATAAGAATATAGTCTTTTATTTCTTTATTGGATACATTAAAATTGCTAACTATTTCTTGTTTTTACAAGTTCACTTTTCAGTAATGACATTGGTTAATAGATAGTAGACAAAAATGCTGGAGAATCTCAGCGAGTGAAGCAGTATCTAGGAATAGGCGACATTTCGGGTCGAGAAAATTAATAGATAAATGTTGGCACTATCACCAGCTCATCAAATTAGTCTCCATGGTTCCTTTCTAGCCTTGATGGGGGCAGGCATTATTACCGCAACTGAAAGATGGCACTGATGGTGCAACACTCCCTCAAACCTACACTGGACAATCTATGGGATCTGGGGCAGTGCAAGGACCCTCAAGTGGTCCAGACCAGCCATCATTAGCAGGAGTCCCTGAGAGATAGAAGTCCTTGAGATTCATTGCCATAAACCGCCACTCGTATCAGAAGACAACAAGCAGAAGGGATGTGTTGCTTTATTAATTTTTTTTTTTAACCATATTACATTTTACTATAATAAACATAGTTATGAGAAATGTTCTTTCTCCAATCTTTGATCCGAATCCTCAAAAACCTACTTGAATCATTCCAGTTCCTAGGTGTGCAATTTGGATAACAGGAGCGGATGAGTATGAAATCACCTGCAGAAGAATTATTTCTCTGAGCAGGGCAATGAAACAGGAGAATTGTCACTTCCTTTGAAATATCGGAAAACTGGTTCAGAGGAGGAAGTGAGGTCCGGAGCAGCTCACACATTTTGAAATGCAGGGCAGGCTCGATGGGCTGAGTGGTCTACTCCTATTTCCTTGCGTTTTGTCCAGATGCACCCCTGGGTCATTGTGAGCGTGGGGGCAGCGATGACAGCTGGCTTTTCCCACCTGACAACTTTATCCACTCATAGATTTTGGACCTTACCAGCTCCTGACTCCTTGGGTTAACTGACGAAGATAACAACTTATAAATCAAACTGTAAGAAAACTCGTGTCCAGATCAAACCCATCAGAACAGAGCAATGACAAACCTGTCCAAATGCAGGGAGTCCCCAGTGTGTCGTAACACATCTGAGATCTTTGTACCCAACTGTTTGATCACTCACCAAATATGTCGATTGGGATGGTAACAAGTCCCATGACCGGTTGACTGGAAGACACCCAGCATTCTTACATTCCAATCCAGGTCCTCAAATATGATGTAAACCAGCTGATCGTGGAGGAGAGGAGAGGCCTGTATGGCGATATTACCCGAGGGATAGCTGATGGCAAGTTAAGAAGAACCAGAGGATGGCCAAAAGCATCATTTATATGTTAACCGGATTAACAAACTACCAATTGATCCCAGAAAATGGTCCCACCTCAGAGGTGGGGTTCCCTCTGTCTCTTCCGGCAACAGTTGGTAACATTAGTCCAAAAAATCAGATTACTACCGTGTGCCTGACAGCTTCTGGGGGATGGCTAGCATCTGGAATTCACAACCACACATTCTTTTAAAATGATAATTAGATTGCAGCAAATGTAAGCAAAAATGGAATGTCTTGGATATTTTGCATGGGGCAAATCCTGATACAGTCTCAATCGGCTGAAGGATCTGAAACAGTGTTTCAATAAATGACAGCATACTGGAGAAGATGTGTTCAAGAAGGAACTGCAGATGCTAGAAGATCGAAGGTACACAAAAATGGTGGAGAAACTCAGCGGGTGCAGCAGCATCTATGGAGCGAAGGAAATGGGCGACATTTCGGGCCAAAACCCTTCTTCAGACTGATGGTGGGTGGGGGGGAGAAGGAAGGAAAAAGGGAGGAGGAGGAGCCTGAGGGCGGGGGGATGGGAGGAGACAGCTCGAGAGTTAAGGAAGGGGAGGAGACAGCAAGGGCTAGCTGGAGAAGATGTTGTTTTATCTGGAACATCAAAGGTTGAGGGGAGACCTAATGGAAGTATATAAAATTATGAGGCATAGCTAGGATAGACCTTTTTTTTTTTAAGTTGAAAATGTCAAGGACTAGAGGGCATAGCTTTAAGCTGAGAGGGGTAAAGTTTAAAGGCAATGTGTGCTTTTTAACAGAGAGTGCGTTTGTTGCCAGGAACACGTTGCCAGGGGCGGCTGTGGGGACAGATAGGAAGTGGCATTCAAGGGGCTTCCAGATGGGCACATGGATATGCAGCGAATGGAGGGAAATGGATCATGTGCAGGCAGAGACATTTGGCATCATGTTTGGAACATATAGTGTGGGCTAAAGGGCCTGTTCTTGTGTTGTATTGTTCGATGTATATGTACACTGAACTTCTCACAAACAACTAGAGGAGGGATAAATATTAGTCTTATCCACCCCACCTGCCCAGTTTTTCAAGATAATACTGTTGGGTCTATTGCGTCCACCTGAAAAGTCATTGCTACTAATCCTGCACTGCACTGCACTGGTGGGGAAAACGGAGGACTGGGTGATCCGTTCTCACAGTGAGATGTCTTGCTCTCCTTGCTCACACTCGCTGTCCTAGCTAAGACTACCAGAACTAAGCATCAATCGGCAGCTGCCTTACAAATGACAGTGGAGATCTGGCTCTACGGACCATGGTGACACTGCACATCTTACAGCTTAGATGATAATTGGATACAAAACGGTGAAGGTTCCATCCGGGAACATGATGAGAAACTTCCTGCCATTTGGATAGTATTTCTCCACGATATTATCAGGTCTCTGTGTGGGGTTAATACATAAAGGTGAATAATGCATAGAAAATAGGTGCAGGAGGAGGCCATTCGGCCCTTTGAGCTATTCATTGTGATCATAGCTGATCGTCGCCAATCAAGAACCCGTGCCTGCCTTCTCCCCATATCCCTTGATTCCACCAGCCCCTAGAGCTTTATCTAACTATCTCCAATTAAATCCATCCAGTGACTTGGCCTCCACTGCCCTCTGTGGCTGGGAATTCCACAAATTCACAACTCTCTGGGTGAAAAAGTTTTTTTTCACCCGTCTTAAATGGCCTCCCCTTTATTCTAAGACTGTGGCCCCTGATTCTGGACTCGCCCAACATTGAGAACATTTTTCCTGCATCTAGCTTGACCAGTCATTTTATAGCTTTATATGTTTCTATAAGATATCCCCTCATCCTTCCAAACTCCAGTGAATACAAGCCTAGTCTTTTCAATCTTTCCTCATGTGACAGTCCCGCCATCCCAGGGATCAATCCCGTGAACCTATGCTGCACTACCTCAATCACAAGGATGTCCTTCCTCAAATTAGGAGACCAAAACTGTACACAATACTCCAGATGTGGTCTTACCAGAGCCCTATACAACTGCAGAAGAATCTCTACTCCTATACTGAAATCCTCTTGTTATGAAGGCCAACATTCCATTAGCTTTCTTCACTGCCTGCTGTAACTGTAAGCCAACTTTCAGTGACCAAGTGTACAAGGACGCCCAGGTCTCGCTGTACCCCCCTTACCTAACCTAACCCCATTGAGGTAATAATCTGCCCCCTTGTTTTTGCCGCCAAAGTGGATAACCTCATATTTATCTATATTATACTGCATCTGCCACGCATCTGCCCAATTACTCAACCTGTCCAGGTCACCCTGCAACCTCCTACCATCCTCTTCACAGTTCACACTGCCACCCAGCTTTGTGTCATCCGCAAACTTGCTAGTGTTGCTCCTAATTCCCTCTTCCAAATCATTAATATATATGGTAAACAGTTGCGGCCCCAACACCGAGCCTTGCGGCACTCCACTCGCCACTGCCTGCCATCCTGAAAAGGACCCGTTCACTCCTACTTTTTGCTTCCTGTCTGCCAACCAATTTTCTATCCATGTAAACACCCTACCCCCAATACCATGTGTTATAATTTTAGTCACCAGTCTCCCATGTGGGACCTTAACAAAGGCTTTCTGAAAGTCTAGATACACTACATCCACTGGCTCCCCTTCATCCATTTTACTTGTCACATCCTCAAAAAATTCCAGAAGATTAGTCAAGCATGATTTCCTTTTCATAAATCCATGCTGACTTGGACTAATCCTTTTACTGCTACCCAAATGCCCTATTATTACCTCTTTAATAATTGACTCCAGCATCTTTCCCACCACCGAAGTCAGGCTAACTGGTCTGAAATTCCACATTTTCTCTCTCGCTCCTTTCTTGAAAAGTGGGATAACATTAGCTATCCTCCAATCCACAGGAACTGATCCTGAATCTATTGAACATTGGAAAATGATCACCAATGTGTCCACTATTTCTAGAGCCACCTCCCTGAGGACCCTGGGATGCAGACCATCAGGCCCCGGGGATTTATCATCTTTCAGTCCCATTAGCCTACCCAATACTATTTCTCGCCTAATGAAAATTTCTTTCAGTTCCTCTACCCCCTTAGATCCTCTGTCCCCCAGTACATCTGGGAGATTGTTTTGCCTTCCTTAGTGAAGACATATTCAAAGTACCTGTTCAACTCTTCTGCCATTTCCTTGTTTCCCCATAATAATTTCACCCGTGTCTGCCTTCAAGGGACCCACATTTGGATTTGCTATTCTTTTTCCCATAACATATCTAAAGTAGCTTTTACTGTCCTTGTTTATATTCCCGGCCAGCTTCCCTTCGTACTTCATCTTTTCAGCCCGTATTGCCCGTTTTGTTTCCTTCTGTTGTCCTATGAATGTTTCCCAATCCTCTGGCTTCTGGGCACTCTTTGCTGTGTTATACATCTTTTCTTTTAGTTTTATTCTATCCCTAACTTCTCTTGTTAGCCACAGTTGCCTCCTACTCTCCTCAGAATCTTTCTTCCTTTTTGGAATTAAATGATCCTGCATCTTCCGGATTATGGCCAGAAATTCCTGCCACTGCTGTTCCACCGTCATTCCTGCTAGTATCCCTTTCCAGTCTACCTTGGCCAGCTCCTCTCTCATGCCTTCATAGTCCCCTTTGTTCAACTGCATCACTGCCACTTCTGATTTAACCTTCTTTCTCAAATTGCAGATTAAAACTAATCATATTAAGATCACTAGTTCCTTTACCTCGAGTTCTCTTATCAAATTTGGTTCATTGGACAACACTAGTATTGCCTTTTCTCTGGTCGGCTCCATTACAAGCTGCTCTAAGAATCCATCTCGGAGGCACTCTACAAACTCTCTTTCTTGAGGTCCTGAACCAACCTGATTTTCCCAGTCTACCTGCATATTGAAATCCCCCATCACCACAGTAGCATTACCTTTGTTACATGCCAGTTTTAACTCCTGCTGCAACTTACATCCGGGCTACTATTTGCGGGTCTGCAGATAACACCAATTAGTGTTTTCTTGCCTTTGCAATTCCTCAACTCAATCCACAGTGACTCTACCTCGTCAGTCCCTATGTCTTCCCTCGCAAGGGACTGAATTCCATTCCTCACCAGAAGAGTCACCCCCGCCCCCCCCCCTCTTCTGCCCACCTGCCTGTCCTTTCTATAGGATGTATAACCCTGAATATTAAGTTCCCAGGCCCGATCCTCCTACAGCTATATCTCAGTAATCCCCAGTGTCATATCTACCAACCTCTAACTGAGCCTCAAGCTCATCTACTTTACTTCTTATACTTCGCGCATGCATATACAATACTTTTAATTCCTTACGCATCTCACCTTTCACATCGATCTCTATTACACTTGGCCATACGCTCCTATCCCTTTGTGAGCTTCCTTTCCCGTTAATTCTGGGGTCATTAACCATCCGTTTACTTTCTTTCCCTTTAACTCCGTCCTTGACTATCCCATTTGACACCCCCCTCCTCCCTTATTTAGTTTAAAACTACCCGTGTAGCAGTGGCAAACCTGCCTGCCAGAATGCTGGTCCCACACCTGTTAAGGTGCAGTCCGTCCCTTTTGCACAGTTCCCCCTTACTCCATAACAGATCCCAGTGATCTAAGAATCTAAATCCCTGCCCCCTGCACCAGTTCAGGTCCTGTATCTCCCTGTTCCTGCTCTCACCAGCACAAGGAACTGTAAGCAAACTGGAGATAACCACCCTGGAGGTCCTGCTTTTTAGCATTTTTCCGAGCTCTCTAAAGTCATGCTGCAGAGTATTCATCCCCTTCTTTCCGACATAACTTGTGCCGACATGCACTACCACTTCCGGCTGTTCACCCTTGAGGATTTTCTGCACTGTGACCGTGACATCCTGGATCCTGGCACCAGAGAGGGAGCACACCATCCTCGAATCCCGTCTACTGCCGCAGAAACCCCATGTCCGTACCTCTCACAATGGAGTCTTCAACTACCTGACGTTGGCCTCTTTGGTTTTGGCTCAACAGCACTTTTTGCTTCGCAAGCCAGGAAATATATGACCAATAAGTAACAATTATACACAGGCACAATTATACACTTCCACTTCCATCTGAGTACTTGCCATCCAGAGCCCAAACCACTACAAATCCAAGGCATGGAGAACAGGAGGGAAACCAGAACCAGGGGCAAGATCTGATGAGCCATGATGTGAATGGATGGAGGATGGAACGAGGGACTCCTGCTTCTAGTACAGGTACTTACATCCAGACAACAGAGTTCAGGGGGGGCGGGCTGCTTGGCCACTAGAAACATCAGATTGAAGATGCGTGTTTGTTTTAAACATGTGCGCTTTCCAGCACAGGTCACAAATTGGGATCAGGGGGCAGGCAGCAACTTCCTGCACTGGGTTATCCACCTCAAGGGGCAGCTTAGCAACTAAGCCCACAGGTTCCTGTGGCTGCCTAAATGACCTCCTCTCACTCCGCTTCTTGCAATCATTCCATTCCGTTCTCCACACTGACAACCCCACCTTCTACATCGGTACATGATGGATTACCTGCCCTTTCCCTCAGCTACGACCTCCCTCCCTGACACAAGACTGGACTCACCACATCTTCCTTGTAGGACTTTGCAACGGGAACATATCGCGAGAAATCTTCCACTTTTACGGGCTTGGCTCGGGGAATTCCCAACGTCCATCCTTGCTTCCTGCATTGTTCTGAGGACAACTTGTATGAGATGGTCTTCATGGTTGCTACAATCAACACAGCAATGAGTGAAACGTTAGCCACTCCTGGGAGGTGAGCTGTGATCAAAGACCATAGCTTGCTTAGATAAACTTATAAAATATCATTCATTTTTTTCTCCGTTTCACGATAATACTTGAATTTTACAACTATTCAAAAACAAACACTCCAATAGGCCTGCACAGGGGCACAGCTGCTGCCTCAAAGCACCAGAGACCTGGATTCGATCCTGACCTTGGGTGCTGTCTGTGTGGAGTTTGCATGTTTTCCCTGTGACCATACGAGTTTCTGCTGGGTGATTGGGTTTCCTCCCACATCCCAAAGACGTGCAGGCTTGTAGGTTAACTGACCTCTGTAAATTGCCCCTAGTGTGTAGGGATGCATGTAAAAGTGGGATGATAGAACCCGTGTGAATGGATGATCGATGATTCGCATGGACCCTGTGGGCTAATAGTTAAATGGAGTTGTACAGAGGTACAGCAAGGTATAGATCCTGCAGCCCACCAAGTCCGTATCAACCATCAATCACACATTTACAGTCTTCTTCTTCTTCAGCCCTTTGCTCCTCTATGGAGCATAGGCCATTGACAAATGTCCTCCACCTCACTCGGTTGTTGGCAGTTCTTTCGAGATCTCCCCGGTTGAGCCCACTCTCAGATATTTCTGTCTGGACCCTTCTCCAGCTGTTCCTGGGGCAACCTCTTTTCCATTTTCCTTGGGGGTTCCATTTCAGGGCTTGCCGGGTGATGTTTGTGGCAGGTTTCCTGAGGCTGTGTCCAATCCAACTCCATTTTCTCCTTCGAATTTCTAAGTCAATGGGCTCCTGACTTGTTCTATTCCAAGGTCCACATTGCTTCCTCTTCCTGTCGGGAGTAGATAATGGACTGCCCGCTGACCAATTTGGTCTCCCATGACTATGTCCATCTTGTTTCAGCCGGGCCCAGGACTAAGAGATTGTAGTGCACCATTTTGTTGGCAATTGTGGCAGCCTTGCCAGCCAGGAACATGGTTTGGATGTTCCATGTCCCCACAAAGATGGATTTCTTTGGCGTCAGAAAGTGTCTCAGCTTCCCAGGGCCCTTGCAGATTTGGCTGGGAAGCATTATGTTCCCCATCGCTGGGGCACCTTCTTCAACCAAGTGTGTAATTTGGTTTTCATTCGTCAAAGTTTCTGTCCCCACCTGCTTTAAAAGGGCATCAATTATACCGGTGCCCAAGAAGAGTAAGGTGACGTGCCTCAATGACTATCGACCAGTGGCACTAACGCCGGTGGTGATGAAGTGCTTTGAGAGGTTGATCATGGAGCAAATCAACTCCTACCTCGACAAAAACCTGGACCCACTGCAGTTCGCTTACTGCCACAACAGATCAACGGTGGATGCGATCTCGCTGGCCCACCACTCCGCACTGGACCACTTGGACAACAAAAACTCATATGTCAGGCTGTTATTCATTGATTGCAGCTCGGCATTTAACACAATCATCCCCTCCAAGCTGGTTACCAAACTCGCAGAACTGGGTCTCTGCGCATCCCTCTGCAACTGGATCCTCGACTTCCTCATCCACAGACCACAGTCTGTTCGTATTGGTAGAAATGTGTCAGCCTCGATAACAATCAGCACGGGAGCACCTCAAGGCTGCGTGCTCAGCCCCCTGCTGTACTCACTCTATACCCATGACTGCGAACTCCATCATCAAGTTCGCTGACGACACCGCTATTGTGGGGCTTATCACTGGTGGGGATGAGTCAGAATACAGAAGAGAGATCGAGCAACTGTCCATATGGTGCCAGCGCAATAACCTGGCCATCAACACCAGCAAAACCAAGGAACTGATTGTGGACTTTGGAAGGAGTAGGAGGGGGACCCACAGCCCCATTTATATCAACGGGTCGATGGTTGAAAGGGTCAAGAACTTGGCTGGAGTTGTTCCCAAACCAAGCTGTGATGCATCCTGATAAAATGCTTTCTATGGTGCATCTGGTAGAAGTTGGTGAGAGTTGTAGGGGACATGCCAAGCTTCCTAAGCCTGCTAAGGAAGTAGAGGCATTGGTGTGCTTATAAAAGCAATCATCAGCTGAGTATTTTGCAGCATGTGACCCAAGTCCCAATTCTCTAGAATTCTTCCACCAGGTACGAGTCAGGAGAGTGATGGAGCTTATCTAGTTGTGGGCTGCCCATCAACTGCCCAACATCTACACCATCCATGGCGGAGCAGTTTACTGGTATCTCCTCCACCATCCGACACAAATATGTCACTAACGTCACTAAGTGATTGAGGAAATCGGAAACTAACACTACCGAGTCAAATAGAAGCCCTGCACTAAAACATTCTCAGTTTTTACTTTCAATGCACTAAGGCTCTAATTTTGTGTCTGATTTCTTGCCAACCTCCCCTCTCCCCTGCCCACCGCAGTCCACAAACCAAGCTCGTCCAAACCATGCTGCCTGGAGTGAAAGTCATTTCAGCTGCTAATGAGTTTGGCTCTGTCACTAACATTCAGCTCACTGGCACTGATTGCATTGGCCATTTTCTAAGTATGATTAGCACAATCATGTTAAATGGCAGTGCAGAGCCAAACACAAGGAAATAGCAGGAGCCAGCAAGCTCGTCCCACCATTTAATATGATAAAAGTCGATCTATATCAGGCCTCAACTCTCCCTTCTGTGCCAGTTTCCCATAGCCATCAATTCATCAAACTTTCAAAAATGTATTTGCCTCCACCTTATAGACTTCTAATGCCCCCGTCCCACTTAGGAAACCTGAACGTAAACCTCTGGAAACTTTGCGCCCCACCCAAGGTTTCCGTGCTGTTCCCGGAGGTTGCAGATGATTGCAGGCAGTGGAAGCAGGTAGGGAGACTGACAAAAACCTACAGGAACCTCCGGGAACCGCACGGAAACCTTGGGTGGGGCGCAAAGTCTCCAGAGGTTTCCGTTCAGGTTTCCTAAGTGGGACAGGGGCATAACTCACACAGTCCTGTTCTCTCACTTCCCAACAATCTACACTGGCCCCGAGTTCAGCAATTTGATTCATAAATTCTATCTTTGTTTAAAAGTCCTTCTTGTAGGCTACCCAACACTAATAAATCTTGATCTTGCCATTCTTATAATTCTAGGCTCCCCATCTCTCAAATTTTCACTGAAGTAATGGCCATTCTGCATTCAAACCCTTAAATTCTCCAAGCTCTCCATCCCATCCCACTTCATTTAAAGCATTCCCCTAAAACCTTTCAATTGCCTATCCTAGCATCTCTTGCCGTAGCTAAGTGTCAGACTGTATTACAACAACACTGGAGCTGCAGGAATGGGTCAAGTGATTGGGAAGCTCATTTAAAGATCTGGTGAAGCTAACACCCTCTCTAAGAAGATTTGAGATTCCAAATCATTAATCTTTTATGTGCCCAACTGAAAATGTAATATCTTTGTAATGACGAGATAGTGGTGTGGTGTATCCACCCCATCCCTCAACCCCATATACTCTAGCTGGGTATCACCTAGTCGGTCACAGAAACACCTATTATTATTCACATTACGTACTGAAGATGACTTCATCTCCATGCACCATGGTGGTCATGTACATCGTAATTTCTGTATTTTTTATCCTGCAAACAATAGAAAGAAGCAAGAAATTACCAACTGTTGCACAGAAAACATTTCTTGAGTATCTTCTTCAAGTACAACGAAGTCCACTTAAAGTGAACCCTTAATTTGCCAGATATCCGAGTGGCTATTACATGCATCTGCGTGTACACAACACCAAGCACTTCAATGTACTGGAGAAGTATACCAACAGGTGGCTTCACTGACAAGACAAGTCCTTCTTTGACAAGATAAGTGAACAAATGTCAGCTTCCTCGCCCGGTCCAACATCTTTAGAACCGCTTGACCAGCATCCTGTCATATTTTAGAATGTTCTCCACAGTTTGTAAGGTAGCAAATGCAACCAGTATTTAAAAAAGACAGGAGAAAAAACAGTAGCACGGAAATGGGGAAATCTGTTATCAAAGTACTGTAGGTTGGGAATGAAATTTTGCGGCAAAATCAACATGGATTTGTTAAACAGAGATCATGTTTGATGTTTGCAACAAGCACAGCAGACAATGGTGTGTCTCAGAAGATCTTCAATATGATGTTAAACAAGAGATTATCAAACACAGATATAGCACGGAGTTGGAAGCAACTGGTGTGGACTGATGAATCGGTAGTGGCGAAAAACAGAAGTAATAAATGGTTTATTTTTGGATTGGGAAGTTGGGCCCAGTGTCAGTGCTTGAGCCACAGCTGCTCACAAGCCACATCAATGATTAGGAAAGGGGAACCTTGGGTATAATGTCCAAATTTGCTGATGATACAGAAGGTAGCGACATCATGGACTATAAGAAGTTGCAGGGAAATACAGAGGGGGGAAGGAGAACGGAAATCTGCAGGGAACCAAATGAGACTGGTGAAAGAGAACAAGAATTAATTAGATGTAAAATTCAAATAAAGATTGCTTCTATTTATAATGACAGAAATGACATTAAATTAATATCAAAACCCAGCCATTCAGTTCTGTGCTAGGATTTATCTCAGTGCTAGACAGCTGATCCCATCAACATGTACTCCTACTGAGTCAGGGCAACACTCTGTGTCAGGAGTCTGGGATGGTAAAATGCCAGGGCCTTGTGTGGAGCTGGAGCAGTACGAGCAGGTGCTACACTGTCAGATGTCCGTTTTGCTCCCTCGAGTGAATGTCTCGATGCCTCCAGGATCGCTGCGTACAAGCCGGGTCAGGGCCCGACCAGGACCTCGCGGGTAGGGCGAAGTGGCTGACAGAGCTCGCGGTTGGGGCCCGGGTCGGCACCATGGAGGCGTGAAGTGGGGCGGCGACAATGGTGAAGCCCGAGTGAGAATGGAACCCATACACCCAGGCTGTGATCCACTAGATTGTCACTGCTGTGATTTCTGCATGGACCAGTGGAGAAGGGAGAAATAGTGTCGCTAACTCCATTAGCGATTCAACAGAGCTAGCAGTGCTGGAGACCTGATTCGATCCTGACTACGGATGAAACGTAGGTCTGTATACAATCAGCCGGCAAGAATGTTTTTCTCGAATGACCTATGACCTGGGCATGCGCAGTCGGAATCCAAACTCGCTTATAAGTGGCACTTTAGTTTACCGAAGAGCGACTTGGATATTCTGTCTGAAGAAGGGTTTCGGCCCGAAACGTTGCCTATTTCCTTCGCTCCATAGATGCTGCTGCACCCGCTGAGTTTCTCCAGCTTTTTTGTGTAGACTTGGATATTCTGTTCTCTTACCTCTCCATGATCTTCTTCTCTGCTTCTTCCATTTCCACCAATGTGGTGTGGAAGACTTCCTCATCAGAATCTGGTTCAGAATAGTCCGGATCCTCCTCTCGCTTCCTCAAGATTTGCTGGTACAGTTCCCAACTCATGTTGCAACAGAAGAGCTGTGCACAAAATGATCAGGATAGGCAGCTTTAGTCACCTCAGGCTTTAATGTGCAACCCCACCCCCTCAAAAACAAGACAAAAGGTAGGAGACCCATTTTAAGGACTCACTCGAGTTCAAAAATAAATTACATGCATCGCCATCACTCATCGTTTTACCTTGTCTGGAGTGGTGGTGTCCAACTGCTGGGGCGTCGGGAACGGCATTCGCTCCTGCTTGCAGAACTCGCAGTGAACAACTTTGGAAGTTTTGACCACTGCCACTTGGAAGTGCTAAAAAAAATAACAACAACAATGGAAAATGGGACTGAGGCTTTCTGGTGGCAGAGACGATCAAGGTTCCCTGGGGAAAGGATTTGTTCAGCAGCGTACGTCGATCATCAGACATCTAGTTACACTAATCCTACACCGATCCCATTTTAACCCCATCGACTGTCCCCAGATTCTACCCTTCGCTGCTACACCAGGGGCAATTAAGCACCCAACCCACAAATCATAGGGACGGAGGAGGAAACACAAACAGCCAGGAGAAACTCACATGATCAGAGAACGAAAGAGTAAACTTCACACAAAGCCGCAAACAGCAGCCTGTGTTAGGACTGAACCCAATCACTGGCAATGTGAATGATCGAATGACAATAGACAATGGGTGCAGGAGTAGGCCATTCGGCTCTTCGAGCCAGCACCGCCATTCAATGTGATCATGGCTGATCATCCCCAATCAGTACCCCGTTCCTGCCTTCTCCCCATATCCCCTGACTCCGCTATCCTTAAGAGCCCTATCTAGCTCTCTCTTGAAAGTATCCAGAGAACCGGCCTCCACCACCCTCTGAGGCAGAGAATTCCACAGACTCACAACTCTGTGTGAAAAAGTGTTTCCTCATCTCCGTTCTAAATGGCTTACCCTTTATTCTTAAACTGTGGCCCCTAGTTCTGGACTCCCCCAACATCGGGAAAATGTTTCCTGCCACTAGCGTGCCCAAACCCTTAATAATGTTGTACGTTTCAATAAGATCTCCTCTCATCCTTCTAAATTCCAGAGTATACAAGCCCAGCCGCTCCATTCTCTCAGCATATGACTGTCCCGTTATCTCGGGAATTAACCTTGTGAACCCTGCACTCCCTCAATAGCAAGAATGTCCTTCCTCAAATTAGGAGACCAAAACTGCACACAATACTCCAGGTGTGGTCTCAGTAGGGCCCTGTACAACTGCAGGAGGACCACTTTGCTCCTATACAACTCCTCTTGTTATGAAGACCAACATGCCATTCGCTTTCTTCACTGCCTGCTGTACCTGCATGCTTACTTTCATTGACTGATGAACAAGGACCCGCAGATCCCATCGTATATACCCTTTTTCGAACCATTTAGATAATAATCTGCCTTCCTCTTTTTGCTACCAAAGTGGATAACCTCACATTTATCCATATTAAATTGCATCTGCCCACTCATCCAACTTGTCCAAGTCACCCCCTGCATTTTCATAGAATCCTCCTTCACACTGCCACCCAGCTTTGTGTCTTCTGCAAATTTGCTAATGTTACTTTGAATCCCTTCATCTAAATCATTGATGTATATTGTAAATAGCTGCGGTCCCAGCACCATGCCTTGCGGTACCCCACTAGTCACCGCCTGCCATTCTGAAAGGGACCCGTTAATCCCCACTCTTTCTTTCCTGTCAGCCAGCCAATTTTCAATCAATGTGAGCACTCTACCCCCAATACCATGTGCCCTCATTTTGCCCACTAATCTCCTATGTGGGACCTTGTCAAATGCTTTCTGAAAGTCCAGGTACACTACATCCACTGGCTATCCCTTGTCCATTTTCCTAGTTACATCTTCAAAAAATTCCAGAAGATTAGTCAAGCATGACTTCCCCTTCGTAAACCCATGCTGACTTGGAATGAATGAATCAATAAGTTTATTGGCCAAGGATGTACACATACAAGGGATTTTCCTTGGTGGTCCGCTAGCAAGTAACAACACGACATACAGTAAACAATTAAGAATAAAACATTAAGAATAAAACACGCAAGGCAGCAGTTCTACTGACTGCAACAAGGTGCTGCCCATAAATCTGTATCTGCAGAGAAGTGGAAGCCAATGATGTTCATCAAAGACTATAAACATCGACAACCACATGGCATAAATCAGGTAATTTCCTAAATATTCAGTTCAAACACCAGAGACATGGTTTTAGTCCATGGAATGGTACCAGCGGATGGCCAAAGTACAAGATAGAAGTTATGTTTCTTTCAAAAATAGTGCAGTAGACCCACAATTTGGAACATAGAAAAATAGGTGCAGGAGTAGGCCCTTCGAGCCAGCGTCTAATCTCAGCTGATCATCTAAAATTAGTTCCCCGTTCCTGCTTTTCCCCCCATATCCCTTGATTCCTTTAGCTCTAAGAGCTGAATCTAACTCTCTCTTGAAAAAGTTGAAAAACAATGTATGGAATCATACAATACAGTTCGGAAAATAAAATTTCTGCCATTAATAAGAAGTATGGAATTTGATAAAGCAACACCTTTAATTCTGAAAGGGATGTAATGACAGGATGGGCCACCTCAACTGGTGACAAACCCCAGAATCACTGCAGCACATAACTTGTTCAACACAATAATGGCGCAAGAGTTCAGAGGTTTGGTTTCCAACCTTTGTCCTGCATTTCCTAACAAAATAGGCTTTTAAGTGGGGAAATAAGTCTCAAAGAGACAACACAAATGAGTTCACAACCTGCAGATCATCTTCTAATTATTTACACAGTGGCATTAGTAATTGTCGTGGATGTGCTATGAAATTACTTATGTTAGGCTATTGCTGCCAGCACCACATGCAGAGGTAGGCACAAAGGCAAGAGGGGGTGGGGAGAAAATGGGAACGTGGGGAGAATAAACTAGGAACAGTATAAATGGGTACATTTATAGTCACAGACTAAATGGGCCAAGAACCTGTTTCTGTGCCAATGGCTCTATCTATGACTCAAATGATTGGTTCCAACAGGCTTAGGGGCTGCTGAGAGGATTAGATGGGACTGAAGAGGGAGACTGGTGTGAAATTAACAACAACCATTGTGAAATTGCACCAAATGTCCCATTCCTGTGCTTTGAATTTTATGTAACTCTTTGACAAACTGTGACTCAGGACTTGATCAAAGAATTACATGAAATTGTAAATGGGTCATGATGTACTCTGCCACAAACGGCTGAGCATTTTACAAGTAGAAAGCAGCTCTGATTGAAAGATGAATGCCATATCCCACATGTTGTAACAAAATCAGTGGCCTGAAAAACACCCGTCCAATCTGCACATGTGACACTTGACCAGAGTGAACCCCAAATTTTGCTTCAGTATTGAGGCTCTGGCTGGAGGAACTGGACTTTTTTTTGGGACCAGATTTTACAACAGGATTTTTGTCTGTTAATTGAAGAAGTTATTTTTGGATAAAATGTAAGACTCTATATGAAAAATTCTAATCATTGAGTGCCAAGTAAAATTACTCTAGAAGAAATAGTCAAATAATATTGAATCACAAGCAAAGATGTAGAGTAACAATGACGTCTACTCACCATGTCAGGATGGAAACCATTTATCCTTTCAGTCTTCAACTCTTGAATCCCTAATATACTCTTCGACCTTCCAGTCTTCCACCTTGTCCTCTTTAACAGTTCATTATTTAGCAAAAGGATAAACAGAACATGAGACTGTGCTATATATTTGTACTTTTCTATCATTGCAGGGTTTTGATCTCCAGTTCAATAGCATCCCTTGCAATATTTTTCAATTTCATGACCTGGGCTCCCAAAATGAATAGCACAAGACCTTAAGGTCTCTAACCGACTCTCAAATCCAGAAATGTTGGAACAAAGAACTGCAGACGCTGGCTTACGAAAAAAAGACACAAAATGCTGGAGTAACAGTGGGTCAGGCAGCATTCCTGGAGAAAAAGGATAGATGACCTTTCGTCTCAGGACCCTTCTTCAGACCGATTGTAGGGGGAGGGAGAATGAGGCTGGAAGAGAGGAGGGGTACAACGAACTGTTACACTGAACGCTCACACTCTGGCAGCCAAGGCCTGCAGGATCTCCTGGCTGCTATCCATTTTAACTCCTCTGCCCATTCTCATATTGACCTTTCTGCCCTGGGCCGCCCCCATTGCCAGAGTGAGGCCACACACAAAGTTGGGTAGCTTACAACCCAATGGTATGAACATTGAATTCTCCAATTTTAGGTAACCCTTTCTCTGTGTCCTAGCTGGACTTGCACCCATTTCCCTCCCCTCTCCCCAACTGCATTCTTCCTCCGGCTTTACAATTCGCAACTCTTAATCCTTTTGTCTTGCACCTTCTGTTTTTTTAATCTCTTGTCTTTGTCCGACCATCTGCCCCTCAAGCCCCCCCCCCCATTGCCTGCCTGCGTTCACCTATTACTTGCCATACCTTGTCCCGCCCCTCCTTTCTTCCAGCTTTCTTCCCCCCCTATCACCTTCCCCAACAATCAGAAGGGTCCCAACACAAGCTGTCACCTATCCATGTTCTCCAGAGATGCTGCCTGACCTGCTGCGTTACCCCAAACTTGTGTCCTTTTATCCTGTGAATATATTTCCACAATTTCAAACACATTTTGCAAAGAGAAACCTTTTACATTTAGTAAACTCCTCAACTTTGCCATTGACTCAGACTGATAAAATACCCATTAATTATTCGGTTTACTAGCAATATAGATTGTATGAGGCACTCAGTACTCTGAGCCATTCATGGGCGATGCACTTTAAACTCCAACAAGCTTCCTTGGATCATATACATATCTCAGCAAACGACAAACTGCTGGAGGAACTCAGAGGGTCAGGCAGCATCTTTGGTGGGAAATGGACAATTAATGTTCTTCTGACTGAAAGAATGGAGAAAAAATGGCTGGTATAAGGAGGTGAAGGGATAGGGTAAGAGCTGGCATGCAATAGGTGGATCTGAAAAGGGTGGTAGATTGGTGGATGGTATGTGCAGGGCAGAAGCAGTGATTCTATCCTTTGATATATATTTTACAACCATACATGTTAGGAATATTTAATTTGGTTGAAATAAAATGACAGAACAATATCCCAAAAGAAACAGGAAATATTAAAAGAGGAATTTAGAAAATAAACTTGTGAGGAAGGATGTCAAAGGTTACAGTGGGATGTAGATCAGTCGTCGATATGGGGCAGAAGTGGGAGAAGGAGATTAATCCGAGCAATTGAGGTGTTGCACTTTGGGAGATCGAATGCCCAGGGGAAAGTATCCGGTTAATGACAAGACCCTGAACAGCACTGATGTACATAGGGAACTTACGGCCCAAGTCTATAGCTCCCTAAAAGTGGTAACATAAGTAGATAGAGTGTTAATTGTTAATTGAAACAATAGATGAATTGTTTTCTCTGGAACATCGGAGGTTGAGGAGAGTACATCAAGTTTTGAGAAGCACAAATAAGATAGACGGTCAGGACCTTTATCCCAGGGTGCAACTATGAATGTGAGGGTGTAGCTTTAAGTTGAAAGGGAAAAAGTCGATGTGCAGGCCAAGGTTTTTTTTACACAGAGAGAGAGAGAGAGAGGGGTGTATGCCTGAAAGTGCCAAGGGTGGTGGTGGATATCGATACAATAGCAATTTTTAAGGAGATTTTAGATAGGCACTTGGATATTTAGAGAGGGGAGGGATATTGATCACAGGCAAGCAGAGATTAACTTGACAACATGTTTGATAGACATTGTGGGCCAAAGTGCCTGTTCTTGTGCTTTACTATTTTATGTACTATGTTCCAGAGTCAATATCGATCATAGATTAAAAAGAATGAAAACTGCAACAAAAACTGGTAGGAAAAAATTCTTCCTACCTCAGAGAAATCCAGTGAATTATAATCAGTCTCTTCATAATCAGATTCTTCACTTCTTGTCTTTTACCGTAGTTCAAAATTCCGCACAGGCGATAAAACAAAATTGTGGGAATGAATAATATTTTTGTATATTTACATTATTTATATGATTCGTAGATACAGAGCCCATGGTTTATTTTCTCCCTTTCTTACTTGAGCTTGCAAAATGCATAGCATTAGCAAATCCTCCTCAAAGCTCAGATACTTCAGAGCTAACCCCAAGTCTACAACCCAAAACAGAAACAAAATATCCACAGGCAAGTGGAATTGCTTATACATTTAGTGAATCTTTCACAGTCATGTCTGAAAAATGATTCCAATTATTTTGGTTCGGATGTTCACTTGCTAAAGCTCCTCACTTTCCTAGGACTATGACTTTCTTCGTCTCCTGACAGATCCCAGACCTCCTCTCCTCCAGCCACACACTTAAAAACTGGCTCCAAATGCTCAGAGATCGACTCTAAACCCGAGAACTTCTGCCTTCCTTTATCCGCTCTTACTGCCCAAGCCTTCGTTCAAATCGGCCCTTAAATGCTGCGTCTCTCTCTGTCTCTCTTCTGCGAGTCCTCAGGTGCTGTCCAATGTTGCATCGTCACAGTCCACCTTTTGTAATTATTCCTGAAACCTACTGACCACCCAGCTTCCAAACAATGATCTCTCGCTGTCCACTTACAGGTTAACAGTTCTCACGCTCGCTGCCACCCGGCTCTTTTTACTTCAGTCAATCCTCAATTCAAAGCCTGCTCCTTGGTCAAATACCCCACCCCGCTCCCAAGCGTTACATCTGACACGTGGAGGTCCCCTGCCCAACCCCCTAAATTGCTTGATTCCAATAATCCATGCACCAGTCAAAGGAATTTACCGTTCGTGTGTGGGTGCCCCATTTTTCCAAAACTCATTCCCTATCCTTTGTGGGTGGAGGTGTTGAGCAAGAGCAGTGGTCAGTGTATAACACAGGATTTCACATCACTTGTGCAAACTCCACGTGCTCATCTGAAGCCCAAGGATGCTGCTGATGCTTGCACAGAAGCAATGAGAGCAGGGGATGTTTCAGCAGTAGTTAGATAAGGCATCAATCAGCCTTACCTTGCACAAGGCCACCGAGTCTGAACCACCAAGGTCTCATCAGAATTTTTTAAAAACATTTTGCTCCTACACTAAGAATTTAGGTCAATCTTCTCTATCAAGCCTCCAACCCTGGACTGATCCAATCTCTCATCATAGCATCCTTTGTCATCAGATATCAGCTCGGCTTTATAGAAAGATACAGCAAAAAAACAGACCCTTCGGCCAGCTGAGTCAGCACCGGCCATCCAGCATGCATTTATACTAATTCCCATTTTATTCTTCCCACTTTTCCATCAACTCCTGCAAGGTTCTACCCCTCAATAAGGCAATTCACAGGGGCAAATTCACCAGTTCTTCTCTGGGAACTGCTAGGAAGCAAGAATAATTGTAAGAAATCCTCACGGTTACAGGGGCAACACAGAAACAACACACAGGTCAGGATTGAACTAAGGTCATCAGGGCTGTAAGGCAATGGCTCTACCTGCTGCGCCAGTGCCGTCTAGCGCTGCAAGCTCCTCCCACCATTGCAGAATGGCTTCACTGAAACCATCTCAAACCTACCCTTGTGTCCAACCCCCACTGCTCTAAATAACTCCAAGCTCCGACCAATCCTCCTACTCACCCGCACATCCACCTCACAAAGCAGCAACACACCCTCCCCACCCCATTGCCAGCCATCGCATTCGTGGAGGGAAGAAAAAACAGGCACAGCACAGCCCACTGCATGTACACAGCCTGGTTAATACAAGTCACAGGGTGGGTGATGTTAATTACAGAGTGAAACTCTCACCTCGGTCAGAGTAAAGTCAGTAAAAGACTCAGTAAAAGACTCCTCACTTGCAAACTTCTTTTGAGACCCTCCTTTCTGCAAACAAAAAAGAACAAAAGACAGAATGCAATATTTAGGCACAATTGAAGTATTCCTGCAGAAAGGCCATTGACCCGAAACATTAACTCTTCTGCTTTCATTCTCAATAGAGGCTGCCTGACCTGCTCAGTGTTTCCAGCATACTCAGTTTTTATTTCAACTTTCCAGCATCTGCACTTCTGTTTCTCAGATAGATTACTCTCTTCATCCTGAGCTCAGCAAACCTGCCTGCTGTTTCTTTTTCTATTTCATTACATGGGCTCAAGAAATGGAATGAATAGGCACAAGATATCTTCAAAGCTCAGTAATTGCCCCCTGCACCACCCACTCTCAGTTGGTCAGCGGCACCTAGTTGACAGAATGATAAATTTGCTGCAATCTATCGATGTATTGCAGAGAAGAGTGGTCCCAGCAGAAGAGGATACACGTCTTGGACTGGGCTGTTAACTAACCCTACCTGAATCTGTTTGAGAATTTGTGGTCAATTATCAAGTAGAGACTTAAATAAAAAGACTGCACCGTAAGACAGAACCTCATTGAGGCTATAATTCAGCTGTTCTAGATTTTAAAAAAACCCTTGGACACTGTCAGAATCCAAATTGGTCAAAAGACTTGATAAGGACATATAGCACAAGGATGTAAGGCAGTCACAGATAGATGAGAATGCACAGATGAGACTAATCAGAGCAGCCGTGCAAGGAGTCTATTGTTGTTCCTAACTCTTGCTTATTCAGTATTTTTGCATTCAGAATTCTCACCTAACCGGCAAAAACATTTAAGAATATTAAGCAATTACAAACACGGAAATTTAATTCATTAATTATGAAGTATGAAAAGACATTTTTAGTATTTGTTTATACATAAGAACAGTGCTGCTACTGCTCGTTACCAGTAACACCCATATCTGACGCTTTGTCACTTCATCTGATGGTGAGCAGTTAATCATTTGCTTTATTTCTACTGTACACCTTAAAATATAGAATTGCAGTGAAAAACTTTGCTATTTAAAAGGGTGAAGAGAAGAGAAGTATTTGGAAATGTATTTAAAGGTTTCTGCATGGAATACTTGTGTGCGATATACCAAGCTAAGCTTCTTTATCCAATGCCTTTATCCAATTCTTTACCACCAGAGAACAGCAGGCACCCACCCACCCCCCCCCCCCCCCCCCCCCCCCCCCCCCCCCCCCCCACTTTAATTTTAAACCCACCATTTTGCTTTGCAGATGTGCTTCCATGTCTCTCAAATGACCGTTAAGATTGTACCAATTTATTTCTCTTTGTCAAATTAATTCATCCCCGGGTCTCTGGGGCTGTAAGGCTGCAACTCTATGACCGCCATGCCGCCCTGGCACGGTGTTCTGTTATGTGCTCTGAACCTTCCTGATAGTCTCGAGTAATGATTAGCCATTTCACTATGCTTTAAAAATCCCTCAACTTCCTAAATTTCCAATTCCTGCCATCCATTAATTAGTTTAAAGTTTTAGCTGCACCTTTAGTTACATGATATGCAATGACGCAGATTCAATTGCAGTTCATCCCAATGGAAGAATCATTAGAATCCCCCAGTTCTGAGACCACATCAATCTGAGAGCACATTTTCAACTTTCTTACTGGCTCAGTCCATTGTGCCTCTGCTTCTTAATTTTGAGAATCTCCTTTTTAGTCGTACTTGTCATTGGTTCCCACGTGGGCCAGCTGGGGAGAAGGCTGAATGATCCATGATCTGAAACGTTAATTGTTTATCTTTCCAAAGGCACCGCATGACCTGCTGAGTATTTCCTGCATTTTCTGTTTTTACAATATGTCAAAATAGGCTGATTGCTTGCCTATTGTGGGCATCACGGTGGTGCAGCGGTAGAGTTGCTGCCTTACTGCGCCGGTGACCCGGGTTCGATCCAGACTACATGTGCTGTCTGTACGGAGTTTGTACGTTCTTCCCGTGACCACGTGGGATTTCTCAGAGATTTTCATTTTCCTCCCGTGCTCCAAAGACGCACAGGTACGTAGGTTAATTGGCTTGGTGTATGTGTAAATTGTCCCTAGTGTGTGCAGGATATTGTTAATGTGCGGGGATCACTGGTCGGCGCGGACTCGGTGGGCCGAAGAGCCTGTTCCGCGCTGTATCTCTAAACTAAACTATTAGTTAAGGATGAAGCATGGTAATGGGGAACTTAGAAAGTGAAAAATAAACCCATGAGACAGAATCCCCAAGAGAGAAGCTCATCTCTATTGAGAAAGACAGAAACAAACATCACTGTAACATATAATATTTCCTACCTCAGAATCAGTCAAGAAGTCCAGTTTCCAAGACTTTGAGTCCAATGAATGAGATTTCAACAGTTTTGGAATTTCCATTTCAAGCTCTACAAGGGAAGAAATAAAGGACTAGATGCTAGAATTGGTCGACTAGTCAGTCAGCATCACAGTTTAGACATGTTGTTAATCAGAATTGAAATTTGTGACCATACAGGAATGTGAAAGGGTATGTAGATGAAGAAAGGTGCACGTTGATATGCTTAGAGGTGGAAAGTTTAAAGGGGATGTGTGGGAAATGTTTATTTCCCCCACGCAGAGGGTGGTGGGTGCCTGGAACGCGCTGCCAGAGGTGGCAGTGGAGGCAGGTACGATAGTGGCATTTAATAGGATTTTAAATAAGCATTTGGTTAGGCAAGAAATGTAGGGATGCATGTGTAGTATGTGTTTGTGTAAATGCATGTGTAGTAAGGAACTGCAGATGCTGGTTTATATTTTAAAAAATAGACACAGCGGGTCAGGCAACACCTCTGAAGAAAAACGATGGGTGACATTTTGGGTCGAGGCCCTTCTTCCATCCTTTTATTCCAGAGATGCTGCCTGACCCGCTGAGTTATTCCAGCATTTGTGTCTATCTTCGGGGTAAACCAGTATCTGCAGCTCCTTCCCACACATGTAAACAAAGTACTCTAATAAATGAAAATAATATGCATACACGCAAGTTCATGTAACAGTTATAGAAGTTCATGTAAACAACAAATGCCGTCCTACCCTCATCAACCACCCCATGATCTCCTCAGAAAACTCAATCAATTTGACCTAACCTGGACAATCCCATGCTGACTGTCAATAATTATTCCATTCTGTTCCAAATGCTGTTAAATCTGATCCCTTAGAAATCTCTCCAATAACTTCCCTACCACTGATGAGGTTTGTCAGTCTGTGATGTTCTTACTATCTATGCTTTCCTTCTTAAACAATGGGTGTCAGGAATAGCAAGAGGTCAGAAATGGAAGAGCTCAGAAATGGAGTCAGAGAGATAGAGCATGGAAACAGGCCCTTCAGCCAACCCAATCCATGCTGATCATTAATCACCCATTTACACTAATCCAACATTACTTATACTTTTATTCTAAGGGAAATTTGTAGTGACCAACAAACCTACCGACATGCATGTCTTTGAGGGAGGAAATTGAACCATCCAGAGGAAACCCAAGCGATCACAGGGACAATGTATGAATTCCACAGAGACAGTGCCAGAGGTCAGAATTGAATCTACATCTTTCGCACTGCATTGCAGTGGCTTTGGCACTACGTTGCTCTCAAAAATTAGTCCAGAGCAGTCACAGAGATGCACGAGGCCATGAAGGGGTTTAAACAAAACATCATACATTTTCAGCCCAAGAATCACATGGGTGGTGAGCACATGGGGCAGGGTATATGGGACACTGCAGGCGAGGACATGCAGAGCACAGTTTTGATGAGCCCTAGTTTACAGATGCAGAGATGTTGGCATTAAAAGCTTTGGAATATTCAGATCAGGGTTCTTTGGGGGAGCGGTGGAAAGAAGCAGCAGACTCAATCTGACCATTACGTGAAAATTAGAAATATGTTGTATTACTTTCTGCTGCGAGGAAACAAACATGCCTATAATCATCGATGATTGACCAGCAGTGCAAACCACAAATACCCTGAAACAAGAACAGGCTAAATGCGAGACATTAAATACAGCAAAGCTACATTCACCTGCCACCGAAGAACCTGGAGTGTCCAAAGAAATCCAGGTGGTCTGTGTCTCCATTGTGTTAAGTAATTTTTTCTTCTCTTCCTTGCCTTCTTGCCGTGTGGAAGATGGAGAAACATTATTGAACAATTCCGCTGCATCAGGAAATTCCTCATACCTATTGAAGATGATTACCCCATTATTAAAGCAAAACAAAAGCAGTTGCCTCCCCAAAATGAGTCCCTTTAATGAATATTTAAATCAATGCTACTTCCTATTTTGAGCCATGCATTAAAATACAGAGATATTTTACTAAAGTAGAGGCTATCTAACACAAATGAGAGAATGGTGGTGATCCCACAGAATGGGTGATTTAAAAGGGGTGCAGAGAGAGCATTAAGAGCTACACAAAGGGAACATGAGAGGAAGCAGACAGGTTGATCTTGACATATTGGGTAACCAAGTACAGGAGAAGATGAAGGAGATATTGGAAGGTGCACCTCACCTCATATGGGAGTGTGCGGTTAGGTGTTGAATAACATCCTTACGTGACACTTTGCCCTTTCAGAGAAATTCCGTTTGTTGCACTCATCACCCTCCCTACCTTTGCAGAGGGAGAGGGAGAGGGAGAGGGAGACTCTCTCTGAGAGATGACATGAATCCAATGGGCTGAATGACCTCCTGTGCTTTAATATGTAAGCAGGTAAATTGGAGAAACCTTGAGTGGTTTCAGCTTCCCAAGCGCAATACTGGACTAGCAATAAATATCAACCGCAACAGCAATACAGAAAAGCCCAAAATAAATATTAGTAACAATGATAGAATTGATATTGAAGAGAAACGGTCGTGTAGTGGTTCCAACACAGGATTAGTTAATCAAGCCTAAATAATCCATGTTGAGAGTTCAATTCCTTGCCAGCAATCATAAATCCTGAAAAATGAAATAAAGTTATCTACTGAAAGGGTCACATGCCCTGCAGGTGAAGGCAGTTCACATTACACAGAGAAGATTGAAGAGGCAAGCTGGGAAGGAAAGATAGATCGGACTGAATGGGGAATAAGGGACATAGTGATTTAATTTAGTTACCTAAACAATTTTTTTTTTAAATATTCAAAACTTTTTTTAAATCGAAAATGAAACCATGAGTGGATAGGATAATTGAAAAGACTGAAATGAGATTTTTATTCACATAGACCGATGGACATGGCTGTCAAATTCATTACAAAACAGTGCATTTACCCGTCATTTTCAGAGGCCTGTGCGGAACTTGGGGAAAACAAGTCTTCCTGATTCGATTCTGATGTCCTTTCAGATTTGAAGTCATCGACATTACCTTGGTGCACCAAAAACTTTACAAGTTAAAAATAATCACACTACATCCTCCAATGTTCACTCAGAATAACATTTTCCCAGCAGCTATTATCACTTTCAAAGTTACCTTCATCTATTCTAGGTATATTTTCTCCCAAAGAGCTCTCTCCATATGGGGATTCAGTTGTAGCTTCCCCCGTATCAGGCATAGGATTCCCATCAGGATTTTGACTTTTGCTGGATTGTGAACTACTCCCAGAAGAGGTAGAACTCTCAGATTCCTCACTAGGACTCTTCAACAATGATGCTTCAGGATTTGCAGTTTGCTCTTGGAGATCCTCAGCGTTTTCCGGAGCCACCTCTGAGTCATGGACACTGGACTGCTGCTCATCACTCATCTTCTTTTGTTCCTCAGAATACTCCGAAACACTTCACTATCATGGAAGGGGCTTTGATGTATCCTTCAAATGTCAGAGAAAAAAAAAGAGCTTGTTCAAGGTGAGACACAGGAAAGATTTAACAGGAACATGGGGACTATTGTCACACACAGAAGGTGATGGGTATATAGAACTATCTGTCAAAGAAGGTAGTTGAGGCAGGTACTATAACAACATTTAAACAGGCAAGGAAAGGAAAGGCTTACAGGGATACAGAGCAAATGCGTATAAAAATGAGGCCAACGTAGATGGATATCTTGGTCGGTATGGGCAAGTTAGACCTAAACGTTCTGTTTTCATGCTGTATGACTCTAGTTTATGTTTCATTCAACCGAACAGGAAGTAGCGCTAATAGAATCCCTGTATGCATTCCACCATGCCAGCTTTTTGAAAACGTTTATTCCGTGAGTTGCAGCCCCACAGCACGCCCTGTCCCATCTACCAGGTTCTTTGCAACCAAACGCCCGCTTTTAACTGCATTTTGTTTCCACTTTGGCGTCGGATCACAGCTCTTCGCACAAAGAAATGTCCTCCCACTCCGTCCAGCCCTCCGTCCATAATTGTCATTATTGCAGGGGCAGCAAACACTCAGCTCCCGTGGCTTCAGAAGGCAGGTCTCACCTAAGTACCAACTTGCCAAACAATTGCCCGGCAGAACCAGAGGAAAACTTTGGTGGTGACTGAAGGCCACCCAAGCTGACGAATCTCACCTTCCAGCACCCGGTCCACGGTCCTGCCGGTCGCAGTGCCTACCTACCCAACTTCAAGGGTCACTTCAACTCCCGGTGGAAAGTTTTCCCGCGGAAGGAGAAGTTGAGACAGTACCGCTGTGAGGAGACAAGTGCCTCTGTGAGGAGCCGTGGGCACCGGGGCCGGTCCCGGATCCCAGATCCCACCTCATTGTTACATTGTCGCCACGGCAACCGCGCTGCCTGCCTGCCTGACTAACAGGTCAGGATAGACACAAAATGCTGGAGTAAAACTCAGCAGGACAGGCAGCATCTCTGGAGAGAAGGAATGGGTGACGTTTTGGGTCGAGACCCGAGATCAGGGCTGCCCGACCTGATGGGAAGTCGGTGCTGTTTCGAATAACTTCAGCAGGTAACACTGGCTTTAGCAGAATTCCAAATAAATCATTGGAAATATTCGTATTGGAATAATTCCAATCAATCTGATGATTTGGAAAGAACGTTATCCCCTTTATCATGGTATCCGTACACTGTGGATGGCTCGATTGTAATCTTTCCACTGACTGGTTAACTCCACACAACCAATGCTTTTCACTGTACCTCGGTACGTGACACTAAACTAAACTAAGAACTGGACTGGAATCGAGTTGTGCCTTAGAATGAAACATAATAAGACGGCCAGCAGTGTGCGACATGGTGGCGCAGCGGTAGAGCTGCTGCCTTAACATAATAATAATAATAATAATAATAATATATTTTTTATTGTCATTGCACATTAGTGCAATGAGATTTAGTGTGCAGCTTCCAACCGATGTAAAAGAAAAGTAAAATAAATAAATAAGCTGTGTGACGTGACCATCCGAGGGAGGCAGTCATGGGGGGTGGGGGGCACTCAGCAGGGCCGGTTCAGAGCTGCTATAGCTCTGGGAATAAAACTGTTTCTGAGTCTGGAGGTTCGGGCGTAGAAGGCCTTGTAACGTCTGCGGAGGGAAGTAGTTCGAACAGTCCGTTACAAGGGTGTGAGGAGTCTTTATGGATGCTGACGGCCTTCCTGAGGCACCGTGTGTGGTAGATGCCCTCCAAGGCTGGTAGCGGTGTCCCAATAATCCTCTGCGCTCTGTGGACGACGCGCTGAAGAGCTCTCCTCTCCGCCTCCGTGCAGCTGAGATACCACACAGAGATGCCATACGTTAATATGCTCTCTGTGGTGCAGCGGTAGAACGTTGTCAGCAGCTGTTGGGGCAGACCAGTCTTTTTTAATGTCCTCAGGAAGAACAGTCGTTGCTGTGTCTTCTTGACCAGCGCAGCGGTGTTGGTGGACCACGTGAGGTCCTCTGAAATGTGAGTGCCCCGAAACTTAAAGCTGGACACTCTCTCCACACTTTCCCCGTTAATTTGAGATTGGGGCGTATTCTCCATTATGGGACCTCCTGAAGTCAATAATCAGCTCCTTGGTCTTTGAGGTGTTTAGTGACAAGTTGTTACGTGCGGGGACCCAGATTAGACCCAGAACATCTCCAGGGACCCAGATTCGATCCTGACACGGATGCTGTCTTCACGGAGTTTGTACGTTCTCCCCGCACAGGTTTTCTCCGGGTGCACCGGTTTCCTCCCACATTCCAAAGACGTACAGGTTTGTAAATTGGCTTCGGTCGTTGGCGGAAATCCCGGGAGGGGGCCAGGGGGGACACGTCATGATGAGGTGGGGGACGATTTCCCCCCTCCTCCCCATTTTTTGTAATCCGGATTTTAAAACTCGGTGAAATCTCCGCTTTCCGCGGGACAGTGGGGTGGGACTGCTGATCGAGGGCGCATATTAAACGAGAGACATCGGTCAGCAGGCAATGGGGGCGGGACATGATGATTCAGTGCGGCGATTGGAGGAGGGAGGTGTCGGTCAGAGGCAGAAGTAGGGGTGTGGGACTGAGGGTAGAGCGCGGTTATTGGAGGAGGGAGACGTGCCCAGGTCATAGGGTCACAACGGCAGCCCTGGACACAGACCGGCGCCTCATACGCAGTCAGGATCGATCCCGGCCGGCTCTCCAGCACAGCAATTGCTGCCGAACCACCACTGGACCATCCCCGTCCCCAACCGTGCCCCCCCCGCCCCCACGCCCGGGGGTGGCCAGAGACGTCGGGAGTCAGACGGGCACGGTGCCCTCAGGCCCACAGCCAGCGCAGAGAAGCAGCGCTAAACCCAGCTCAACTCTGCCTGTCCCGCCAGGTTAACCTACAGCCCTGCCTGGACTTAAGGGAAATATGGCCCAGATTTACAGCTAGCGCGGAGAAGCAGCGCTAGCTCCACGGCTCCGGACTGGTATTCCGTCAGTCCAGGCAGGGCTGTGGGTTAATCCGGTGAGACAGGCAGAGTTGAGCTGCATTTAGCGCTGGTTTGAGCTGAAATTACCGTTCACAGGGCCCATGGCTGAAGCCTCCGAAGCCTCACAAGTGTGCAAGTGTGCACATGCGCGTGCGGCTGCCAAGAAATTCTATCTCCCCTGTCCCCCTATCCCCTCCATATTTTGATAGTGATTTCCGTCACTGGCTTCGGTAAAGTTGTAAATTGTCCCTAGCGTGTGTAGGATAGTGCTAATGTGCAAGGATTGCCGGTCTGCGCGGAATCGGTGGGTCCGAAGGGCCTGTTTCTGCGCTGTATCTCTAAACTCAACTAAGTCGCTTGCCACGGGGGAATGCTTATCTTTCTGAAAGGTTTTGATAGTGTATTCAAGTAGAATCTGTCTCAAGTGAACAGTGAGAACTCCACTGAGAACGTAGATTATTTCCTTTCACTGTCTGAAAGCCGTGGAAGACGTGACTTCAATGAAGTATATTTCCAAAAGTTGAATGCATTGTTCGGAATATTATAATACATATAGCAGGAGGCCCATTAAGTCTATACTGGCTCTCATCAAAATCCCATCAATCGCAATCTACCACTTATTTCCCTGTGACCTCTCTGTCTCTGTCTCTGTCTCTGTCTCTCCCTCTCTTTCTGTCTCTCTCTAGCTCTCTCTCTGTTTCTGGTTCTCGCTCTCTGTACCTTTTCTCTGGGGCTGGGCAAGGGGGGAGGAGGAGGTTGCTGCTGCCACTGGCACCACCATCACCAACAGTACCCGCTGCTCCAGCGGGCACCCGGCCTGCCCATGCCAGCAGGAGCCCACCCGCAGACTCTCTGTCTGACCAGGACGACTCCAGCAGCAGTGGCTCCGAGTCGCCCGTCTTCGAGAAGGATCCATGCCGGCGGCTGCCTCTTCAGCAAGATCTCGGTGTTGGACTGAGGGGAGGGAAGCGGGGAGGAGGTGGAGGGCTGCAGGTGGCTGCAGCGCTGGCTACAAGTCCGGGGTCGCTCTGCCAGCCTGGGGCCATCCTGGACACCTCCGGACAGGGACGGGACACCGAGGAAGGGATGGGGACGGTCCAACAACAACTCAACAGCACCTGCAGCGACGGAGAGAAGACCCCGACCCCGGCCCCAACTACAGACGAAACGCAAGCCTGCACACAATGCAGCACCACCGTTGCCAAGACTATTTTATAGCTAGAGACCTATGACCTGGGCATGCGCAGTCGGAATACCAAACTCGCTTATTGTCAGTGGCCAATTAACATAGGGAAATGCACCACAGAAACAGGTCCTTCAGCCCAACCAACAAAGACCCACCTTAGCACTAATTATCCTAACTTATCTTTTTCTTCTCACATTCCCATCAACTTCCATTTCCTCCCACCCTCTGCATTGTTTCAGATTTTACACTCAGCTACTCTACCAACCTGCGCATCGGGCTGCTGTATCATTTGTCTGACAGTAGCAGCGAGAAGAGGGCCTGTTGATAGATGCCCATTTGGATGCCTAACAACGGAGCACCCGGAAGAAACCTATGCAGTCACAGGGAGAAGAGGTGACATAGTGCCACAGCGGTAGATTCAGTGCCTTATGGCACCAGAGACCTGGGTTCGATGCTGACTATGGGTGCTGTCTGTATGGAGTTTGTACGTTCTCCCTGTGACCGCGTGTGTTTTCTCCAAGTGCTTCGGTTGCCTACATACTCCAAAAACATATACGTTCGTAGGTTAATCAGCTTCAGTAAAATTGTTTTAAAAAATGTCCCTAGTGTGTAGGATAGTGCAAGTGTGCCTGGCGATCGCTGGTTGGAACGGACCCGGATGCCAATGGGCTTGTTTCCACGCTAACTCTCTAAAAGTCTAAAAAAGAGAAAATGCATACTCAGCACAAGAGGTCAAGGTTGAACTGGGGTAACTGGAGCAGCAAGGTAGCAACTCTATCGCTGCACCATTGTGCCAATCCAACACCAAACTGTGAGTGAACATTACCTTCGTAAAGATTATCAGCTAAAATATTAACGTTGGTGCTGCCTGGCCTGCTATGTATTTGCAGCCTTCTCTATTTTACAGTGTTGATCATTAGGCATCACCGTGCAACATTTCAAACATGATCAAACACAGCAGCCCCACCTGATTTTGTAAACGTTTAAATCTATTGCCAAGAATAGAAAATACAATGAGCACTCGGCAGGACTGGCAGCATCTATGGAGAAAAAAAAATAGAGTTTTGCTAAAGATCATTGACGAAGCTCATTGACTTGGGGATCGAGGGATCCCCCTTAGATCCAGGGGAATGGGAGCTGGACCCATCTCACCTCATTAGGATTGCTCTAGTGCCTGTGCTTCCCAAACCTGTCATTACTCATCCACTTTAAGCATTCATCCCCTTCACAAAACCACTATTGAATCTGCCTCTGACACTTTTAAGGAGTGCACTCAGATCATAACAAACCACTAACTAAAAATGTCCTTTTATTTCCTCTGCTTCTCTATATACAGTACTATGTGCAGTTTTGGTCTCCCTTCTACAAACAAACATATTAGCATTGAAGGAGTGTAGTAAAGATTCACCAGATTGATGATTGGCTTGCTGTATGAGGAGACATTTAGCAGACTTGGGTTATGTTCTCCAGAGTTTAGATGAATTAGAAGTGACCTTACTCCAATTGTTGTCATCATGTCTGAGTGTTGAAACTTACATAATTCTTACTGGGCTCAAGGGGCTGAATGGAGGGAGGATGTTTGCTGAGGCTGAGGAATCTTAGGTCATGGGTCACAGGCTCAGAATTAGGGTGGATTATTTAGGGCTCATAGGATGAGGTTTCTTCCTGCAAACGGTGTGAATCTTTGGACTTCTATTCAGAAGGAATGTCATTGAGTTCATTTAAAACTAAGATCGATAGATTTCTGTATAAAAACGGAATCAAAGGATATGGGGATGGGGCAGGAAAATATTGTGGGGTTACATGCAGTGATTCTTGTATTCTCAATAATCACTTTGGTAGCAGTATTTCCCGGATGGTGGGGGGAAGGTGGGAACAATTTTTGGTCGCTACCTCGACAGAGAGGCGACTTTTTCCATGTTGCCTCCCTCACGGACCAGAACTACAGCAGCGGGCACAGCGTGAACTTTTCCATCGCGGAGTGGGCGAACACTTGCCGGGGGTCGCCAGAAAGGAGGGCTCCGATCGCTGGCCTGGTGACTTTGACATCGTGGGGCTGTGGTCTGCGGAGCTTCTAGCCACGGGCGTGGCTTGGACCTACCATCCGGAGCCTAGAATCACTCGCCGGAGAAGAGCTCCGACCGCCGACCCGTTGCCTTTTACATTCTGAAGCCGCGGTCTCTGGTAAGAAGGTACCGATTCGGGCACTCCAAGTGTGTTCGACCGTCCCAACGTCGGAGTTTGGATCATCCCGACAAGAGGGCTGTCCGTAGCGGCGACTACGGAGGGTTCATGGCCCCGACCACGGGTGAACAAAGGGTGAACAAAGGAGGAGGATTGGCTGAACCTCGTTGCCTTCCATCACAGTATCTTATTGTGTATTGTGTGTTCTTTTTAAATGTATCGCTGCTTGCAAATTCATTTCACTGCACCTTCACGTGCATGTGACGAATAAAATTGCCTTTGACTTTGAACATTATAAATGTTTAGCTATTATTTACTGTGTTATTCATCATCAAATACATTTGAAATTAATCGTTTTGAATGTTCAGAAATATTAATAGGCTCCTCAGGTTCTCCATTATCTAAAGTTTGGCATTAAGTAATAATGAACCTACTAAAACTTCAAAGGTATTGCAACCTTTAATTTGAATCTCTAATGAAGCTGGCCACCATTGATGAGGTAAGATTAATGAGGATTTGCAGGATTAAATCAGTGTCAATTCATAGCAGTCCTAAATCATAATTTACAACATCAGTGTATCCCTCGTTACCCCTTTATTCCATAAACTGTGAGGGTCTCCAAACAAAGTGGAATCAGCAAGGAATTGTTTTCCCAGAGAGTGGATCTCATCCCCGGTGAAAGGGGTTGGGTGCATGAAAGCATTTAAGGAGGAGCCAGCTGAACAGCAGGGAAAATGTAATGTAAGGTGTGATGGTGGTGTAGCATGTCCTTCCATGGGTGTGGATGGTCTGTTGATGTGTGATAAATTCCATGCAGTCCCGGGCAATGTCTGGTCAGAATAGTGATGCTTTTCACCACAGAATCACCTACATCTCTCGTCTAGCTCCTTTTCATGACAGGACTGAGCACTCGTTGAAATCCCCCGCACTCAGCCCAGTGACATTATCAAGGGAAGCAGAACTGGCGTTCCTGAACGCAGAGTAAGTGGAGATGAAATAATGTACCAGAGCGTCTTATTTAAAAGAATAAATTATTTGTTCATGATTGGTCCGCAGGCGAGTTGATTCAGAGTAAGTGAAGCCGGAGTTCCAGTGCATACCGTTTATAATCCAGCGATGGTCTGGAGACAGACGGAATCGCGGGAGAGATTGGAGTCATGATGGAGTGAGTGGTGGGATTAAATGGGAGGCACTGTGACCGAATGACAGAAAGAGATGGGGCAGAAAGCATCCAAAAGCAGGCAGGAGTAGTAAGAGATAATGGAATCAGCTGACTTGCAGACAGAAACTTCTTTTCATAGCTCGTGACCTGCTTGTCAGGGATTTACACTTTCAGCCTCTATCAAAGTATAACATGCTGTCAAGTTCACAATGGAGCTAATCACAAAGTGCATACAAATTTGCAGGAATGCTAAATTCCCTCTAAAACCTTTCATCAGGTTGTCACGGATAATCTCAGCCATATGTACAATCTTGCTGGCACGATGTTCTTCATTTAAAGGGACAGCGGCCAGGACCAGACAAGGTAGACCTTCCATGTGCTGGCTGCAATGGTGTGCTGTCCATTTGACAAAGCTTTGTTCCTGTTGCAATTTGACGCAAATTTCACGCTTCTTGTTCCGAACAAAACTATTAATAACATTTAATAAATGCTAATATTGCCACTAATGCCAAAATACCAGCTGGGCCTTGAGTTGACCTTTTGTTATTGGAAACATAGAAAATAGGTGCAGGAGTAGGCCATTCGGCCCTTCGAGCCTGCACCGCCATTCAATATGATCATGGCTGATCATCCAACTGAGTGCAAGAAGAAAGTGCCCAGTCCCTTTTTTTAAGCAATAATCTATCTTCTTTTTACATTTTCTCCCATTCGTGAAGCTCAATTCTCTTACGAAATATATTCGCAAGCCTTGTTTGTATTGCATTTAGAATATACTCTCTGAATGAACTGGAATCAGAGTACATATTCACAATTCATTATACATTTACAATATCTGCTCTGTATGTAATTAATATATAAAATATATGTTGTATGACATATCTTCCCGATGTTGGGGAAGTCCCGAACAAGGGGTCACAGTTTAAGGATAAGGGGGAAGTCTTTTAGGACCGAGATGAGAAAAACATTTTTCACTGAAAACATTGAATCTCTGGAATTCTCTGCCACAGAGGGTAGTTGAGGCCATATTGGCTATATTTAAGAGGGAGTTAGATGTGGCCCATGTGGCTAAAGGTATCAGGGGGTATGGAGAGAAGGCAGGTACAGGATACTGAGTTGGATGATCAGCCATGATCATATTGAAGGGCCAAATGGCCTACTCCTGCACCTATTTTCTATGTTTCTATGTTTCTACCTTCACAATTCATTATATCAACTAATGGTACCTGTTTACAGTATGTATCCATAATAATGACTACAGTGCCTAATATTTAATGTATGTATTACAATATTGATTCACAGTATCTGCTTGTAATATATATCTATGCATTAAACTTTATATACATAGTCAATGTGTATAAACGTGTACAGTAGATTCATAATATATACTTCGTTTTTATTCACAGTAGATGTTTTCAACAGACATTGTTTCGGCTCACAGTATCTGCTTGTGATATGTATTCGTAGCCTATGCTTGTGGTATAGATTCATGATATATTTTTACAGTTTATAGTTACAATAAATGTTTCCAGAATATATTCACAGAACTCACGGTATCTGTTATTGTTCTGCATTCACAATTCATACTTGCTTGTAGAGCCATGTTATCCATTCACAATAGGTGTTTTCAGTATATATTGCAGTTTTCTATTCACCGTGCATGCTCCTGGTCTAATGAGTTGCCAACACACTGGAGTTTTCACAATATTCTGCTGTCAGATGCATTGTTGTTTCTTTGACCGTTGATGACTGTTTCGGGAGCTACTCCTGAAAGGCTCCAATTTCCAGACTGACGTGAACGCTTTCCAGCTTTGAGCATTTCCCTCATTTCAAATGAGGCAAGATCCTGTCTCAGACTGTAACAACATTTAATTTCTGCCGTCTGGAACCATCGCTCACCATTGTATTCGTAGCTGTCAAAGTTGAATTATTCTGACAGGCGTGTATGAATAAAAATCCCCTTTCTTAGAAAAACATTTACAGGAGCAGAGCTTCTGTGTGCAGGTTTAAATCAGCTTTGAAGTTGAACAATCTTCTGATGGGCATGAAAAATAACGTGGCCAGATGAAATATTTACCTGTTTTGCAAGTTAAGATGCTCCCGGACTGAACTCAAGATTGTTGCAAATCAAAGGACCCATTGCTTCCTCTTTTATTTTCTCTCAGTCAGGGTTCTCTGTGATGGGCAAAACCAATAATATCAGTTAAATGCTCAATGTACACCCTGAGCATACAAGCTCTCCCCACCCAAGCCATCCCTCTCTGATCTACACTTTGTACAGAAACATCTGATTTTTGCTTTCATTTCCCTGTACAACCTCAACTCTCAGTCTCCAAAACCATCTCCAGCTTAAACAAAATGTTTGAGAGTCAGAGATATACAACATATATTCAGACCCTTCAGCTCATCAAGTTTATGCTGACTCACCATTTTACATGAATCCTACATTAATCAAATGTTGTATTCACCCCACATTCTCTTCAACTCCATCCAGATTCTACACTCACCTACAACCAAGGAGTAACCTACAATGACCATTACACCTACCAACCTTGTATGTCTTTGGGGTGTGAGAGGAAGTGAGAGCATGTGGAGGAAACCCACTCGCTCACACAGTTAGGATTGAACCTGTGTCTCTGGTGCCGTGAGGAAACAACTTTACTAGCTGTATTACTGTGTCGTGCACTTTGCGCCCACTCCTAACCATCTTTTTCTGTGTGGCTGATTTTCCTCACCCACTTTTATCTGAAATACCTTCAGCTGCCTAAGCTGTTAGGTCTGGAATTTCCTACCTAATTCCCTCTGCCCATCCCTTTGGGATCCTTTGTAAAACCGGCCACTTTGAACATGTTTATGTCACTTTTAGATCAGCAATGACAAGTCACGTGCCTTGGTGTCAACTTTTGTTTGAAGCATGTGGCATTTCAAGTATAATAACAGTCATGAAGCAGTTCAAAATTGAATCGTTTCAAGAACTAAATTGTTAATGGCACATTTAGTGAGAAATTTTACTGAGATGAATCCTGAACAAACGTATTGAGACAAAATTACAGGTGCCCACGTTTTCACAAAGCAAATAAAGCTCTTTGACCACAGTTTAGAGTTTGGAAATGCAATTTTGCAGGAATTGTAAATGAGAAGTTTAAAAAAATGCAGATGGGGGAGTCTTTTAGTTTGATGTTGAACTGTCTAAGCATCATTCCACAAGCTGCTTTGATCCCGCATGAATATCTGGTGAAATTACGAGGGCTAATGTGGCTATAGATCTCATTCATGATCATTGCTTGAGGAGATTGGCTTAATCTGTGCTCATTGTGGCCCGGAGCCTGTTGCAGATGCAAGCCAGCCCCCAGTGTATCCTGGATGTGCCATTGGCTCAGAACCAAGCTGATTATGAAGATTGCATGCAGTGCGGTTTAATTCTGCTCTGTAAATAAATGCACCATTTGAGCCCCATCTGCCTCTCACACAAGGCTCTTTAACAATAAAATGACAGCATGATTAGTACCCACAGTGAAGAGGTAAAAGAGAGAAGTGATAGGATAATAGATGGAGGGAAGGAAGGGATGGAGTCATATTAAAGGGAAAAGGGAAATAACACCTCAAACTATAACAAGAACTAGACTAAGTGGGACCCGTTGGGTGTGGCTGTGTGACTCATTCACACACACACGGAGACACACACACAGACACACACACACACACACACACACACACACACACACACACATTCACACACACACACACACACACTCATTCACACACACACACACACACTCATTCACACACACACACACACACACAGACTCATTCACACACACATACACACTCATTCACACACACACACACAGACTTATTCACTCACACACACTCGCCCAATACTAAAATGCCAAGTAACTTCAGAACGTGTCGAATATACAGTGTGTAAAACAAATGTTTAAAGCCTCCTGTAGAGACTGCTGCTGTTGAAGCAAAAACGTGCTTTAAATAACATCCAACAAACACACTCACCATAGACAGCAGTCAGCTCTCTTGAATTATTCAACGGCGCCTGCACTCGGTGCTATCTTGACGTCACCCTCTCGCTTCTTGCCACAAACCGGAAATGACGCACTCAGCGCCAGCATGCCGCTAACCGGAAATGACGTCATTGGCAACATCTTGCAACTAAGCAAGAATCACAGAATGAGCGCCAATTTTGAAATTAAACACAGTCCTGATCTAATAAAATGTTTATTCACACTTTATCCATCCAAAAACTGTTGCAAGCAAGCCCTTTAAAATCCAAGCCAATTGGACAAAAAATACTTTGCAAGACAACAAAACACATTTGCTGAAAGCCCTTTAAAAAGCCAGTGGGAAAATCTCTTCCCTGTACGGGGACCCGACTTTTTCCCTGTTGGGTCTCCGATGTCGTTGGGCCTAACATCGTGGAGCCGGCGACCTCCAACCGGAACCAACCTGACGGCACAGCGGACTCGCCATCGCGGAGCTGGCCGACTTCGGAGCGGGGAAAGCTGTAGTGGCGCACGGCTGCGACCCGACTTCGGCGCTTCGGAGGCTCTGGCCGCAGGCCCGGTGGACAGGAACATCGGGAGCTCGCAGGTCCCTGGTGGGAGACCGCTTTTCGGAGCTCCCGCAATGGCAACTTCTCCCGCCGGAATCGCGGGGTTAAATGACTCGGAGCGGGATCGGGAAGAAGAAAGGAAGTGGCTGAAGCCAATAGGCTGTAGGAGAGCTGGAAAGGGGAGGGAGAAAGCAAGGACTACCTGAAATAGGAGAAGTCAATGTTCATACCGCTGGGATGTCAACTACCCAAGTGAAATATGAAAGATCACAGGGGAAAGAATTCAACATCTCTGAACAATACTATCCCAGCTAGCTTCAAAAGGCTGTAGGTAAAAAATAAACTGCTGGAGGAACTCAGAGGGTCAGGCTAGTCTGTTAACATTTAGTCTGAGGCAGAATGCACACAGAAACTAGAACTGGTCTGAAGTGTCTTCAAACACAGTTGTTGTTGCAGTTGCAGTACAATTAAGAACCCACCAATATAGACAATAGAAAATAGGTGCAGGAGTAGACCATTCGGCCCTTCAAGCCAGCACCGCCATTCAATGTGATCATGGCTGATCATCTCCAATCAGTTCCCCGTTCCTACCTTCTCCCCATATCCCCTGACTCCTCTATCTAATAATATAACATGACTGGACACCAGAGGCAGGAGGATGATGCCCCCGGGGTCAATCATCTCATTCAACTTAATTTATAGGCAATTTATAGACAGCAGATTTAAGTTGGTTGATAGCAAAAAGCATTTGGCTGCAGGCTAAATGCTGGGACTTTCCTCATTGCTCCTTTTGTAAATTCTCAGCTTGTGATTCAAACTTTATATTCATAACTTCTTCAACCTTATCAGAGATAGTGACAAAAGTTTAGGGGCAACATGAGGGGGAAGTTCTTTACTCAGAGAGTGGTGGCTATGTGGAATGATCTTCCAGTGGAAGTGGTGAAGGCAGGTTCAATTTAAAAATAAATTGGATAGGTATATGGACAGGAAAGGAATGGAGGGTTATGATCTGAATGCAGGTAGATGGGACTAGGTGAGAGTAAGTGTTCGGCACGGACTAGAAGGGCCCATTTCCGTGCTGTAATTGTTATATGGTTTATATGGTTATAGGATTGATCCTGGGTCCCTGGTGCCTGGAGACAGCTACACTATTGTGAGGTGAGTGACTCAACTCCTGACATCCAAAACCTTTACACCATTCACAAGGCACAAATCCGAGGTCAGGTGCAACACCCTGCCTGGATGAATGCCGCTGCAAGCCTCAAGAAGCTCAACACTGGCCAGCACCTGATTGCCACCCTGACCACTAGCCTAAACAATCATTCCCGCTGCCAAAAGTACTACAGTGCGTACTCACTATAAATGCACTGCTGTTACTCACCCAGGCTACTCCGACATCACTTCACAAAGCTGGGAGCTCTACTGGAAGATGGACAAGGGCAGTTGGAGCAGGGAACACCCCCATCCACAGGTCCTACTCCTGACTTGGAAATAAATCATTGTTCATGCACTGTTGCCATGCACACCCTTCCTCACAGCACAGTGGGAGCAGCCTCCTCAGAAGGACTGTGTGGCGGGCAGCGCATTGCCACGAAGTCTCTTTTACACTAAGGATGGCAAGTATGTCCTGACATTGCCACATAGCCCACATCCCAAAAACAAGTTCCTGAAGTGAACTACGAAAGCTCATTTGAAGAGTTGTCATGCTTACTGCTTAGTCCGGACAGTAAATGCTCAAAATATGATTCACCCATCAGTTATTCTAGCCTAACCATGAATATCAAAGTCTGGTAATCCATACGCTTGTAAAGTGTTGAGTGCTGGTGAATCCTCTTATTAAACAAAACCCTGTATTTCTTAGAATGTCACATCACATCATATTTGAATTCAAAGAGACCAACTTTGGAGCCGTCTCCCGTGCATTAAACATCTCAATGAAACTTGAATATACTTACCGATGCCTCTAAATTCCTTTCTCTGATCACTGTGATTTTTTTTCTGGTTGTCACAGTAAAGGATGTCAACCTGTCATCTGGACTCAAGCAGTCAGTGTTTCACTCACAGATCCGGCAAAGCTCGGGTCCACTTTGTCACTGAAGTGACGTCCAGGAGGGAAATCAATCACCTGCCCGCATCTCTGTTGTTTATGGATGAGATCGCAGTCTGTGAGACTCGGTGTGGCCAGGCGAGCTGCCTGCTTCCTGCTTCACTGAACGTGTGACTGGGGTTCACTGGCAGAGAGATCACAAAGGTGAAAGCATTTGTCCTCCAAAGCCAACACAAAGCTGCAAACTCACAAGCTGGTTGAACCTTAAAGGAACGCAGATTGGTCATAGAATCAGCGAGAGATAAAGCAACATCTGAGTCATAGAGTCATACAGCGTGGTAATAGGCAATAGACAATAGACAATCGGTGCAGGAGTAGGCCATTCGGCCCTTCGAGCCAGCACCGCCATTCAATGTGATCATGGCTGATCATCCCCAATCAGTACCCCGTTCCTGCCTTCTCCCCATATCCCCTGACTCGGTATCAGCCCAAATTGCCCACACCGACCTGCACTAGACCCACCTGCCTGCGTTTGGCCCTTATCCCTCGGCCTATCCTATCCATGTATCAATCTAAATGTTTCTTAAACACTGCGATAGTACCTTCTACTACTTCCAGTACCTCCATCAATATACCCACCACCCTTTGTGTAAAAAAGTTACCCCTCAGGTTCCTTTCAAATCTTTTCCCTCTCACCTTAAACCTATGTCCTCGGGTCCTCAATTCCCCTGCTCTAGGCAAGAGACACTGCATTTACCCAATCTATTCATCTCACAATTTTGTACACCTCTATAAGATCACCCCTCATCCTACTGTGCTCCAAGGAATAAAGTCATAGCCTGCTCAACAGCTCCCTATAGCTCAGGCCCATGGGTCCTGGCAACATCCTCATTAATATCTGTGCCCATTCCAGCATGAAACGTTCATACCGACCATTAACCATTTATTTACACGAATCCCACATTAATGCAATTTTTTATTCTCATCATCATCCCGACTGACTCCACACTGGGGGCAGGTTAAAGCAGCTGATTAACCAGCCAACGGCACTTATTTGGGAAACCAGAGCACACAGAGCAAACCCACGTCATCATAGCGAGAATGTGTAAACTCCACACAGACATCACTGGGTCTGTGGTGCTGTGAGGCAGAGCTGTACCACTGTGCCGGTTTCAGCAGCAGATTGCAGTTGATATATTAACCAGTGGAAGGAGCTGCTCCTCCTCTCTGGGTGTTGGTGCTCTCAAGGGGCTTCCTGCTGCCTCAGCTGGAGCTTCTGCCCTGAACCCACCCGCAGTGGTGGGGACCATGAAAGGGGCAGGCTAGGTAAGAGGTGCATCTTATTCCAGTGTTGTGTCAGCATCTAGGGGCAGGGCCAAGCTGGAGCTGAAAGGGAAGACCAACTGACTTGCCTGACTTATTCAGATGATCCAGCATTTTCAGTTCTTGTTTCAGGTTTCAAGCACCAGATCGACTTTCATTGATTAGTTGATGCAGCACAGCAGCATATGTTGGAATGTTTATCTGTGCTAGCTTTTACATTTACATTGTGACCAGGCAGGCAGAGACTGGAGGCACACATGGGGTGTCTGTGGTCCTGTCTGATGCAAGATACAGCGTAGCCAGAAGGGGCCTCCTTCCCATCTTCCTCTACCTACTGCTCCTGCTCCATGTGCCCTGAAGAGAGAGAGGTTGACCATATTCTGCCTCCCGCTCCACTACTTAACAGTGGCACTGTTACATAATAGGTATTGCAGGCAATCAGGGCACTGATTTACAGCAGACAATCTGCTGCTCACACACGAGTGACTCCAGCACAAACATGCCAACTGTTAAGGTGCCAAAATGCAGCCAGCCGTATCCAGACCAGTTTACCTAGTAGTCTTCTTTTCCAGTGGTGGCTCCAATCCAGGTGGCTAAGTAGACTTGCAAATTCAGGGCAATGACTTGCATCACTGGCAGTGAGGGGAGTGGGTGACACCTCCTTCCGTTAACAACACCTTGCGATGTCCGCAAAGCAACGTGAGTGCAGCCTGTAGCATCCTGCACCTTGGAAAGCCGAGCATCATCAGAAAGCTTCAACCCACTCTGATGGGTGGAGGATTAAATGTAACCAGCTCCCCTCCTGTGTAAGATGCTAACATCTTCACCTGGAATGAGCCTGGTATGTAAAAGCTCATGACCCCAATCACTTTGACAGTCACTGACAATGCAGGCCTTGCCCTGCTCTTCACTGGCAGCAGATTTAATGCGACCTTGCTTCCTGAACTGTAGCGGCCTCACTCACTGCTCCTCACACATGTTCACATTGGGGAATTGTTCCCTGGGTGACATTAGCTCCCGCTGAGAGTCCTCTGCATCTTGTAGCCTGGTCACGTGTCCTACTCCATTCGCAATCTGCTTGTTCTCAATGATGCCGGAAAGCAAGGGTATATTTACTAACATTAATACATCGAGGAACAGCTGGTATGTGCAGGGGCCTTGAAGCCATTGCAAATTTATTCAGCATCTGGTGCATATCTTTACAGACTCGAGCAATTAAAAAAAATGCTAGATAACATCAAAATCTTGTAAAGAGAGCCAGTGGAAACCAAACAACAACTAAACAGAGAGCAATTGATGACCCTTCATGGTCCTGGGGGTGTCATTCCTTGCCTAAGCTTCAATCCTGCCCTTCTTTTCTGTCTGTGTGGAGTTTGCTTGCAACGTAGCAAAAATAAAATAAAAGACTGAAACAAAACAAGACATCAGTACAAAACCCAGGTAAATAAAAGCAAGTCCATGGTAGTGCAAGTGGTGGTCCGTGGTGTTCTGTTGTCAAGGTCGGATTAGCATTTGCAGGTTCAGTTTAAGAACCTGATGGTTGTGGGAAAGGAGCTGTTTCATAACTATGTTGAAACTTGCAGAATTTTAGATACAATTTCTGAACTGCTCTCCCACTGATCCTTCAACTACTTGCCTGACAACAGTATCTAAGATTAGGTTCGGAATTACCCCTTCTCAATATAGAGGAAAAATGCAAAAGTGACCTCAGGGGCAATTTTTTCACTCAGAGTGTAGTCCCTGTCTGGAATGAGCAGCCAGAGGAAGCCACAGAAGCAGATACAATTATGACTTTTGAATTGAATACATTTTATTGGCCAAGTATGCCTGGGGAGTGTTTCCCTCTCCCTCTCCCGGGAATGAGGGCCGGCCCAGGTGCTCATTGTCCAGCTGGGGTCCGGGGGAGGTGAGGGTCAGTGATCCGTGGGTCGGGCATCGGAGCGGAGCCTTAGCCCGAGATTCATCCCCGCGGCTCCGGTGGCAGCATCCACGCCCCCACTCACCGGGTCCGCTCATGGCTCCGGGCCGGGGTTAAAACTATATGGGGTGTGGACAGAGCATCCGACGGACATAGAGCCGCCGGAGGTGAGGGTGGGAGGTGTGTGTGTGTGCCGTGTCTCGGGGGGGGGGGGGGGGGGGGGGAGGGGGGTTGGTGCTGGGACCGCCGCCTTGTCTCACCTATCACACAAACTGCACGGGAGAAACAAAACTACTTTTTTTCCCCAAAATCATCCTGCGGGCCAGTAGTTTGACAGCCCTGCTTTAAACCAATGCCCTCTAGTTCTTGAATCACATATCCCTGGAAAAAGACTGCATTCACCTTATTTTCCTCTCATGGTTTTTACTCGCCTCTAAAACAATTTTTGCTTTATTTTGAACTTCCAGTACCTGCAGATTTTTGAGGGTGAGAAATTTGTGATCAGCATTGAGAGCATGAGAATTTTGTGAAATGCGTGAGTCTCACGCTCAATGCGTGAGAGTTGGCAGCCCTGAAATCTATCATGTCCACTGATAAAAGTTGCTTTTATTTATGTAAATGTGTGTGAGCTGGAGTGCTGTAGCTTGCTTCCCCTGCATGCTACTACTATCCGACAGTGAACTGGAATGAAAGTGTTTCCTTCGATTGTATTGTTAAAAGGCACAGTCTGTGGGGACACTTGCCTTGGCAGGAACCCTCCCTCTCAGTCTGAGTCAGAAGGTCATAGCTCCCAGCCTCACAGCAGGAGACAGCACACAGTCTGGGCTGACAGTCCAGTGTTCAAATACACACTGTCTTTTGGATGAGGCACTGAGATATTGTCAAAGATCATCTGGGACTATTTCGAAAGAGAGTAAGGCAGTTATCCTTCAGTCAACCCTGCAGTGAAACACAACTTTGAAATGAACGTAGAACAAGAAAGAAAGGAGAAACATTTGCATTTATACAGTGCCTTTTACATCTCGTGGGGAATCGTACCATGCTTTAAAGAAGTATCTTTGAAATATTTCTGTTTATAGATGTTAAATATGTATCAGGCAGCTTCCTCACAGTGGCATGCCTCAGAATATTCTGATAGAAACCTGATCACCTGTTTTAGTGATGGTGAGTTGGTGGTAAATCTCGGGCCAGTACATGAGGATAATCTCTCTGCACAACACAGGATCAATGTTGAAATCTTATTGAAGTCTGAAGAAGGGTTTCGGCCCGAAACGTTGCCTATCTCATTCGCTCCATAGATGCTGCTGCACCCGCTGAGTTTCTCCAGCATTTTTGTGTACCTTTGAAATCTTCACCTCTGATAATGAATTTGATTGAGGTTTTTGAGGAAGTGATGAAGGTGATCGGTAAGGATGTGACAGTGGATGTTGTCTACATGGACTTTAGTAAGACATTTAACAAGAGCGCTCATTGACCTCACCCTCTCATAGATATTCCTTTTATCTTATCCATTCCTCCCCCTACATTCCTGACAACTAAAAGCTTACATTCTTTCTCATTCCAAGCTCTGACAAAAGGCCTCAGACCTGAAATGTTATCTCTGGTTTTCTCTCCACAGATATTGCCTGATGTTTCTGACTTTTTCTGGTTTTGTATCAGATTCCTAGCATTTGCAGATCTTTTGATATTACCAACGGGATTTTTCCCATCCACTAGATTTTGGGTTAACATTTCATCTGAAAGACCCCTTACACTGATACAAGGCATTGAAATAAATAGAGGTAACAGTAAGATACAGCCATTAGAGAACTAGAAAGTCCTGAAATTATTTAATCTGCCCACAGAGAAGATACTGAACCATTTCAGGACAATGGTAACATAGTCAAGAGATTTAACCACAGTCTTCAGTATCTACTTAACACTAAAAACGTGTTGTCGACTCTATGTGCTTGTTTAAATTTAGAAAGCTAAAAAATGTTGTCTCAAAGTATCAGAGATGCAAATGCAGTTATTTCTGTACTGTTGCTAATTGCTGTTTATTTAAGAAATAAAAATATTCATCTGTTACAGACTGCACAAATTAAAAAGCTGAACTAGCATTTGAAATTGAACAATTAACATTTAATTAGACATACAAAACTGTTGGTTTAAAGGAACCCCGGGGGAACTATCTTATTAGTTAATTCCAGCACTTTAAATTTTGTCACAGATTTACTAAAATTGCTTTTTGGATGCTAATGAAGTGCTAATCTAAAATGAATCTCCAGGGTTTGCAAAAAAGCAGCCTATACATAATGAGTTAGAGGAATCATAAAACCAGCGTCTGGACAGACTAAAATGACTTCGTATAGAGGCAATAATCATCGTAATTATTCCCTTTCTCCCAATCCTCATCGTCATTAAACCCTAAAGGATGGTGCTTTATTTCAGATTAGCCTCTGGCTCATACTGCAATTATTGCACTATTATTTGCGGATTAGGCTAATTTTTCTGATCTACAAGTAATATTCCATTTTGGTGTATCCCTGGAGGATATCATATCTGTCCCATTCCCAGATTCAGAGTTTTAGCATTGGTGTCTCGTTACAATGTCATCGTAACTTCACAAGCCCCCAATTGCTCATACGAGTGTTAAGGGGATGACCGGCACTCTTTTCTGTTATTTGCTTGATCCTTCTCTTGCCTTAGGGTGGTTTTCCAAGTAGATCTCATTCCCGTGGGCAGTTATCATGTACTGTTTATCAAACAGGAACACAAGGAAAGGATGTTTCAACTTCATTGTGTCAAAGGCCAATGGGGACAAAGTAATCAGATTGCCTTGTGTGTCACTGTGCCAGGGCTGTTGAAACAGGATATAGTCTAACCCCTGTGATTATCTCTGCAGCTGGGTCATTAAGACAACTTTGAATGTGCTTCTGGGGGGGGGGGGGGGGGGGGGGGGGGGTGGGGGGGGGAGTGTAGCTAATGTGAGCCTCCAGCAGCAAGTCAAAGACTGACATTGAACGAGGTTTGGGGCATCCACCTGGGACTGGGAAAAGTGAATGTTGATACAACAACCTCTGAGTAACTTCAGCTCTCAGCTTCCGAAGAGAGTATAAGGAGGTTTCACAGCATTTGGGTCACGACCCATGACCCGTACTGTTGCTACGCTACTCCAAGTGGATTACACGCGATGAACTGCAGGTAAGCACTTACCATTGTTTCCAACGTAGCGGGCCTGTTAAAACCCGCTGAAAATGTCAATTTTTGCGCTGCAAATAATTATGGAAATCGGGATAAGCGTGTGAGACATTTAGCCTACTTCAGAATTCCAAAAGTGAGGAGAAATGATGGTAGATAGAAGTGAGAGCTGAAGGGACAACAACGGCCAGAGTGCTTAGTGAACATTGGCCGTTTGCTCACTGCATTTGATCAACTAAGGCATTATTTGTGTTTTTCTTGATTTCTTTGGCATCTAAAAAGTTTCAGAAGTGATAAATCTGGCTGTACATTTTTTAAATCGCCCATGGTTCTCAAGTGGGTTTCTACATACAAAATGAAAACGCACCTGAAGAAAAATTTACAGCCAGATGGATCACTTCTGAGACTTTTTAGATACCAAAGGAATCAAGAAAAAACACAAATAATGCCTTACTGTTGAAGAAATGCAGTGAGCAAACGCGATCATTCCCAATATTTTCAATTACGATATCTGCACGGCCAATGTTTACCAAGCACTTTAGCTGCTGTTGTCCCTTCAGGTCTCGCTTCTCTATACCTTCATTTCGCTTCACTTTGGAATTCTAAAGTTGGGTACATGTCTCTCACACTTACCCCGACTTCCACAATTTTGTTCAGTGTAAAAATTCAACATTTTGGTGTTTTTTAACAGGTAGGAAGGTACGCGTTTCCTGCATTAATAACATATACCGGAAGTGACGGATGTCCTCCAGATGGATTGAGCGGCTCCGTGCGTCAAGCCCTATGACCCAGTGACCTTACGTGCAACCCTCCTATAGGAGACTAAGATCACAGCACAGCTGATAGAGCTGTTATCCTGGTAACCACGTGGGTTTCCTCCAGGTGCTCCAGTTTCCTTGCACATTCCAAAGTCGTGCGGATTGATTGGTAAATAGCCCCTGTAAATTTCCCCTACAGTGCTAGTGAGTGGCAACATTTGGGGAGAGTTGATGGTGATGTGAGGAGAATAAAAGGTAATCAGTGTAAACGGATACTTGATAGCCAGCATGGACTGGCGGGCTGAAGGGCCTGTTTCTGTGCTGGATGACTCTGTGCCAAAGAAATTATTGGAGGCTTCAAACACCAGGTGAAGTAAACAAGGAGACACAAAATGCTGGAGTAACTCAGTGGGTCAGGCAGCATCTCTGGAGAAAACCTATTCCTTTTCTCCAGAAATGCTGCCTGACCCCTTGAGTTATTCTAGCATTTTGTGCCTATCTTCAGTAGAACCCAGCATCTGCAGTTCCTTCCTACACAAGAAAAAGAGGCATACGTATGGAATGAAATGCAATGTCCAATAAAGAGTGGCAGTCAACGCACAAGCCCCCTTCTACCACTCTTATGGGGCTACAGAGTCCCCTCGTTGTACAGACATAAATGGCCAGCACTAACACTTGGCATTTCTTTGGATGCTGCTTGTTACGAGAAGAAATGGGCAGTTGTCATGTGAGTAGAAGGGGCATTTAACTGCTATTTGTACAATGTTGAATTTACAGCTTCTTTTTACACACAACCCCATTTTCTGTATCATTGAGTCATAAAGTTATACAACCTGACACAAACCCTTCAGCCTAACTCATCCATGTCGAGCAAATGACCTCTGTCTGAGCCAGTTCCTTCTGCCAGCGTTTCGCCTATATTCTTTAAAACCTTTCCTATTCACTTACCTATCCTAATGCATTTTAAACATTACAATTGTACTGGCCTTTACGACGTCTGTTCCATATACCCACGAGTGAAAATGTTACCCCTCAGGTCGCTTTTAATTCATTCCCCTCTCACTGTAAATCTACGCCCACTAGTCTTACTCTTTCTCCCCTTACCCTGGTAAAAAAAACTGTGACCATCCACCTTGTCCGCACCCCTCATGATTGCTCCAGTGAAAATAATACATCCTTATATCAGCTGCATCATGAGTTTCTCTTTGCCTTAATCTTCTCATCTCAAGTAGTGCCTTTTGCAACCACAGGATTCCCACTGCATGTTACAGACAGTCCGCAACTGTGTTTCTGGTGATGTAGGAATCATGGCAGGCTGGGCCTGCTTGGCGAAGACCACAGATTTGGGACTGACAGCAGCCTGATCATCTGTTTCCAACATGTTAATTGAAAAATAACTGTTCGCCAAGGCACCAGGGAGAGCTCGCTTCTCTTCTTCAAAAACATTTCAGCAACATCTTCCACCTTTCATCCGGGAGGCCCTGTCTCATTTGAAGGACTCTGAGAGTGCAGTGCACCAGATGGTCGGGGTAGATTTTGGCCTGGAGGGAGATCCATAACATTCTGACCCAGATGAGGATGCCACCACAAGGCATGGATGACAGATTGTGTTTTCTGTGTGTTTTACCTCATGCCAGGCAGTATCTTGGTGAACCGGCCACACAGTATCTGTATTCCCACAACAAGGTGCTGCACTCACTGGAAACTGAGACCGTACTTGTTTTTGTTCACGTAGATTACTTTCGTAAACGCATTCTACAACCTATTTCTAATTTCTAGATACTAAAGTCATGAACGTAGCTAAGGCTGCCCTCCTCCAACTGCAGCTGTGAAGATGATGAAAGCAAGTTCAGTGGACAGGGTACACAAGAGCATTGCAGGGAATCAGACAGGACTGATGGTTTAAGCTGCATTTATTCCAATGCGAGCGGCCTTATAGGTAAAGTAGGTCAACTCAGGGCATGGATAGGTAAGTACGACTGGGATGTTTTTGCGATTACGGAAACCTGATTAAGGGAGGGACAGTGTTTAAGAAGGAACTGCAGATGCTGGAAAATCGAAGGTACACAAAAATGCTGGAGAAACTCAGCGGGTGCAGCAGCATCTATGGAGCAAAGGAGATAGGCAACGCTTCGGGCCAAAACCCTTCTTCGGGGAGGGACAGAACTGGCAGCTTGATGTTTCAGGGTACAGGTGCCAGAGACAAGACAGAGGTGGGGGTGAAAGAGGAGGAGGTTTATTAATTGAGAATGTCACAGCAGTCGTTTGAGATGACATTACCAATGGTTCGTCAAGTGAAGCCATATGGGTGTGGCTGAGATATAAAAAGGGATGATCAACTTCTTGGGGGTGTACTTTAGGCCACCAAATAGTCAACGAGAATCAGGATGCAGTGAGTTTGCAAGAGTCAAGAGTCAAGAGAGTTTATTGTCATGTGTCCCTGACAGGACAATGAAATTCTTGCCTTGCTTCAGCACAACAGAACATAATAGGCATTGACTACAAAACAGATCAGTGTGTCTATATACCATTATATACGTAAATACACACATGAATAAATAAACTGATAAAGTGCAAATAACAGATAATGGGCTATTAATGTTCAGAGTTTTGTCCGAGCCAAGTTTGATAGCCTGATGGGAAGCAGCTATTCCTGAACCTGGTCATTGCAGTCTTCAGGCTCCTGTACCTTCTACCTGAAGGTAGCAGAGAGTTGAGTGTGTGGCCATGATGGTGTGGGTCCTTGACGATATTGCCAGCCTTTTTGAGACAGAGACTGCGATAGATCCCCTCGATGGAAGGGAGGTCAGAGTCGATGATGGTCTGGGCAGTGTTTAGTACTTTTTGTAGTCTTTTCCTCTCCAGGGCGCTCAAATTGCCGAACCAAGCCACGATGCAACCGGTCAGCATGCTCTCTACTGTGCACCTGTGGAAGTTAGAGAGAGTCCTCCTTGACAAACCGACTCTCCGTAATCTTTTCAGGAAGTAGAGGCGCTAACGTGCTTTCTTAATAATTGCATCAGTGTTCTCGGACAAGGAAAGATCTTCAGAGATGTGCACACCCAGGAATTTGGAGCTCTTGACCCTTTCAATCATCGACCCGTTGATATAGACAGGACTGTGGGTCCCCATCCTACTTCTTCCAAAGTTCACAATCAGTTCCTTGGTTTTGCTGGTGTTGAGGGCCAGGTTATTGTGCTGGCACCATTTGGTCAGTTGGACGATCTCTCTTCTATACTCTGACTCGTTCCCATCAGTGATACATCCCACAACAGTGGTGTCATCAGCGAACTTGATAATGGAGTTTGCACTATGACCGGCTGCGCAGTCATGAGTATAGAGTGAGTACAGCAGGGGGCTGAGCACACAGCCTTGAGGTGCTCCCGTGCTGATTGTTATCGAGTCTGACACATTTCCACCAATACGAACAGACTGTGGTCTGTGAATGAGGAAGTCGAGGATCCAATTGCAGAGGGATGCGCAGAGACCCAGTTCTGCGAGTTTGGTAACCAGCTTGGAGGGGATAATTGTATTAAATGCCGAGCTGTAATCAATGAATAACAGCCTGACATATGCGTTTTTGTTGTCCAAGTGGTCCAGAGCGGAGTGGAGGGCCAGCGAGATCGCATCCACCGTTGATCTGTTGTGGCAGTAAGCCAACTGCAGTGGGTCCAGGTTTTTGTCGAGGTAGGAGTAGGCAGGCAGCTGCAACACTAATAGGGTTGTCATAGTGGGAGATTTTAACTTTCTGAATATAGGCTGGAATTGCCTTAGTGCTAATGGCTTGGACAGGGCGGAGTTTATCAAAGCTTATTCAAGAAAATATCCTTAGGCAATATGTAGAGTGCCCTGCAAGGGAGAGGACAAAGCGTGACCTACTCTTAGGAAATTGGGACCGGCATTGACTGAAGTGTCGGTGAGTGAACCTTTTGGGACGAGCGGCCACAGTACTATTAGCTTTAAAATAGTTATGGATAAAGCCAGGGCAGGTTCACAATCTAAAGTTTTGAATCGGGGCAAGGCCAACCTTGATGGTATTAGACAAGAATTTGTTAGTTGAGTGGGGTAGGATGATCACAGACAAAGGGACGTCTGAGAAGTGGGATGCTTTTAAAAATGTGATGGGAGAGTTCAAGGCATGCATATTCCTCCTGTTAGAGCGAAGGCCAAGGCAGCTGGGAGTAAAGAACCCTGGATGACAAGGGAAATTGAGGCTGGTCAGGAAGAAGAAGGAGGAATGGGTCATAGGCAGCTGAGATCAAGTGTATCCCTGGATGGGTTAATTGGACTGAGGAGCATACTTAAGAAGGAAATCAGGATAGCAAAGGGGCTGAAGATAGCTCTGGAAGATAAAATTAAGGAGAATCAAAGAGACTTTATGTACATTTATGGAAAGAGGGTAACTAGACCAAGAATAGGGTCCCTCAGAAACCAAACCGGTCATCTATGCGTGAGGTTGTAGGAGATGGGCAAGGTCCTCACTCAGTATTTTTTTCCTGCTTTTACCCTGGAGAAAAACATGAATCCTCGGGAACTTGGGACAGTTAATAGGGATGTCTTGAGGATAGTCTGTATTACATTCAAGGAAGTACCAGACATTCAAAGGCATATGAAAGTGGATAAATCTCCCGGGTCTGATCAGATATATCTGAGGACACTGTGGGAAGCTTGAGAAAAAATTGTGGGAGCTCTGGCTGAGATATGTGAACTATTGTTAGACAAGGGTGACTGGAAGGTGGCTAATATTCGGCCTCTATTTAAGAAGGACTGCAAAGAAAAGCCTGGAAACTATAGACCAATGGGCTTAACATCTGTGGTAGGTAAGTAAATGGAGAGGATCCCAAGGGATAAGATATATATGCATTTGGATAGAAAGGAACTGATTAGGAATAATCAGCATGGTTTTGTACGTCGGCGAATGAATTTGTGTCGTATGAATTTGATTTTTTTGAAGAGGTAAAAGGTTGACAAGGACAAGGCCGTAGATGTTGTCTATATACTCTATGTATACTTCCAACAGATGACAAATTCCCAGATTTTGAACAGTGGGGATGAAAGAATTAGGCTACATTTTTGGTCAATATTGTATGTGACATGAAGAGAAATGTATAGCTGAAGGCACTGCCATGTGCACTTCAAAGTAGCTCTAGTATACCTTAACTGTTATCTTGTGGACCTATTGTCTTGGCTCTTATCTTGTGGACCTCTCATTTCCCAGTTAGTGTGTTCCAGTACCCTTGTCTGTCTGGGTGCTGTTTTGTGCCAATTTCAACCTCCAAATCCCTCTATTCTTTCACATCCAACACCTCAACCATCTACGCAATAGAAGCAGAAAATGCTGGAAACACTCCTCAGCAGATCAGGCAGCATCTGTGGGATGAGAAATAAAGCTAGCATTTCATGTCACAGACGCTTTGTCAGTTAACTCGGTTTTCCTATCCTTATGCTGCTGACCTGCTGAACAAGACGTCACCTCATGTTCTCGGGCGGCTTCTAGACCCACTGACTTACTCCAGCACTTTGGTCTGTTTCCTGTTTCCACACTGGACATAGAGTATTACTCTATCACGGTATCACTCTATGACAAGAGTCTTTATATTGTAACCTGTTGGTTGTAAATTTCATCAAAGTCTCTTTTTAATCTGAGTGTTGACTTTCACATGGTGCTTCAGAGGCAGAACACCATGTGAAATCCAGGGGTAAATCATTCCTTCCACTATTAGGTTTTAGGTTTAGGCTTAGATTTATTATCATCACAAGTATCGACATACAGTGATAAGCTTTGTTTTGCATGCTATCCAAACAGATCGGATATACCATGTCTAGATACAAATCAAATTAAACAAATGGGAAGATGCAAAGTGCAGAATATACTCAGCATTGTAGTGCATTGCAGCACATCTGTTCAACAGACAAAGTCCAATGTCCTCAATGGGGTAGAGGTGAATTGGACAGTACCCTAGCTTATGCAAGGACCATTCAGAACCCTGATAACACAGGAAGAAGCTGTTCCTCAGGCTGGTGACGTGCACTTTCAAGTTTCTGTATCTTCTGGTGCACTGGAGCAGGGAAAATGTCCAGGGCAGGACAAGTTTTTGATTATGTTGGCTGCTTTTCTGAGGCAGCATGAAGTGTAGATGGTAGGTAGTCTGGTCTGTGTGATGGACTGGGCTGCATCTACAACTGCTGCAATTTCCTGCGGTCTTGGACTGAGCCCAAACCAAGCTGTGATGCAACCCATCAGTGTGCATTCTATGGTGCATCTGTAGAAGTTTGTAAGAGTCATTGGAGACATGCAGAATTACCTCATTCTCTTCAGTAAGTTGGTGTGCCTTCTTGGTTGTCGCATCAAGGAGGTTAGACCATGGCAGATTGTTGGTAATATTAACGCCAAGGATCTTGAAGCTCTCAACCACATCCACTTCCACACCATTGATGCTGATTGAACTTCGACTCCCTTCCTGAAGTCAATAACCAGCTCCTTCATCTTGATGACATTGAGGGAGAGGTTGTTGTCCTGACACCATATCATTCAGTTCTCTATCTCCTTCCTGTAATTTGTCTCATCATTGTTCATGATTCGGCCCACCAAAGCGATGTCATCTGAAAACATGTAGATGGAATTAGGACCGAATTTGGCTGTATAGTCGTGAGTGTATAACAAGTATAGTAGGGGGATTGAGAATGCATTCTTGTGGGGCATTGGTGTTGAGAATTATTGTAGAGGAGGTGTTGTTCCCTCATTGATTGAGGTCTGTGGGTCAGAAGATTGAAGATCTGGTGGCAGAGGGGGGAGCTGATTCATTGTTCCATGATTTTGGAGATGAGTTTTAATGGTATTACAGTGTGGAAGGCAGTGTTATAGTCGATAAATAAGAGACTAACATGGGAGTCCTCATTGCCTAGGTGTTCTAGAGATGGATTTAGGGTCAGGGTGATGGCATCTGCTGTGGACCTGTTACAACGGTAAGCAAACTGCAGCAGATTAAGGCTGACTGGGAGGTTGGAATGAATATGCACCATCAATGGTCTATGGAAGCTCTTTGTGATGGTAGACGTGCCACTGGACAGTAGTCATTAAGGCTCGCAACCTTACGTTTCTTTGGCACTGGGATGATAGTGGTCTTTTTGAAACAGGTGGGGACAAAATGGAGCAGTGAGAAGTTAAGGATGTCTGCGAATACCTCTGCCAGTTGATCTGCACATATCCTGAGGACACAGCCAGGGACTCCATCCCGACCAGTTGCTTTTCACGGATTCACTCTCAGGAAGGCTAATCTCACATCTGCCTCAGTAGTTTCTCAGGCACAGGTGCATCCGAGATTAGCAGGGCAATGGCATTCTACCACTGACCATCTGTTCAAAACGGGCATAGCCAGGCGATCGGGTTTATTAAAGTGAGGGGACACTAAAATGCTGGAGAAATTCAGCGGGTGCAGCAGCATCTATGGAGCGAAGGAAATAGGCAACGTTTCAGGCCGAAACCCTTCTTCAGACTGATGAGGGGTGGGGGTGGGGGGGGGGCGGGGAGAAGGAAAAAGGAGGAGGAGGAGCCCGAGGGTTGAGGGAGAGCTAGGAAAGGGAGGAGACAGCAAGGGCTAACAGAATTGTGAGAATTCAATGTTCATGCCACCAGGATGCAGACTCCCCAAGCGGAATATGAGGTGCTGTTCCTCCAATTTCTGGTGTTGCTCACTCTGGCCGTGGAGGAGGCCCAGGACAGAGAGGTCGGATACGGAATGGGAGGGGGAGTTGAAGTGCTGTGCCACCGGGAGGTCAGGTTGGTTAATGCGGACCGAGCGGAGGTGTTCGGCGAAACGATCGCCAAGCCTATGCTTGGTCTCACCAATGTAGATCAGCTGACATCTAGAGCAGCGGATGCAATAGATGAGGTTGGAGGAGATGCAGGTGAACCTCTGTCGCACCTGGAACAACTGCTTGGGTCCTTGAATGGAGTCGAGGGGGGGGAGGTAAAGCGACAAGTGTAGCATCTCTTGCGGTTGCAAGGGTAAGTGCCTGGGGAAGGGGTGGAGCGGGAGGAAAGGGAAGAATTGACAAGGGAGGGAGCGGTCTTTGCGGAAGGCAGACGGGGGGGAGATGGGAAGATGTGTGGTGGGGTCACGTTGGAGGTGGCGAAACTGACGGAGGACTATTTGTTGTATGTGACGGCTAGTGGGGTCTGGGAATGCGATTTTGATGGTTGTATAGCTGTGGGTGTGTCTCTTGTCGGGCAGGAGACGTGATGAAAGTATTTTGGCAGCACGTTCTTGAGGTTGGCCTGATTGAAATCCATGGCTATTATGAACAAGGCCGTGGGATACTTTGTTTCAAAGCCACTGGTGACGATGTGTTGTTCCACAAGTGCAAGTTTAGCATCAGCCTGGGGTGAGATGTAAACTGCTGTCAGGATAGCCAAAGAAATCCCGCAGCATTAGTAAGGATGACAGAAGGATATAGGATGGACACCTCCCTGTCTTCTCTCATGTCACTTGACAGATGAAGCACTTTCTCTGTCTCTCCCACTAATTTGTAACCACAACATCTTTGCACTGAATCCCAGCGTAGTTACTCAACCAGCTGAGACCTATTAACTGCTTCCAAAAAAGAGTAATAATAGACAAATCAAAAAGTTGTTCTGTGTCATTATGAAATGCAGTTGTTGTATTTGCAGAACAACTGCAGAATTGCAGTTTAATTTTAATAAAAATCCTGAAAGTTTGTGATTCTTCCATCTGAAGCTTCCTAATATCTCAGAGGATTTGCCAAACAATACTTTGTGTGAGTCACTCAATTGCAAGTGAATTATTCAGCTTATTTTGTCTCCACAAGAGAAGACTGATTCTTGAGCTGAATGTGGAATCATGCTCTGAGGCTGGATATGTTTTATTCTAAGTACTCAGCAAGAGTGAGGGACCTCTGCGGGTTCCTGCTCAACATCAATTTATTGCAAGCACATTCAACACATTCAGAACCATAGGAATGAAGGGAGAGATGTAGGTCATTCAGCCCAACAAAGCTGTGCTGGAAATTTAAAAGCACAGAATGGGGCAAAAACCAATAGGCCCCTTCAGTGTCAAAGATCAATCCAGTTAGTCCCGTCACTCTCCTCTACCTATCTCTGTAAGCTATTTCTCACATCTGTCTTTCTCTCGTTCTGCTTTGAAGCAATACGGCTATTTAGTTAGATTGTGGTTGATCTGCATCTTATCTTTTTGCTAAACAAAACTGGAGGCTCTCTATATAAGAGAATCAGCAATGAATCCAGTGGGGAAATGAGAAGAAACACCTTTATCCAAAGGGTGCACAGAATATGGAACTCTTTCTCGCAGACAGTGGTTGAAGTGAATAATAGTTGCATTTAGTGTGAGACTGGTTAAGGAAATGGGGAAAGAGGGAACAGCGGATCACACTGATAGATTTAGATGGGGAAAGGTGGGGAGGAGGCTTGAATGGAGAATAAACCTGGCATAGGCAAGTTGGGCCAAATGGCCATCTCTGTGCTACATATACCCTATAATCTTGTGCAACAAACAACAGCCAATCTCAGAGGGGTAATAATAAAGTTGGGGTGAAAACCAATAAAATTCAGTTTGTTAGTGTTTAGGTCCAACTGCTCGTCGGGGAAGAGTTTCAGTTTTCCATTATTCTTTGTGTAGAAATACTTTTTGATTTCACCCTTAGAGCGGTTTGTGTCTATTTTTATACAGGGTTACAGGGGTTGGAATGTGAAGCAGCAGCACTAACCACTGCAGCAAAACAGTGCTCTTTTATAACCATTGCAAATACTTGTACATTCCTGGCGCAACAATGAATGATATCCCTGAACATTGGTGGCTGTGCCTTTAGCCAGCTGCGTCCTGTTTCCAGAATTCCTTCCCTAAATTACTTAACCTTCCCAGCCTCCCTCTCCATTTAAGTTACAATTAAAACCCACATCTTTGACCAAATGTTTGGTCACCTGCCCCACTACAACATCTCTTTGTGTTACTTGAAAAAAAACCCATTTTGATTCAAGTTACCATCGCTGACGAGAAAGAAATACCGTCCGAACAGGTCCACGGACGATGCGGTCTCCCAGGTCTTGCACACCGCTCTCTCCCATCTGGACAGCCAGAAGGGGAGCTACGTGAGGATGCTGTTCATAGACTACAGTTCAGCCTTCAACACGATAGTCCCCACCAGACTGGCCGGGAAGCTACTGGAATTGGGGCTCAACACCTCCCTGTGTGCCTGGGTCCTGGACTTTCTCACCGCCAGGCCCCAGGTAGTCAAGATGGGAGGGAATACATCGAAGTCCCTCACCCTGAGCACAGGATCGCCCCAGGGTTGCGTCCTCAGCCCCCTATTGTACTCCCTGTACACACATGACTGTGTGGCTAGGTTCAGCTCCAATACAATAATTAAGTTTGCTGATGACACTGTGGTGGTGGGCCTGATCTCAGACAATGATGAGAGGGCCTACCGGGAGGAGGTGGCTGATCTAGCACTCTGGTGCCAGGAGAACAGCCTCCTCTTGAACATCAAAAAAACGAAGGAGCTGATCATGGACTTTAGGAGGGCACATCATCCGAGGACGTACACTCCATTGAGTATAAATGGGGATCCTGTGGATAGGGTGAACTGTTTTAAATATCTGGGAGTCCATGAGGATATGACATGGTCATCACACGCCTCAGCACTGGTGAGTAAGGCAAGGCAGCGCCTTTACCACCTCAGGCAATTGAGGAAATTCAGAGTGTCTCCGAGGATCCTCCAGTGCTTCTACGCAGCGGCGGTGGAAAGCATCTTGTCCGGGAACATTACCATCTGGTTCGGGAATTGCTCTGCCAAGGACAAGAAGGCTCTGCAGAGAGTAGTGCGTTCGGCCGAACGCACTATGGGAACTTCACTCACCCCCTGCAGGAACTATACAACAGGAGGTGCAACTCCAGAGCAAACAAAATCATGAGAGACCTCTTCCACCCCTGCAACAGACTGTTCCAGCCGCTACGGTCAGGCAAACGCCTCCGTTGCCATGCAGCGAGAACGGAGAGTTTGAGAAGGAGTTTCTTCCCAGAGGCAATTCGGACTGTAAACGCCTTTCTCACCAGGGACTAACTGTACAGAACGTTTTTGCTTCTATTATTTATTATGTAAAATAATATGTGTGTTATGATTGGGTTTATAATTTGTTTGGTTGTTTTGTTGTTCCGCGAGCATTGCCACTTTCATTTCACTGCACATCTCGTATGTGTATGTGAGAAATAAACTTGACTTGACTTGACTTGACTTGAAATGAGAAATCATAAGTGGAATAAAATCCCACTGTCTATTTTCAACAATTTTTATTTTCATTTATCTACTATATTAACCCGTTTGGACAGTAAGTTTGGTAAATCTGTAACACGAGAGAACATTTCCCTGTCGCTTTATGTCCTTGTTGCTTTACCTCCCCCCTCGACTCCATTCAAGGACCCAAGCAGTTGTTCCAGGTGCGACAGAGGTTCAACTGCATCTCCTCCAACCTCATCTACTGCATCCGCTGCTCTAGATGTCAACTGATCTACATCGGTGAAACCAAGTGTAGGCTTGGCGATCGTTTCGCCGAACACCTCCGCTCGGTCCGCATTAACCAACCTGATCTCCCGGTGGCTCAGCACTTCAACTCCCCCCCCCATTCCGAATCCGACCTCTCTGTCCTGGGCCTCCTCCATGGCCAGAGTGAGCACCACCGGAAACTGGAGGAACAGCACCTAATACTCCGCTTGGGCAGTCTGCACCCTAGCGGCATAACCATTGAATTCTCCAATTTCCTGTAACCCTTGCTGTCTCCTCCCTTTCTCAGCTCTTCCTCAGCCCTCGGGCTCCTGCTCTTCCTTTTTCCTTTCTTCTCCCCCCCCCCCCTACATCAGTCTGAAGAAGGGTTTTGCCCTAAATGTTGCCTATTTCCTTCGCTCAATAGATGCTGCCGCACCCGCTGAATTTCTCCAGCACTTTTGTCTACCTTTGATTTTCCAGCATCTGCAGTTCCTTCCTAAACATTTCCCACTGATCTGCAAGTTTCTTTGCGTCTCATCCTCAGGATTCCTTGTCTAAAGCATCTCTACTTTAAACAATGTAGAAGCTGATTTTCCTCTCTAGGCCTCAAACTCAAAGTATTGCATTATTCCGTCCTCTCCAGACAGATAGGTACATCAATTCACAATGGATTCCAGCTGGAAAGTAAAACCTATTTTGAAATTCTAATCCTCTTCACAAGCAATGATTCCCTTTTTAGATAAAGATCCTGATATCCTAATGGAACAAAAGCCTCGATAAACTTCCATTACAGCATTTGAGTTATCTCTGATAGGAAGGTTTACTGAATGGCCATTTTATTCACACAAGTTAATTCCCCAGAAGATAATGCTTATTAAATGACAAAAGCTGTGACACCTTTAGAATATGGTGGGGTTAGACAATCAGAAAAACACTGCATACGTTGGAAATCTTAACCCGTGCCTTAATGGATTGTTGTCCCTGCAAAGAGGATGCAAAGATGAAGCACAACAGAGAGATCAACTCATTTATTTACCTGTGAATGAAGAACACACTGGTAATGTACATAGAAATCTCCCACAATACGACTAGTACTGTTTTTCTCCAGCACCATTCAGCTAATACAACAAGTAAAAACATTCAGACACACAAGCTATTCTACAAATCAAAGACCACAGTTAATGAACATACATTCATTGTTTTCTTGGTATAAAAAGAGTCATCGATTTGAACATCAATTCAATTATCAAATTACAATTTGATCAATATGTGTCACAAGATTAAAAAGGGAGCACAGCATTTTTAATATATTTTCCAAGCACTGTGAGTATAAAAATAATTATCAGCAAGGAGTAATTGGGAATGATGAAAGAACAATTTATCCAATAGCACACTCCATGAATACATAAGATTTGAAAAATAGTTCTAATATCCAAAGTCAGGCAAATGAAACCCAAAGAAAGATTAAAGTTGCATTGTTAGAGGTGCTTTTGTGTTGTTAGGGTAACCAAAGTGTGCTCTGCTGTCAGTGTAGTAAAGTGCTGTAAAGTAGGAAATGTGGCAACCAAGTTATGCAGGGTAAGCTCCCATGGGCATGAGGCATGAGATGTCATGGTTGGAGGATGTGCATTAACCAAGGAGAGTTTGAATGTTCTTAGAGGCTGCCCCATCCCCCTATGACAGACAGGCCCTTGAATTAATGTCTCATCTCAAAGACGGCATCTTTGACGGTCGGTACTGCACGCAGTTCAACCAAGGTCATGTGCTCAAGCCTCTGGCAGGTCAGGTGAGCGGAAAACTCCCCGACGCAGAGGGAAACCGTTGTGCCATAAATGATTGACGGGACCTGACTTCGCACAGAACATCAGGGTAAACTACAGTTATAAAACATGGCAAACATGGGCCACAGCATCATTTAACCCATGGGAGGCTGGTTAACAGAGAGTAAAGTGGTAACAGCGTTGTGAATGAACCAGGGAAACAACCGTTGTCAGCTGATGCTTTCATCCCAATGCTGTCATTTAAAGAGTCAGTTACTCCCTCGGTCTTTGACCAAATGTTTCTTTTTTCTCTAGTCAGCGATGGTAACTGTTGTATCAAAATAGTTTCCAATCTTCACATCCCATCCTCTCTGACCATTATCTCTTAATAAAATGATTGATCTTCAGTTTAATCACTCCATAGCCACCCCTTCCTCACTCTCTTGTGTAGTTAGTTCTACAATCACTGAACACTTCACCCTGTTCTTCTGCCCTTCCCCTTTACCCTACCCTTGACAGCTGTGGTCACGATCCTCTAAATTCACCTCCTCAATAAAGCCTTTGGTGACTGAATCTGTTCCTCTCTGTCTCAGTGTTTGTTTTCTTTGCAAAGCATCTATGGGATATCTGTCCATGTGAAGAGGTTTATTAAAAATACACTTATTGAAGAAGATAATAATGCCAGTGTGAAGTTCACTTACAAGGCTGAGATAATATGATGCATTGCCATCGAACCATGGAGTTTTTGGGCTAACCATTTTAACAGAGGGCAAGGTCACAGTTTTTTCCAGTCGACCATATGGTCCTGAATAGTTCAAGT